>NC_047086.1:215950499-216254153 GCF_902459505.1 Geotrypetes seraphini
TGACGCAACTGGAAACAGGAAGTTACAAGAGAGGAGAAGATTGATCAATGTGAGCGCGGCTTGGCGAAAAAGAAAGCCGGCATACTCTACATCAGTGGTTTTCAACCTTTTTACACCTGTGGACTGGCAGAAATAAAAGAATTATTTTGTGGACCGGCAAACTACTAGGACTAAAATTTTAAAACACTGTTTCTGCCCCATCTCCGCAAGCTCAATCACCTCAGTAACTATAGAAAAAATAGTCAAATATAGACAGCAGATATAAATTCTCAAAACTGACACGTTTTGATCACTAAATTGAAAATAAAATAATTTTCCTACCTTTGCTGTCTGGTGATTGATTTCATGAGTCTCTGGTTGCGTTTCCTTCTGTCTGTGTATCCTTTCTTTCATTTCTTTCTTTCTGCACTCAGGCCCAAGAATTGTCCCTTTCTATTCCCTCCCTCTTTCCTTCCTATGTCCTTAGTGCCCCCGGTGCCTTCTTCCCATGTCCTTAGTGCCCCCGGTGCCTTCTTCCCATGTCTTTAGTGCCCCCGGTGCCTCCTTCCCATGTCCTTAGTGCCCCTTCCTGTCTTTAGTGCCCCTAGTGCCTCCTTCCCATGTCTTTAGTGCCTCAGTGCTTCCTTCCCATGTCCTTAGTGCCCCTTCCTGTCTTTAGTGCCCCCAGTGCCTCCTTCCCATGACCTTAAGTGCCTCCTTCCCATATCCTTAGTGCCCCTTCCTGTCTTTAGTGCCCCCAGTGCCTCCTTCCCATGTCCTTAGTGCCCCTTCCTGTCTTTAGTGCCCCCAGTGCCTCCTTCCCATGTCCTTAGTGCCCCTTCCTGTCTTTAGTGCCCCTAGTGCCTCCTTCCTATGTCCCTCTCACTGCCTTCCACACATTGTCCCACTCCCACCCCCGAAGCCTGCCTGCCTGCCTGTGCCTGTCTACCTTTCTCCCTCTCTAGCCAAAGCCAGCCTGCTGCCTCCCTGCCGCTCAAAAAAAAAAAAAAAGCCTCCGTCCTTTTCCCCTTCTCTTACCACCATGCTGCAGCTGCTAAAGCCGGAAGTCTTCTTTCCGACTCAATTCTGAAGTCGGAGAGGACGTTCTGGGCCAGCCAGGCAGCGATTGGCTGGCCCAGAACGTCCTCTCCGACGTCAGAATTGACGTCGGATAGACTTCCTGTCGGCTTTAGTAGCTGCAGCATGGCGGTAGGAGCAGGAGAAAAGGAGAGGCTTTTTTTTTTCTTCGCGCGGACTGGCAGAAATTCAACCGGCGGTGCTCTTCCAATTCAAAGGTGAGGTGGAGGGAGGGAGATGGCGGGGACCGCGTGATCTTGATTGCCTCACTGCGGGGACAAGTCCATTCACTGCTCCACGGGGCGGTGAATGGCCTTGTCCCCGTCCCGCAGAGGCCACTATTTTTTCTTCCCTGTTTTGGCGGGTTACCCGTGGCTAAACGCGGCTAGCCGTGGGTAACCGCCATCGTGTCATTCTCTACTTAAGTTCTTATGCTCTGTATCATAGGCAAAAAAACTCCACACGTTTCAAAATGTAACTTTTCAAAACGGGACCAAAGCCACCACTGTGCACAGGGAGCCAGAAAAAGAACAAAACAATTCACTTATCTTCTGACGATGGCAACAACAGCAGCGAGTAGATCTTCCTGCTATAGCACTTCTCACGCTGAAAAAAGACAAGGAACTGGATGTCACCAACAAGGCTCTTGTTTCGCCGAACAACGGCTGCGTCAGGGCAATCACATTCTCTCCTGCTCTGTCCACCTATTATAAATGTACTTTCATGGGGTATCTCCACCACTAGGCTAATAACAATTTTTTTGCTGATTGTATTGAAATGTTTCTATCATATCTTCTCTATTCCACCTTTCTTCCACAGTATATTTATTTAGGTCTTTAAGTCTGTCCTCATATGATTTATGATAAAAACCATTGATCATTGTAGTAGTCGCTCTCTAGAACAATGGTCCCCAACCCTGTCCTGGAGGACCACCATACCAATTGGGTTTTCATGAATATGCATGGAGAAGATTTGCATGCCTGTCACTTCCATTATATGCAAATCTCTCTCATGCATATTCATTAGGGCTAGCCTGAAAACCCGATTGGCCTGGTGGTCCTATGGGACAGGGTTAGGGACCACTACTCTAGAACATCTCCAGCCTGTTTATATCTTTTAGAAGATGCAGTGTCCAAAACTGAATATAGTACTCCAAATGAGGTCCTCACCAAAGACTAGCACCTTCTTTATCCAACTAGCCATTCCTCTCCCTATGTACCCATGCTTCCTTCTAGCTATTGACTTATTACTAGGGTTACCAGACGTCTAGGAAAACCCGGGCATGTCCTTTTTTTAGAGGACTGTCCAGATGCCCAGAGGGATTTCCAAAACCTGGCAGTTTGCCTGGGTTTTCGGAGTCGCCAAGCTTGGAGCCGCGTCTGGAGGCCCTCTGCACATGCGTGGGCGTCTGGCTAGGGGTGGGGCTGGATGCGGAATGGGGCAGGGCTGGGGGGTAGAATAGGGCTGGGGCAGAACAGGGTGGGGCCCGGAATCCTCTTTGGCTTAGTTCAGACATCAACCAGATAACAGTGGCCTCCCTAGAACTACAAACTGGGTGTTTTCAAGAAAATTCAGTGGAGATTTTAGCTTTGGCTCATTTGTTTGAAGTACCATAATTCCCTCTCTCCAAGGACAAGCCAACCACAGAAACATGTGATGTAATTCTGAGGGTGCTGTTTTCCATGTACATTAGTTGCCATACTTCTGCTCTCATTTTTCAAGTTACCACCTGAGAGGAGGGTCAAAAGCAAATGCTCAAGGCCCCACAGCGGCCCAGCTTAGAACTTCAGTGGCAAGCTGTTTCAGCACTGTCATGCGGTAAGCATAGTGCCAATCAGTGGGGAGGGGAAGGAGGTGGACAGTAGCATGAAGGAAGGAGAGCAGCACTGGTGGCCTTGGGGGTGGGGAGAGAGATTTTGTTGCTAGTTGGTTGAAAGTGCCGATTAGTTGAATACCAGTTAACCGGGATTCTACTGTATAGCCTTTGCCATTTCTGGTCTTTGGGTCACATAGCTGCCCCATTTTCTCACTTCAACATGCATCTGCTCTGGTGGATGCTTTCCTTTCAGTGAAATCAATCAATGAAAGAAAGTTCAAATTACAGCCTTAGTTCCATTTCACTTCAATGGTGGATAGACTAGAGTAATTTACTGAAAACTCAACTATTTTGACAACCTCAGCATAAGGTTCTACAGATGTATCCAAGCTAGGTTGAGGTACATGCATAGGAATCTTTAGTCCCTAAGGACAGTTTCCTATTGTAGATCTCCGAGAACTCAAAGCAATCTTCAATGTTCTTACAGTCTTCCAAGACTTACTTACCAGAAAAAAACATTCTTATTCAAACAACTATGTCTCAGGGCTTGCTCAACCATTAGGCAAGACTGTGTGGTCAACTAGGACAGCAGTTGAAATAAAAGCAAAGTAATAGTCCTGACAACCACACAAACTCAAAAAAACCATCAGCCTGCACTTTTACATACAGCTAGAGAAAGAATTTCTAGATAGCCCATTTACCCAAGAATATGGCTTTTGGAAGTTGCCTTCATTAGTTAGATACTAAATAAAGTGTAATATTTAACTATATGATGTCCAGTTATACATTTTAGAGGCTTGTTTGGATAAGCATGGCATTGAGGTGATCATGATTATTGAGTTTATCAAGATCTCAAGGATGGTACCTGGAGGCCTTGAAGTTAATTGGGGTAAGGAGGGGAGGGGGGGTTAAGCAAGGCTGAAGATTTGCCTAGGGCGGCCAATACCTTTGCACCAGTTCTGCTAAGTCAGTATGTACTATATAAACAAACAAGGAAGTACAGACTCCTACATCCTTTCCCAAGAAGCAGTACTTATCTTGGGATGGGCAATATCCATTAACCTAGGTACCAGGTACACACAATGTGATAACAGAAATTCTCAGTCATTTCTAAACTCACATGGATGATCCATAGATCAAAATATTCTACAGGATCTTTTCCATCAATGGGAAATACCCTCATTGACCTCCAGGAAAAACAATAAACTCCTGAGGTCTGGTTCCAGAAGACCCAGCATCTGTTGGCTAGTGAAAAATATAATTCAGATTCATTTTGTTTAGGGCTACTATTTGGTTCCCATCAAAACCATTCATTACTAAGATTCTGTAGAAAATTATCCAAGACAAAGTGAAGATAATCCTCATAGCCCCAACTTGGGCAAGGCAAATCTGGTTTCGATGACATTGGTTCTCAGTCTATTGGAGAATTGGGTTTAAGGTTGCTGCATTGATTTAGAAGGTTTTGAATGGTGATGCTCCTCCAGCTTTAGCTGCATCTTTGAGAATATATCAGTCCCCACGACTCTGCGTTCTATGGATAAACTTTTGATAAATGTACTGTCTTTTAAAGAGATAATCTTGATATCTTTCGTGGTGCTATGATGCAAATTGGTGGTGCCTATTTTTTGAACTCTTTACCATTTGATTTAAGGAATACAGCCAGTTCCCGGGTTAAGAATGAGTTACGTTTTTAAAGCTGTTCTTAAGTCGGATTTGTATGCAACTTAGAATTTGTAGATTTTAAGATTCTTGCTGCTTACCTCTGCTCCCAGCTGACAAAAGGGCCAGTGTTCCCTCTGAGGTACAGAATTGCACAACTAAACACTGTTCTTAATGTGGCCATGCATCATTCCTGAATCTGCTGCAGGAAAAGTGTTGGAGTCTATGCCACTGGAAATACTGCTTAGTGAAATCAAATGAAGCCGCAACTGCGTTCTTAAGTACGAGTTGTACTTAAGTTGGGCGTCTGTAACTCGGGGACTGCCTGTATGTCCTCAGTTTTACAGTGTAGAAAGCAATTGAAAGCTCTTTTATTTGATTTGGCTTTTAAATGATTTGTGAGAGTTTATGGCTTTTGAACTTATTTTCAGTTTTATTCAATGTGCTTTTTGTGTTGTTATTGTTGTCATTATGTTTGTCTTATCTGAAGATTATGTACCTATACCTGTTACCCACCTAGAACGGTAAATGGAGTGGGCTATAAATATTTTAAATAAATAAACTCTCTAGGGCAGTGTTTCCCAAGTCGGTCCTGGAATACCCCCTTCCCAGTCAGATTTCAGGATATCCACAATGAATATACATGAGTTTAGAAGTGACTGAGAATTACTGCTATCACATTATGTGCACCTGGTATATAGGTTAATACAAGAAACAATGGATATTGCCCATCCCAAGTACTGCTTCTTGTGAAAGGATGTATGAGTCTGTATTTATTTATTTTATTAATTTATTTATTTGATTTTTTAGCCCATCCTCCCAAAGGAGCCCAGAATGGGTTACAAAGTACATCCATAATAATCCAGAGCAGAGATGACATAGTTTACATAAATTACAATATAGACATGACAATAATTTACAATATAGACATGACAATAAAACATATGCACTAAGTAGCATCTGGTGAGATTAAGTGGCATAGGTGTGTTGACTGGGTGGCATTTCAGGGTGAATGACTTTAAGGCGCTGGGTTAGTAAAGAGGAAGGTTTTCACGGCCTTCCTGAAGTTTCAGAGTCCATCTAGTGATCTGACAGATGGAAGGATTGTGTGCCAAAGTTTGGGTATGAAATGTGAGTAGGCGGTTTCAGTTTTGAGGGAGCGGCCAGAAGGTATGGTCAGTCGTTTTTCTCCTTGGGACCTCAGTGGTCGCTTTGGTAAGTAGATTTGTAGTTTAGTTTTCATGTAGTACGGAATCGTTTCATGGAAGGTTTTGAAAGCGAGGAGCAGGGCCTTGAAGGTGCAGCGTTTTTGAATGGGCAGCCAGTGCATGGAAGCTGATGCAGGGGTAACATGGTCGCGGATGCCTAGGTTTTTCAGAAGGCGGATTGCAGGAGAGAGTTTTGGTTGGCAGGCCCACTAGTAGAGTGTTACAATGGTCTACGCGGGATAGAACAAAAGCGTAGAGTAGTTGGGCAAATTCAGGTTCTGAGAAGTAGGCACGTATGGTTTTTAGCTGGCGGAGGTAGTAGAAGGAGGATGATACTAGTTTGGATACGCATCTCCTTACTTGTTTATTTAGTGAGTTCCAGCATGGCAAATCTGCCGCAGCCCATAGGAATTGAATGGGCTGTGTCACATTTACCACCCAGGAATCGCTACAGCAACTTTGTTAAAGGGGTCCTATATGCTGTAAAGGAGTTTAGGGTCACAACAAGAAAAGTTTCTAGTCTTTTCTGAAGTCCTAAGAGTTCAGGCTGGTGCTATTGGGATGGCATCATGCACTTGGGTGTCTGATTTAGCATTTCTGATGGTCTACAGAGTATCCCTAGTACAAAAAAATAACTTCACATAGTGGCATAGTAAGGGGAGTGCGGTGAGGGGGTGGTCTTCCTAAGAGCGCAACAACCCTCCTCCTCTCCCTGTCATACCTTTTTGACTTCCCTGGCTTGAGGTTGCTGCCCATGTTGGCATCGGTGCTCTCTTCTGGGACCCGCACCTAGGAAATGACATGAAAGGGCGAGCCGACACTGACGTGGGCCTGCTGCTCATACTGGATAAGTTTAAAAAGTATGGGGAAAGCGAAGGGGGAGTGTGAATGGCAGGAGGGGTGGGGAAGAGGGTAAGGGAAGGGTGTCACTGCCCCAGGCGCCGCTCACACTTATTATGCCACTAACTTCACTCTTCCCTGATATCCAGCACTATTGAACTGGCCAGGAATGGCTTCTGGCCAGTTAAACAATGCGTAGCTGGCCAAAGGCTAATATTTCATGTGAGATAGCCATCCCCACTGAATATTAGTGCATAGTGACTAGCTGCTAACCGGCTATGTTGCGCGACTTAGCCAGTTAGACATGAATATTCAGCACTTATCAGTTTACTTATATGGTCAAAATAGGCCATCTAAATAGCAGGCCTATCTTTGACCGCTAAGCACTCAGCCAGAGAGTGCTGAATATTGGCTTAACCAGCTAAGTTGCCATGGCCAAAAGTGAAACTGGATATTCAACGCCGGCTGCTGGAAATGGCCCAGTATTGAATATCCAAGCTCAGCGCCGACAACGGGACTTAAGCATAGGGTTACCAGATTTTAGTTGACTAAAATCTGGACTCATAGCCCCGCCCCCAGGCCTGCCCAGTTCTGCCCAGCCCTGCCCTGTTACACCCACACCATGCCCCCCCCCCAGCACCACCCCCTCGACCTGTTCTCGTCGGGAGGGAGGCCATCTGCACATGTGCATGTGGCGTCACTATGTTGCATCCATTTCAAAATACTGGGATTTGAAAAGCCATCCAGATGCCCAGGCATACCCTCTAAAAAGAGGACATGACAGGGTAAATCCAGACATCTGGTAACCCTACTTAGGCGGGCTGCGTCCCACAGCCTCAATATCGGCCCTACTGTTTACTTAATCAGTACAGTGTCATCCAGGACATTCCATGTGCATTCTAAGGAGAGGCAGACCAATTTTCCCTTCTCTCTTCAGTTGTTCCAATTGGAGGACAGTCGCCGGCAGCGCATGCAGGACCTCGCTACCTTGATCAAGAAGATTTATCGAGGCTGGAAGTGCCGCACACATTATCAGCTCATGCGGAAAAGCCAGATAATGATTTCAGCCTGGTTCAGGGGACATACTGTAAGCCATGAATACTGTCTAATATTATGTGATGGGGGGAGAGGGAGGCTTTCCCTCGCATTTGATAAGTTATGCTATCTTAACCTATCTTGAGGCATGGGGACAAAATGACTTTAAAGGGGCCCTCTTCCCTTGAAGCAAGGAAGAAGCGCTCAACTCAGTGACTGGCTAGTAAACTATCTCCTCCAACTTCCCATCAGTCACCTCACACCAAAGAACAGTCACCCGATTGTCTATTAGATTCTTTAGATGAGGGAAGATTTGGGTGGCAGGTTCAGAATATGGAGAAGGAAGAGGAGACCCACTCCTCCCCTATTCTGTCTTTCACAAACAGACAAATGTCCTTCACTCAATCCCCTCTCATACCCCACTGATCTTTCTCTCACGCTTTCCTCACAGCTGCTCCCACACCCCCTGTAATGATCTCACTTTCATCATTCTTCCCTACTCCCCAGCAAAAAATGATCCTGAGATCATCCCTCCCCTTCTCACCTCCCAGCTGCATATTGTAAGCCCGAGTAATAGCTGATTGCTTATGTATCTGTTCCAGCATTGCCCAGCTCTCAGAAAGTATGAGACACACAGTTTATGAACATGAGAGTTCTAGCATTATGACAGAGATGCCAAGGGTGAAACATCCCAATGAGTGAGATTTACTGGGCGACAGAGTGAGACTGAAGGCCAAACAGCGAGATTTTTCACAGGGTACATCAATTAAATAAATCTAGAATGATTTAAGTGTAGTATTGCTTTGCAAATTAATCAAGGCAGCATTAAATTATATTGCCTTGTCTTTGGAGTCTCTAAAAGAATACAGACAGAGTGGGGAGCAATTTGGGTAATTTTTTTGAGCTGAAAATTGACTTCCATCCTTATTAAAAGTATGTACATTGTTTTCAGAGCATTTGCCCTTGCAAGTAAAGAAAAAAAAGAGACAGAGCAAGGGGACACAATAGGCAGGAAAGTGAACCACTTGGTTTACTTCTCTAAGGCTTTCATCTCAAGAAAGCAGGGATCAAGGGTGCACGGTACTAAAGCTCTAGTAAGTAAGAAATAGGGCTCAAAAGGCTGCTTCTTGTCATGACAGGAGTTGCTATGCAGCTGATCAGGAAAAACTGGGATAATATAAATTATAGTTTTTGGTGGGAAACTTTATGCCAAATTTATAAATTTGCAAATTCACCAAACAGGGGGTCTAAAGGATAACTTCTAAATGCCTCTATTCAATGATCTTTCTTTTGCACATAAAGTGCTTTAAATTCTCAGTGGTTTAATTTTTAAATTCATTTATTCTAAACATATAAACTATCACCTAAACATAGAACTAATCCCCGTAATTAATAATGAGGTTGAAGTATCATAAATATGCATAATTCTCAGTAAAGAGACCTCTTATAACTTAGATGTTATTTCAAGTCTTCATTCTGAATGCATGTGATGTAATCATTTACTTCACAAACCTCCTTCCTACCCTGAAATTTAATTATTTATTGATTTGAATATTTGTGAACCAATTTATTTAAAACTTTAACTTACTAAATAGGGAGTACAATTTTCTATTACTTTATTTAATTTAACTACCTTAATCATATATTGTTTTAAAATATGCTTTGTACAAGATAAGTGTTGTTGCTCTTGTACAAAGCATATTTGTAAAAGGAGCCCATGGTGTGGATAACTAAATTGCACGTGATTTCTGCCGTTAGCATGGCTTTTTGCGTTTTCTTGATGCACAGAGTAAACCCAACTGGAAAAGTACCACCTGACTTTTCCCGTCTCAGGCAAGAGAAGGACACAAATTAAGTTCTTCCTTCAGGGTAGGGTAACCATGTATGAAAAGTCACTTGTAATTATCAAAGCTAACTGATCACTTCTTAGAGCAGGAGGGGAACAGGGGATAAACCCTTTAATACACAGCTCTTTGTGTTTCCGTTAACCCACAGCAGACAATTTTTGCTTTCTTTTGCAGCAAAAGCAAAAATACAAAAATCTTCAGAAGTCAGCACTGATTATCCAGTGCTACATCCGACGCTGGAAGGTAAGAAGACAGAGGAAAGTGTACCTCAAATGCAAATGATAATAAAAATCTCAACGTGCCAGGGAGATGTTTCATTTTCCATTGGGTCAGATGTTCAATGCATTCCCCCCTCCCCCTCCAGACACACCAAGATGGTAATTTTGAAAATAATTTCTGTAAGTACAACAGTGCATTTTGAGGGCTATTCTTTATCACAGAGGTTAACATTTACATGCCTATTCCACATGTAATGTTTAGCGTAATGGCACTTACACATGTATGTTTGCATGTACATGCCAAAATTCTGCCTAAGCACCATTTTGCAAATACCTGCTAAACACGTGTTTGCAAGGGGGGTGTTTACCTCACTACAGCCTGGATGGGGCTTCCACTTACACATGTAAATTAGGTAATACTACAATTTACAAGCATAGCTCCAGCATTTCGGCACTAACATTTGCACCAGGATGTGAAAATTAAGTGGTTAAGCTGCTATTCTTCCAGTCTTGTAAGGTCCTCCTGCAATTTCTCTCAGACTACGTGTGACTTTGTAGGTTTGAATAAATTTATACCATCTGCAAATCTGATCATTTCCTTTATAGATATATTAAAAAGCACTGGTCTTGGTGCCTCCCTATATTCCCCCGCCTCCATTTAACTCTATCCAGCGGCATAGCGAAGGAAAAGGAACCTGAGAGGGTAGCACCCAGAATCACCGAGTTGTGTTGCCCCCCCCTTTTCTTTCCCCGCCATGCCTGTCTCTCCCCTGCTCCTTCTCCATGACCAGGAAGTGACATCAAAGAGAGAGCTGAGCTGGCATGAGCAGCAGGTTGGAGATGCTTTTCGCTGCTGCTGGTGAAGATTTCAAGAGGTAGGGGTGGGTGGACAGGAGGAGAGGTACTGACGCCTCTGCCTAGACAGTGCCTGGGTGGTCTGCGCCCCCTCCCCCCTTTAGTATGTCACTGGCTCTACCCTCTGTCTTCCATCTTTCAACTAGTTCCCAATCCATAACATGACATTGCCTCCTATCCTATGGCTTTTTAATTTCCTCAGGGGGATCTCACAAGGGACTTTGTTAGAAGCTTTCTGAAAATCTAGTTCAGTGGTTCCCAAACCTGTCCTGGAGGACCCCCAGGCCAGTCAGGTTTTCAAGATAGCCCTAATGAATATGCATGGAGCAGATCTGCATTCCTGGCATCTCCATTATATGCAAATCTCTGTCATGCATATTCATTAGGGCTATCTTGAAAACCCGGCTGGCCTGGGGGTCCTCCAGGACAGGTTTGGGAACCACTGATCTGAACTGGCTCCCCTAAATGAACTGGCTCCCCTTCATCCATATGTTTATAAACTAAACTAAACTAAAAACCTAACTTTATATACCGGGTCTTCAACCAAAGGAAGCTCGACGCAGTTAACAATAAGTTAAAAGATAAGGTAAAATAAGCTTTCAAAATGTTTAGTGAATAAAAAAGTTTTTAAAGAATACACAAAAAGATTGGAAGGAACTGGGAAACCTCAAAATTAGAGGAAGTTCATTCCATAATTGGGGAAATTTAAACACCAGAGAAATGCTAAAATTCTTAACTCCTTGGATTCCTTTCCTAGAAGGGAGAGAAAGTTTAAATCAATGAGAGCCTCTCGCATAAGAAAATCTATAAACCAGTGGTCTCAAACTTGTGGCCTGGGGGCCACATGCGGCCCGCCAGGTCCTATTTTGAGGCCCTCGGTATGTTTATCATAATCACAAAAGTAAAATAAAACAGTTTCTTGATCATATGTCTCTTTAGCTATAAATGACAATATTATTATTAAGACTTAGCCAAAAGGAAAGATTTATAAACTATAAAGAGTTTTACCCCATGCAAAATTGTCATTTCTTTAATAAGACACTAACTATTTTTTCTGAGGCCCTCCAAGTACCGTCAGATCCAAAATGTGGCCCTGCAAAGGGTTTGAGTTTGAGACCACTGCTATAAACATTCCATAGAAGAGGAACAAGCGGAATAAAAATACCATATAAAATTTTTAAAATAATTCATAAACATTTAAACTGGATTCTAAGATAAACTGAGAGCCAATGGAGACTCAAAAGCAAAGGAGTCACGTGATCAAATTTATTCTTTTCGTAAATCAGCTTTGAAGCGGTATTCTGAATCAATTGTAGTCTGTGATGCCGAGATAAATGGCATTACAATAATCTAACTGAGATAGTATAATTGTGCCTTCAAAAAATGTAGCAGATTAGTGAGGCAAGATTTTTCTCTTGGCACAATCCATGTTGACTCTGTTCTATTTAAGATTGTTTGTCTCTGTATTTGATAATTTTGGGGCTCTTCTAGTAAAGGGTGGTAAGCGAGCAGTAACAGGCTACTGCACAAACACGTTAAGGAGCTGTGCGGTAGTTTGACTTTTTGTCACACATTAAATTATGCGCTATTTTTTTTTTATTATTCTTTATTGATTTTCAAATTTTGACAGTGCAATACAAATATATTAAACATGAGCATTATACATAATGCACTTAAAATACACAAAATTAATACATTACCAATCCTTTTCTCCCTCCCTTCCTGACATAACTATTATACTGCACATGCATATATTATTACAATATTATAGATAAAAACCTATAGCAAACCCAAATACCTTCCCCTCCCCCCTCCCCGGATGTGTAAGGAATCTGTATAAAGGGAGATGCCTGACATTCATTGCAATTTAACATATGCAGTCAATGGGCTCCACTAGACCCCAAACACTCCGCATTCATTCTCTCATATTTATAAGTGGAACAAATATTTGCCCACCAAAATGTGTAATTAAATGTGTCGTACCTCTTCCAGTTACTGTGCGCTATTCTATTTTTTCTGAATTTTTGTCTGATGGGGCATGGAGTATGATTCTGCTAGTGTATTATACTGTATTAAGTGCACACTAAAGGCTCCTTTTACGAAGCCGCGGTAGCGATTTAATGCGTGTAATAGCGCGCGCTAAACTGCCAGCTGCGCTAGCCACTACTGCCTCCTCTTGAGCGGGCGGTAGTTTTTTGGCTAGCGCGGGGGTTAGCGCGTGATGAAAAGCCGCTAACATGGCTTCGTAAAAGGAGCCCTAAGGGGGGGAAACTTATCAAAGGGTGCTAAGCGCGTTAGTGTGCGCTAACTGCTAAACATAAGAACATAAGAACTGGGCTTTTTCCTGGGAATTCTTGCTTGCAGGCCTACTTTCATTAGTCTCCGGTGAACTGACTGGCCTGACACCAACACCCCAGTTTCAACCAGTGACTTATTGATGTCAGTGTCAGTTACCTTCCGATTCTGTAGAGTTATTCGCACTATCCTTTAATCAGTTTGAGGTTGTAACCTTTTTCCAGCCCCTTCCAACCTTGTTGTGCCATTGGGGATGGACCATGGCAGAAGAAATACATGAAGAGGGGTTGCAGGCAGCACTTCAGAATCACTGCCACAGACTGCAGTCTCCTGCAACAAAAGTGGATTTGTTAGCAAGAATAAAGATGAATGCGATGTCAGACCTGAATGGTTAGAACAGTGGTTCCCAACCCTGTCCTGGAGGAACACCAGGCCAATTGGGTTTTCAGGCTAGCCCTAATGAATATGCATGAAGCAAATTTGCATGCCTATCACTTCCATCATATGCAAATCTCTCTCATGCATATTCATTAGGGCTAGCCTGAAAACCCGATTGGCCTGGTGTTCCTCCAGGACAGGGTTGGGAATCACTGGGTTAGAAGGGGGAAGATATGCCGGGACAAGAAGCCCCCTGGAACAACTGTTTTGGTTTTTTTTTAAAGCAGAATAAGGAGAGGATTCAAAGAAGTGAGGGTGAAGGGGAAGAACTTATAGGGCCAAAAAGAGAGGGTAGAGCGAGAGATGGTGAGCAATGGGCTAGAGCACAGGTGTCAAAGTCCCTCCTCGAGGGCCGTAATCCAGTCGGGTTTTCAGGATTTCCCCAATGACTCTGCATGAGATCTATGTGCATGCACTGCTTTCAATGCATGTTCATTGGGGAAATCCTGAAAACCCGACTGGATTACGGCCCTCGAGGAGGGACTTTGACACCCCTGGGCTAGAGGGAGAGAAGTTGGATGTGGGGTGGGGTGGAGGAAAGGGAAAAGAGATACTTTAAGGGAGGACAGTTGGGAAGAGAACGGGAAATATGGTAGACCTGGGCATGGTGTAGAGGTAGGGTGAGATGTAGGATGGGAGGATAGGGTAGTTGGAAAGAGAAATCGAGAGATGGTGGACCTGGAGAGAGGGAGGGTAATTGGGAAGAGAAAGGAAGAGATATTGGACTTGGGGATGGAAGAAGGGTTGGAAGGGAGAAAGAAATGATAGGTCTGGGGGTGGAAGGGAGAGAGGGATGCAGCATCTCTTTTGTCCCCTCCCTCCCTCCCATTGTTCAGCATCAAGGGGGGAGAGAAGAAGAAGAAGAAGAAGAACAACAACAACAGAAAAGAGGGAGAGATGTTGGACCATGGGGAGAGAGGATGAAAGATGGACCCATGGAAGGGCAGGATGGAAGAGAGGTGAGATAAGAAGATTCTAGGGGATGGAGAGAAAAGGTCAGGGAGATATAGCTTGACAAAAGAGTGAGGGGGATTCTGGAAGTGGTGAGCCACGTGGAAGAGGTCAAAATGGGGATGACAAGATGAGTGAGAGAACAGTGAGTAGAGTGGTAGAAATGTGGTAATGGGGAGTAGATAGAAGGAAAGAGGAGGCTGAGAAAGGAGTGAGATGGGAAATGGGAGAGCTAGGGACTGAAGAGAGATAGAAAATTGATAGATAACTGAAAATTTAAAAAGAAGTAGAAGGATGAGAAAGAAGATGAGGTTTGAATGGGCAGAAGCAGAAAATAAAAAAGAGAGGAAAGCTGAAAGGGAAAAATCAATATGTTGGAGATCGGCATAGTGAAGGAATGGAGCAAGAGAGAAGAGGAGAAAAAAAATGGACAGCAGACACTGGAAAGAGAATTAGTAGAAGATAAACAAACAACAGAAAAAGAAACTGGGACCAAGATGATGAAAAAACAAAATGTCCAGACAACAAGATAGAAAAAGTGTTTTATTTTGAATTTATTAACTGGAATATGATAGGTTTGAGATATGCGCACCATGATTATATTTGTATTGTATTCAGTGGCATAGCCACACAGCTGATTTGGGGGGTAGGGCTGTAGCCCAAAATAGGTGGATGGGCCCCAAATTTTCTCCCTGCCTGAATGCAAAATATAAAGCTGGTGGAGATCCACAAGCTCAGCCAATTGAAGACCTACTCCTCCAGTCTGACAACCAGAAATCTCCAAGCTTTGCAGCTAGTGGCTGTATCCTCAAGCTGCCACTGCTTTTATGCATGCATGAAAGCCAAAGGGAGGAGGGGAGAGGCAGAAGCAGTAGCTCTGAAATACTGTTGCAAACTGTTGAACTTGGAAAATTCTGGTCGCTGGACCTGAGGAGAAGGAGGAGGTGGTCATCAGCTGGTGAGGCTTGGGGATCCCCACCTGCTACAGCAAGGGAGATGTTCATTTTGAGGGGGACCTAAGCTCAAAGTGGGAAGTCCAGCTCCCTCTCATGGTTATGCCACTGATTGTGTTTAGTACAAAATGAAGTACTTGCTGAGTTTAACGTTTTGGGGTTTCCAGTTCAGTTTTAGTATTCATATTTCTATTTCTAATTTGTGATCCATTGTTCTATATTTGGTGATGGTCTGTCTGTGTTTTGTGTGTGAAGAAGTCATTTAAAATTGTTTTATATAAGGTAGTAATGGTGGGTGGGGAAATTGGGAGAGGGGCAGGTAGATGAGGGGCCCCCTCCTTAATTTCTGCTCTGGGCCCCAGCATGTCTAAAACCAGCCCTGTGTTTATTCAAAACTTGATATCCTGCATTATAAAAATGTCAATGCGACTTACAAAACCATAACAAACTCAGAATAGAAAGGAACACCATAACAACATGGGAAAACCATACACATGCATGCAAAGGTACAAACATTCATCGAAACATAATTAAGAGAAAAAAATATAACAAGCTAATTACTAATACTACTTCTATCCATTCAGTGGTGTCTGAGCCTTGGCTACTCTGTAGGTCAGTCCTCACCATACTTCCCTGTTTTCCACAGCTTCTTTCAATTGCTTGATGTTCATTCTCATATCATTCTTGATGGTATCCAGCCAATGGTCTCCCCTACTTCCTTTTACCACTGACCATTCCAAGTGGCACCTCCTTTTCTAGTGAATTCGCCCTCATCACATGTCAAAATAGGTCAGTTTCTGTCTGGTAATCTTGCCTTCCAGGGACAACTCTGGGTTTATTTGATCAAGAATACTGTGGTCATTTGGATACAGTTCTCATCCTCCATGCCTGATTAATATTTAATTTTGTGATGGAATGTTAAATGCTAGTTCAAAGTAATGTGTCTTCAAAATACTTGAAGGCAAATTATTCCAAAGAAAAGGAGCCAAAAAGAAATGCTGCGTTGCGAGTTGACTCATAATGAAGGACCAATCTCTGAGCGTCTAATGATCGCAGAGCATGGAACAGAGTATAGGGGTTGATTACAGATGCTGAATAAATTGGAGTATCTGAGTGTAAAATCCTGAACGTCAAACAGAGAATTTTATATTTAATCTGATATTGAATTGGTAGCCAATGTAGTTTTTATCAGGAGAAGACTGATATTGTCATAAGATTTAGCCTGGTAAAGAAGACGAGCAGCTGAATTTTGTAATGTCTGCAAATGACGCAGAAGTGTGGCTGATATGCCACAATAGACTGCATTACAATAATCAATTTGTGATATAACTAATGCATGGATGAATGTGTGAATTGAGTGTAAGTTCCGCCTAGGATATCCTGGGAAAGCTTTGATTATTGCTTCAGAACGTCCAGTTTTAAACCTGCCTGATGCCCGCCCATAACACCTCCCAACATGCCCCTTTGAGCTTAGAAGTGCTGCTGAATGTCCAGAAAGTTGGTTTTGATTGGCACTTGGACGTCTCTGCTATTAGGATGACCAAGTGCCAACTTGGGCTGGTTTTTGGACATTTCAGTTTTGATTATGAGCCTTAAAGTCTATAAAGGTACTAGGCGCCTACATTCCTTTATACAATAGGCTCCATGTGCCCTGTTATAGAACTTTCCTCCTAGTGGCTGAATCTAGGTCCTGTGACTATAGGATTCCAGAGGGGAACCCTGGAGCCTGGATCTTGGCCAAGGACTGGGCTAAGACAGTTGCTAGGGCTATAAAAATGAAGGGAAAAATAGCATGTAGATGGGAATGAAGACAAATGGTGCCATAGATCAACAGAGGTTTGTTCCAATTGAACGGAAAGTCCAAAGGGACAAGTGGAAGCAGGCCAAATAAAATCTCCAAAAATGAAAGCTTTACCAAAGTGTCCTTCTGAAACTCTACTTTCTTGGGTTTCCTTTCTCATTTCAGCTGAAGAAGAAAGATCTGTTTGGGATTCAGAACTACGTTTTTACTCTGTTGTTTAGTGATGTATCAGTGTGTGATGTCACAGCCCTTTTTCTGATGATCAGTGTAGTGTGTGATGTCACAGCCCTTTCTTTGGTGGTAGTTTGTATAGTGTCTGTAATATCCAGCCCTTTGTCTTGTGGTATATCAGTGTAGTGTGTGATGTCACAGCCCTTTCTTTGGTGGTAGTTTGTATAGTGTCTGTAATATCCAGCCCTTTGTCTTGTGGTATATCAATGTAGTGTGTGATGTCACAGCCCTTTCTTTGGTGGTAGTTTGTATAGTGTCTGTAATATCCAGCCCTTTGTCTTGTGGTATATCAGTGTAGTGTGTGATGTCTCAACCCTTTCTCTGTTGATGTATTAGTGTAGAGTCTATGATGTCACAGCCCTTTCTCTGGTGGTGGTTTGTTACTGCAAAATGCTGCACTGACATCACAGGAGTGGTCTGGTGTCAAAAGAAAATTCTGTGGGACAGAGTTTGATTTCTCAAAGATAGAAAATACCAGTTTTGAGAGATTAAGTAGGGAAAATAAAATACCAAAGGATGTGCATGATAGTTCTCAGATGAGAGCCAAATAGAGAGGAATAAGGAGATAAGTGATATGTGCTAGTTCCTGTTGAAAGCTGGATGGGGCAGAGTCTCTGTTCCTCTCCCTTCCTTCTTCCTCCAGTCAGCATCACAGCTATCCTTAATTTCTCTGCAGGCGCATAAACAACTGCAGGAGCTGAAACACCTGAGGTGCCACGAGCAGGCATCTACCACAATTTCTGCTTATTGGAAAGGGTTCAAGGTAACTCTTTGCCGTACGTGATTTGCACTTGGTGGAGGGCGGTGGAGGGAGGAGTGAAGTCAGGACAGTTCCACCTCCAGAAAAGACCAAAGCTTCTGCTGAAAACCTTGAAACACAGGCTATACTGAACTATTCTTAAGGGCTGGGCTGTGGATAGGCACTTACCTGTTCTTTACATGTTTCCAGGTGCGCAAAGAATACAGGAAGTACTTCAAAGCATCAGCATCAGTGACAATTGCCAACTTCATCTACTTGAGAATTGTAAGTCCTTATCTCAGTATTATTGCAGGGAAGGATATCATCTGTGAAAGTGCATCATCCGTCACCATGTCCAGCATTTCTCATCCAGCTTCTGGTTTTCTCTGTGACTTCTGGTGTCTGTAGGGAATGAATTGTGAGTGCATCCCTGGGAAGTGAGGGAGAGTGGGGTAAACATGGCATACATTCAAGACTAAAGAACAAAAATGAAACCCTAGTGTAAGGGAGGTAAAAAATCACGAAAAAAGCAAAAACTTCCCAAACCCCAAGAAAGAAAATGGATAAGGGGGAGAGACAAAGACTAAACAAAGTATCAACAAGGTATCAACTAGCTTAAACAGAGAATTATTATGACGGGAGAGCCCTCAGTCACACGAAGTTACCATCTACTTAGCTTCTCCATGTGACAAACAGCCAGTAGATGGTGATTTCGTCCACACTCTTATAGCATAGTTTGAATTTGTCTCTACCCCTTATTTCGGGGGTGCACACGGAGTCCCGTTGGACGAAATCACCATCTACTGGCTTTGTTGGATTTGGACACTCGTTTTTCCTTTTGGCCCCCTGGACAAGGGGTAGAGACAAATTCAAACTATGCTATAAGAGTGTGTTTTTTTGATTCATTTATATATTTTTTACACACTTTGCACTTTTGGGGTGCACTTTATTTATTCACTTGTACGGAGAGAGCCCGGGGATGTTTCACAGTTAACACTCATCTGGGTGTAAGCCAGTGACAGCCTTTCCTCTGGGATTTCCCAGTAGGTGGCTGTGTGACTGAGGGCTCTCCCGTCATAATAATTCTCTGTTTAAGCTAGTTGATACCTTGTTGATACTTTGTTTAGTCTTTGTCTCTCCCCCTTATCCATTTTCTTTCTTGGGGTTTGGGAGGTTTATACATTCAAGACTGGCATGAGGGTCTCTGACACCCTAGGTCAGGGATCCTCAAATCCAATCCTTGAGGTCCACAACTCAGCCTAGTTTACAGGATTTCCTCAATGAATATGTATGACATCTATTTGCTTTTACTGCTTCCATTGCATGCAAATATATCTCATACATGTTTATTGTGGAAATCCTGAAAACCAGCTTGAGTTATGAACTTTGAGAACTGGATTTGAGGACCCCTGTCCTAGGCAAAATTCAGCCATGTGCCCTCTATTAAGAGGTAGCTCAAAGCCCTTCCCCACATCCAGCATCTCCTCTTCCCTTCCTTTCTATAATCCAGTATCTCTCTCTTTATCTTACCTCACTCCCCCAGTGGTGTCCAGCATCTCTCCCCTTCCCTCCCTCCCACGTACCAAGTGTTCAGTGGCTTTTATTTCCTTCCCAAGGTGTTCAGCTTCTCATTCCTGTTCCCTTCCTCCACCACTCCCACACAAGGTGTTCAGTTGTTTCCCTCCAATCTCTACCCTCTTGGGGTGGCAGAAGTGTGGCAGTCAGCATGCCTATAGATACTCAAGACCTGCCAGGCCCTGCCCCTCTGAACTTCCTGTTTTGATGAAGCGACATCCTTGTTTCCCTCTTGTTACTCTCCTTCCCTCTACCCTCCCTTTTATTTTTATTTCTCGTTGTAATTAAAACTTCCCTATCCCCCAAAACCTCTCATTTCTAATTAGTCCTAATTTGTTATAGTTCTAGGTTTACCCTCTTTTTATTTTACCCCACCCAAATCATAAATAATATTAGACCTTTTTAATTTTTAAAATTGTAAACCGCCCAGATACTTGTGATGGTCGGTATATCAAGCCATGAATAAACTTGAAACTTTATTGTACTTTAGGCCCTTCACCAGCCACAATTAGTCTTCTGTAGCCAATACAACTGGCACATTGGTGCCGTTATGTAGTAAGGGGTGTATGGGGAATGTGAACCACCTCGGGCGCTGAGTCGATGGGAGCTCTGACACCTCTCTGCCCTGTCCCACTTGCGCCATCCCTCCCTCCACCCCGTACCGCTGTATTATCTTCACTAGTGCAAGTAACTTCTGCCTATTGCTCGCGACAGCCTGGTTTCCCTCTGGGGCCAGGAAGTGACATCAGAGGGAAATCCAACGCTGGTGTGAGGAGCATGCTGTCGAAGCCATTCAAGATTTATTGTATGGGTTGGGGGAGGTGAAGAGAGAACACAAGTGTTGAATGGGGGGGGCAGGAAAGAGCGGGGTGTGTGGAAGGAGTGGGGGCACAGAGAGGAGGGCACGGTGGGCACCCTGGGCATCTCCTACCCTTACTACGCCATTGTTGGTGCTTCCCCCAAATTGTGGCACCTTAGGTAAAGGCCTTACATGCATTTCATTGTTCTAGGTAGTATGTGTGAGTGTGTGTGTGTGTGTGTGTGTAATGGGGTGGCGGAGGGGAGGGTTTTAAACCTGGTCTAGATTTTTCTTCTATATGAATAGATTCAGCTGTTCTTTTCATATGAGTTGCTATGGTTCTCCATACAGGCATGTGTAACATTACTCAGGCCTTGCTCTTGGTACCTTATGCGTTATTTATTTTACCCAGAGCAGCAAAAAGCAACAAAAAAGGAAGACCCAGTGTTCCACAGTAGAAACAATCCAAACGATAAAAACAAAAAACTGTGGATGATGATGTTTTAAAAGATGATTTATGAATCACTTTTCACAAAAGAATAAAAACAAATAAATACAAATATAATAGTCCACATGTTTTTTGGCGCCACTCTGTTTGCATTACAGTCATTTTGAGTGTTGTTTAAAGACACTCATACTGATTTTAGTCTACATTTGTTTTCTGAGACCATTATATCCAACGGCCAGGTTGGAGTCAGCCAGAAGGTTAAACACTCGCCATAGAGAGGCACAGCATGGAGGGAGGGAGACAAATGTGCAGCTCCGTGCAC
The DNA here is from genome assembly GCF_902459505.1 of Geotrypetes seraphini. Lineage (NCBI taxonomy): Eukaryota > Metazoa > Chordata > Amphibia > Gymnophiona > Dermophiidae > Geotrypetes > Geotrypetes seraphini. Next base: position 215,971,586 of record NC_047086.1, read on the forward strand.
ATTATGGCTGTTAGGAGGAGGGAGCCGACCACAAGGTAAAACTGGGGGCATTGGACGCGGACCGCATAAAATGACCAGGCGGGCCGGATATGGCCCACGGGCCTTGAATTTGACACCTGTGTTTTAGAACATCATCCTCCACAGTTTTTTGTTTTTATCGTTTTATTTATTTTACCAGAAGATCTGGCCCACTCCAGCTCCAGAGTCTAGATGCTGAAAACCATCACTGACCTAAGAAATCTGAACGCTCCAGTTCTCTTGTAGCGTCATTTCATTCCAATGCTATTTGTCTTCCTTTTTTCTCACAGTTGCAAATACACTTCCTGGGGCTTAAGAAGAACCTTCCTTCCCTGTCTCCACTAGACACAGTCTGGCAACCTCCTCGCTACCAGTTCATGTGGCCGATGAATGAGGAGCTGAAGAGGATTTTCCAGCAGTGGAAGGTTAATAAGTTATCAGCAACTGTTAGCCTTTGCTTAAGAAAGCATCAGTGAGCATTCTGGATTTTGTCTGATAGTTCAGCCTAAAGTCACCTTTAGGAGCACATCCTGAGCTTCTGGTATCCCCTTTTTTAATTTCTCATCCCATCTCATCTTGTATAAACATTCTTGTGCCATTATTTTCTCATAGTCCAGGAGGGCAGCTCTGTATTACACTGCCCATTTCATTTGTTTGAGGCAAGCTGAACTCTCTGAATTTTGATGATAAGCTTAATTGACCAAGCATGAAACTTATCCAGAGATGATGTGCATTGCTTTGAGACCATACAGGCCCATTCTTCAGAGGTGCAACAAGATTCTTCTATTTAAAATTGAATCACAGTACAACGTGCGATCAAAACATTTATTTCAATATTTAGCTTGCCCTTACCAGGGGCATAGCCAAAGTTCATTTTGTGGGGTTACCAAAAAAATGGACTGGGGGGTCCTGATATTCTTTCCCCATTCCTTCCTCCCACTCCCACAGTCACAGTTGCCCACCATATTAAAATATTACCTTTGCTGGCAGGAATGCCATGCCCTGCAAGGTGAAGACTTCTATTGTCTGGGTTGCACTTGAAGCAGCACTTAATTCACTCAGGCGCACTTTGACTGCTAATGCCCGCTCTCCCGGACATGCTCAGATCTGAACTGAGCATGCATAAGAGTTGGCATTAGCAGTCGGAGTGTGTCTGCTGTATTAAGTGCCACTGAAGGCATGACTAATGTAGGAGATGTCTTTGGCTCGTGGAGCTTGGCATCCCCTTCAGCCATTAAAATGGAGGTGTTCCAAGCCATAGGTGAAAGGGCTCAGCCACACAAGGCCCTATCCCATGGCTACATCACTGACCCTTGCAAAAGACCAGGGCAGGAAAACATGGTACAATATGACTATATGTGTCATAAGAATAGCCTTACTGGGCCAGACCAAAAGTCCATCAAGCCCAGTAGCTCATTCTCACGGTGGCTAATCCAGGTCACTAGTATCTGGCCAAAACCCAAGGAGTAGCAACATTATCCCAGGACAAGCAGGCAGGTATTCTCACTAGTGGGTGATGTCATCCGACAGAGCCCCGATACGGACGTCTCACAAGCATATTTTGCTTGAAGAAACTCAGAAGTTTCGAGATGCCCGCACCGCGCATGCGCCAGTGCCTTCCCGCCCGATGGTCCGGGAGTGTCTCCTCAGTTCTTTTCTTTCCGCGGAGCTGAGAAGTTTTACTTCAATTCTGCGCTGACTGAATTCCCGTTCTTTTGCCTTCTATTGCCGCGGTTTTGAGTTTATTTTACTCTTTATCGTGTGTTTTATTTCTTTGGTTTCTTTTTAGGAAAAAAAAAAAAAAATTTCTTCCGGCGATTCGACCGGGTCGGCCGCGTGGCTCAGGCCCCACTCCTTCGATCTCGCGGCGGAGATTTTCGGCCTATGTCCCGGCCAATTACTGGTTTTAAAAAGTGTAGCAAGTGCCAGCGCGCGATTTCGCTAACGGACCCGCATCGACGCTGCCTGCAGTGTCTTGGTCCGGAACATTTCCCGAAATCGTGCCGGCCTTGTTCCACTCTCACAGCGTGGGTGTTTAAGCATCGCTGTTTTTTGTGGGCGTCGATGTTCAAGATGGAAGCTGCGAAGGAACCTTCAGCTTCAACTTCGACTGGCGCTTCACCTGCATCTACGAAGCCCTCCACCACTCCTGCTGCACTGGGTCTACTGAAGCCGGCTTCGTTTGTCCTGGTTTCGACTCCACCTTCGGCGCCGGTGCCTTCCTCCGTCTCCTCGGAGCTGGTACCGCCTCGTCCCATTCCACCTGTGGTTCTCAAAGTGCCGAAGACTTCCAAGCAAAAGCACTTAACCACGAAGGAGCGCGAAGACCGTGCAGGAGGCCCCCCTTTTGGTGCGGATCCCTCCTTGTCGGCTTCATTGCGGTCCCTTTTGGAGGCTCAGTTTGTCTCTCGCTGCTTGGTGAGGAGGAGCGGCGATTGGTGGCCGGTCCCTCGAGGCGGGCCTCCTTTAGTGACATGCCCCCTTTAGAGCCCATAACGCCTCCGGACGAAGAGGTGTGGAATCCCTTTTCGGGTAATCGAAGCCCTGGGCATCGCAAATCACAGGAAGAGTTCTTCCGCACTCCTTACCAAGCCTGGACTGCATCTCGAGAGGCGTCGAATCTCCCGCCTCTGCGCTCTACGGCCTCGAGTCCCATCTACTCGTTAGAGGCATCTGGGGACCATTCTAAACATCGTCGATCTAGATCCCCCTTCCAGGCACCGGGAGGGGCATCGATCCAGGCATTCTTCGAGACACTCCTCTCGACACTCTATGATCTCCCCGCAGAAGAAGCTGCCTCATATGGGGTATTCCTCGTCGGATGTGTCTTCTCCTCTGGGACCGGAGTTCGAGGATCCCTGTGTCTCATATTCACCCTGTCGATCACAGGTCTCTGTGGATCCCGAGGCCTCAACTTCCTCCAGTCCGTCTCGCAGGCCTGTGCTGGCAGACCAGCTGTCCTTTTCGTCTTTCCTCCGGCAAATGGCGGATGACCTGGACATTACCCTGGATTCCGGTTCCCGGTACTCCAAGGAGTACCTCGACACTATGCATTTACCTCATCCTCCAGCCGAGTCTCTGCGTCTGCCTCTGCACAAGCTCCTCGACCAGACATTCATGAGGTGTTTTGAAATACCGTACTCTATTCCTGCTGTTCCTGGCAAATTGGATGCTCGGTACCGCACGGAGCATCACAAGGGATTCGAGGGCCCTCAACTCTCTCATCAGTCCCTCCTGGTCGAATCCTCCCTCAAGAGGTCTCATCCGTCCCAGGTGTATGCCTCGGTACCTCCGGGCTGCGAGAGCAGGACTATGGATAAATTTGGACGGCGCATATACCAGAACTCTATGATGGCATCTAGAGTTCTCAATTATACTTTTCTTTTTGCAACTTATTTGGAGTTCTTCCTGCCTGTGCTTCGGAAGTTTACACCATACATTGAGTCGCAGGCTCGCTTCGAATTTGAGGAAGTGGTGGCCTCGCTATCCCAGCTTCGCCTCCAGTTGATGCAATCGTCCTACGATGCCTTCGAGCTTTCGGCCCGAGCTGCCACCTGTTCTGTGGCTATGTGTTGATTGGCCTGGCTTCGGACCATTGACATGGACCCGAATCTCCAGGACAGACTTGCCAACGTTCCTTGTGCAGGGGCGGATTTGTTTGACAAGTCCATCGAGACCATGACGAAGAAACTGTCTGACCATGAAAAATCTTTTCAGTCCATTCTTCGGCCCAAGCCTAAGCCACAACAGTCTCGACCTTCTAGACCGCCCTTAATCTAGACAACTGGATGCCGGAGAATCACTGGATGTGGTATATTTGGATTTCAGTAAAGCATTTGATAGCGTCCCACACAGAAGGCTATTGAACAAGTTGAAAACGATGGGGTTGGGAGACACTCTAACTACATGAGTTGGGGATTGGCTGAGCGGTAGACTTCAGAGGGTGGTGGTGAACGGTACCCCATCCAAGGAGTCGGACATGATCAGTGGGGTGCCGCAGGGCTCAGTCCTGGGCCCGATTCTATTCAATTTATTCATAAGAGATAAGACGCATGGACTAAAAGGAAGGGTAGAAACAAAGAAACATAGAAACATGACGGCAGAAAAGGGCTATAGCCCATCAAGTCTGCCCACTCTATTGACCCACCCCATTAAGTCTGAGTACTAATGACCTAGTTCCTTAACTCGACCCTCGTAAGGATCCTACTAGGGCATCCCATTTATTCTTAAAGTCAATAATGCTGGTGGCCTTGATCACCTGCTCTGGAAGCTTGTTCCAGTGATCTACAACCCTTTCTGTGAAGAAATACTTCCTTATATCACTATCGAATTTCCCTCCTCTGAGTTTGAACGGATGCCCCCTTGTGACCGAGGGTCCCTTGAGAAAGAAGATGTCTTCTTCCACCTCGACACGTCCCGTGATGTATTTAAATGTCTCAATCATGTCCCCCCTCTCCCTGCGCTCCTCTAGAGTGTAGAGCTGCAATTTGTTTAGTCTTTCTTCGTACGAGAGACCCTTGAGCCCCGAGATCATCCTAGTGGCCATCCGCTGAACCGACTCAACTCTAAGCACGTCTTTACGGTAATGTGGCCTCCAGAATTGCACACAGTACTCCAGATGAGGTCTCACCATGGTTCTGTACAGTGGCATTATGACTTCAGATTTGCGGCTAACGAAGCTTCTGTTGATACATCCCATAAGTTGCCTTGCTTTGGATGAGGCCTTCTCTACTTGTTTGGCGGCCTTCATGTCTGCACTGATGATTACTCCCAAGTCTCTTTCTTCTGAAGTCCTAGCTAGTGTTTCTCCATTTAAGGTGTAAGGTTTGCAAGGATTTCTGCTACCGAGATGCATAACCTTACATTTCTTAGCGTTGAAGCCCAGCTGCCATGTCGAGGACCAGTTTTCCAACGTAAGCAGATCCTGCGTCATACTATCCTGCAGATTGCTTTCACTTACTATATTACATAGTTTGGCGTCATCAGCGAATAGAGTTACTTTACCCTGAAGCCCTTGGGTCAAGTCCCTTATGAATATGTTAAAAAGGAGTGGACCCAGGACCGAGCCCTGTGGCACTCCGCTGGTCACCTCCGATGTCTCAGAGAGGGTGCCGTTGACCACCACCCTCTGACGTCTTCCACTCAGCCAATCATTGACCCATGCAATTAGTGTCTCACCTAACCCCATCGATTTCATCTTGTTTAATAGTCTACGGTGTGCGACGCTGTCGAAAGCCTTACTGAAATCCAAGTACACTATGTCCAGAGACTCTCCCGAGTCTAGCTTTCCTGTTACCCAATCAAAGAAGCTGATAAGATTGGATTGGCATGACCTACCCCTAGTGAATCCATGTTGACTAGGATCCCTTAGATTCCCCTCATCCAAAATCGTATCTAATTTACATTTAAGTAATGTTTCCATGAGTTTACACACTATTGATGTGAGACTCACTGGTCTGTAATTCGCAGCCTCCGCTCTGCAACCCTTTTTGTGCAGAGGAACGACGTTAGCTGTTTTCCAGTCCAGGGGGACTCTCCCCGTACTTAGGGAGAGATTGAAGAGCATGGTTAACGGTTCCGCCAGGACATCGCACAGCTCCCTGAGCACTCGTGGGTGCAATTTGTCTGGTCCCATGGCTTTGCTCACCTTGAGTCTTGACAGTTCGCTGTAAACATCAGCTGGTGAGAACCCAAAATTCTGAAATGGGTCTTCCTTGCTTGGCTTTGCTTCCAGCTGTGGCCTGTTGGCTGATAGCACTGTTCGCTGACGACGCCAAACTTTGCAACATAGTAGGCAAAAGCGTATTACCTGACAATATGACACATGATCTACTGCTGCTGGAAAGATGGTCAATTACTTGGCAGCTAGACTTCAATGCTAAAAAATGCAAGATAATGCACCTAGGCAAGAGTAATCCGCGTAGAACTTATGTACTGAATGGAGAAACATTGGTCAAGACCAGTGCAGAACGCGATCTAGGGGTGATTATTAGTGAGGATATGAAGGCTGCCAATCAAGTGGAGAAGGCTTCCTCCAGGGCAAGACAGATGATGGGTTGCATCCGCAGAGGTTTTGTCAGCAGGAGACCTGAAGTAATGATGCCGTTATACAGATCCATGGTGAGGCCTCACTTGGAGTACTGTGTTCAGTTCTGGAGACCACACTACGTAAAGACATACTGAGGATCGAGTCGGTTCAACGAATGGCGACAAGGTTGGTCTTGGGGCTCAAGGATCTCACGTATGAAGAAAGACTAAAAAAGTTGCGGCTTTACTCACTTGAGGAAAGAAGAGAACGGGGAGACATGATTGAAACGTATAAGTACATCATGGGACGTATCGAGTCGGAAGATGATCTATTCTGTCTCATGGGACCCTCAACCACCAGAGGGCATCCGCTGAAAATCAGGGGAGGGAAATTTCGTAGCAACTCCAGAAAGTACTTCTTCACCGAGAGAGTGGTGGATCATTGGAATGAACTCCCATTGCAGGTGATTGAGGCCAGCAGCGTGACGGATTTTAAGAGGAAATGGGATATTCACGTGGGATCTCTAGGGGAGTGAACTCTGGGGGGCGGATAATTGGAAAGGGCAGACTAGGTGGGCTATGGCCCTTTTCTGCCGTCATTTTCTATGTTTCTATGTTTCTATCAGCGGCGTTATACTCCGAGGCAGGCTCCGGCTGCGCGACAACCAGCGAAGAGACAGCCCCCTCAGAAGGCTCAACAAAAGCCTCAGCCTTCTACTGTCCCCAAGGCTCCTCAGCCTTTTTGACTCTTTCATAGAGAGCATAACCAACCTCGTTCTGCCTCCTCCTGTTTTTCCCATTGGGGGTTGCCTACATCACTTCTATCATCGATGGGAGGCTATCACCACCAACCTATGGGTCCTTACCATCGTCAGGGAAGGGTACTCTCTTCAATTCCTTTGGGTCCCCCCGGACCACCCTCCAAGAGAGTATCCTTCCAACTTGACACAGACCGCCCTTCTTCTTCAGGAAGCTCAGGCTTTGCTCCGGCTTCGAGCCGTCGAGCCGGTCCCTGTGGTCCAAAGCAACCGGGGGTTTTACTCCCGGTACTTCCTTGTTCCGAAGAAGACGGGCGACCTGCAGCCTATTCTAGACCTCAGGGTCCTCAACAAGTTTCTGGTCAAGGAGAGATTTCGCATGCTGACTCTTGCTTCTCTCTACCCCCTCCTCGAGCAGAACGATTCGTTATGCTCTCTGGATCTCAAGGAGGCCTACACTCACATTCCCATTCATCCGGCCTCTCGCAAGTTCCTCAGATTTCGGGTGGGACATCTACATCTGCAGTATCGAGTGCTTCCATTCGGCCTGTCCTCGTCTCCCAGAGTCTTCACGAAGTGTCTGGTGGTAGTGGCCGCTGCACTCCAGAACCAAGGTCTTCAGGTATTTCCCTACCTCGACGACTGGCCCATCAAGGCCCCCTCAGCCCCGGGGGTCATCTCAGTGACCCTGTCCACGATTCGGTTCCTGCAGAGTTTGGGCTTCGAGATCAACTTTCCCAAATCTCATCTACAGCCTACCCAGTCTCTCCCCTTCATTGGGGCGGTCCTGGATACCATGCGACTCAGAGCATCCTTCCTCCTCAGTGCATGGATGCTCTTCTTCATCTCTGCCAGTCGGTGTCTTCTCGCCAGTCCATCTCAGCGAGACACATGATGGTTCTCCTGGGCCACATGGCCTCTACAGTTCATGTGACGCCTTTTGCCAGACTTCACCTCAGAATCCCTTAGTGGACCCTGGCTTCTCAATGGACTCAGGTGTCAGACCCGTTGACTCGACATATCATAGTCACTCCTGCTCTTCGACAGTTTCTGCTTTGGTGGATGACCTCTTCGAATCTATCCAGAGGTTTGCTCTTTCACACCCCTCCCCACCAGAAGGTGCTCACAACCGATTCATCGACCTATGCGTGGGGAGCTCATCTGGATGGTCTTCGCACTCAGGGATTCTGGAACAGTGCAGACCGACTCCATCAAATCAATCTTCTGGAGCTCAGAGCCATTTTCAATGCTCTTCAAGCTTTTCAACATCTGCTTCACGACATGGTGGTTCTCATTCGCACAGACAATCAGGTTGCCATGTATTATGTCAACAAGCAGGGGGGCACGGGCTCGGCCTCCCTCTGTCAGGAAGCTCTCAGAGTCTGGGATTGGGCGGTTCGCCACAACGCCTTCCTCAAAGCTGTCTACATTCAGGGGAAGGACAATGTATTGGCAGACAACTTAAGTCATCTCCTCCAGCCTCACGAATGGTCACTCCATTCCAGCCCCCTTCATCAGATCTTTGCACAGTGGGGGACGCCTCAGATAGACCTCTTTGCTGCTCCCCACAACTTCAAACTGCCTCAGTTTTGCTCCAGGATCTACACTCCTCATCGTCTCGAGGCAGATGCCTTTCTACTGGATTGGGGAACTCGCTTTCTGTATGCGTTTCCTCCATTTCCTCTCATTCAAAAGACTCTGGTCAAGCTGAAGTCCGACCATGCCACCATGATTCTAATAGCTCCCCGGTGGCCCAGACAACCTTGGTACTCCCTTCTACTTTGACTCAGCAGCAGGGAGCCAATCCTTCTTCCAGTGTTTCCTTCACTGCTTACTCAGCATCAAGGATCTCTACTTCATCCCAACCTGCAGTATCTCCACCTGACAGCTTGGTTCCTCTCAATGTAACTCCTCACCAGTTTTTCCAGGCGGTGAGGGATGTCTTGGAGGCTTCCCGGAAGCCTGCTACTCGACAATGCTACTCCCAAAAATGGACTAGATTTTCTTCCTGGTGTGTGTCTAATTCTAAGGAGCCTCAGCGAGCCTCCCTCTCTTCTGTATTGGACTATCTTCTACACCTGTCTCAGTCTGGCCTCAAGTCTACATCTATACGAGTCCACCTGAGTGCTATTGCGGCTTTCCATCAGCCTCTACAAGGGAAACCTCTCTCTGCTCATCCTGTGGTTTCCAGATTTATGAAAGGACTTTTCCATGTCAATCCTCCTCTCAAACCTCCTCCAGTGGTTTGAGATCTTAATGTGGTCCTTTCTCAACTTATGAAATCTCCTTTTGAGCCTCTCAATAAGGCTCCACTAAAGTTTCTCACATGGAAAGTGATTTTTCTGGTGGCCCTCACGTCTGCTCGCAGGGTCAGTGAGCTTCAGGCCTTGGTGGCGGATTCACCTTTCACAGTGTTCCATCATGACAAGGTTGTCCTCCGCACTCATCCGAAATTCCTGCCTAAAGTGGTCTCTGAATTTCATCTCAACCAATCCATTGTGCTTCCTGTGTTTTTTTCCAAAGCCTCATTCTCATCCTGGAGAATCAGCTCTTCACACTCTGGACTGTAAACGTGCTTTGGCTTTCTACTTGGATCGCACCAAACCACACAGAACTGTTCCTCAACTTTTTGTCTCCTTTGATCCGAACAAATTGGGATGACCTGTATCGAAGCGCACCATCTCCAACTGGATGGCGGCTTGTATCTCTTTCTGTTATGCCCAGGCTGGATTACCCCTTCCCTATAAGGTCACAGCCCATAAAGTCAGAGCAATGGCAGCCTCTGTAGCCTTAGATCGACACCGAATGAGGAGATTTGTAAGGCTGCCACTTGGTCCTCGGTTCATACTTTCACCTCTCATTATTGTCTAGATACTTTCTCCAGAAGGGATGGACAGTTTGGCCAAACAGTGTTACAAAATTTATTCTTCTAAGTTGCCAACTCTCCCACCATCCCATTGAGGTTAGCTTGGAGGTCACCCACTAGTGAGAATACCTGCCTGCTTGTCCTGGGATAAAGCAATGTTACTTACCATTACAGTTGTTATCCAGGGACAGCAGGCAGCTATTCTCACATCCCACCCACCTCCCCTTGGTTGGCTTCTCTGCTAGCTACCTGAACTGAGGAGACACACCCGGACCATCGGGCGGGAAGGCACTGGCGCATGCGCGGTGCGGGCATCTCGAAACTTCTGAGTTTCTTCAAGCAAAATATGCTTGTGAGACGTCCGTATCGGGGCTCTGTCGGATGACATCACCCACTAGTGAGAATAGATGCCTGCTGTCCCTGGATAACAACTGTTACGGTAAGTAACATTGCTTTCCATGCTACCGATCCAGGGCAAGCAGTAGCTTCCCCCATGTCTTTCTCAATAACAGACTATGGACTTTTCCTCCAAGAAATTGTCCAAACCTTTCTTAAAACCAGCTACGCTATCTGAGCTGTGTATTTGTTGATGTAACAGAACATGGGATGAAGGATTCAGCAATGCAGAATCCAAACCTGTTGTTGGGTCCAACTGGCCATGAAAACAGAGAACAAAGAGAAAGTGATGCAATCCCCCCCCCCCCCTTTTCCCCTCAGGATCTGTCACTAGCAATAAAAAGAAGAATAACATTAATTTGCCTGCCCTGCACTTTTATCTGAAGTACTTCACACATGCTACATGGGATTGTTATTGTGTCAGAATAACAGGCAATGGCTGCATCAGACGCTGGGATGACACCATGCTGAAATATGCAGCTGTGAGCCCCAGGCACAGACAGATATTTACAGGCTTTGGCCTCCTCTTTAAGTCCCGTCAGAGTGAGAGGACTAAAAGGGCAGAGAAAGTGTAGTGTGAAATATATTGAAGGCTCATGCTTATGGCGCTTCCTCCCCTCCTGTTGACAGTGTAAGAAATACCGGGAGCAGCTCACCCCCGTGAGGAAAGCCATGTTTGAAGAGAAACTCTGTGCCAGTGAGCTCTTCAAAAACAAAAAGACCCTATATGCCAAGAGGTAAGTACCCCCACCGAGCAATGCTCAAGACATTTTCAGCTCTTTCTTTTCAAAGGATTAGTTCAGTGTAAAATGGGATGGACAATTACAGTATTTTCGTGCACATGAGGCATGCATTATATGTATTTTTAGTGAAAAGGTGTAGTGGCTGTGTTAGTCCACTCTTCAAGGTAATATGTAGAAATAAACAAAAACATAAAGGAAAAAAATATACGAATAGTTTTTTTATTGGACTAACTTAATGTAGTTTATGATTAGCTTTCGAAGGTAACCCCTTCTTCCTCAGATCAGAAACCTGCAAGACATTTAAAAGATATTACCGTATTTTTTGCGCTATAAGACGCACCTGCCCATAAGACACACTTAGGTTTAGAGGAGGAAAACAAGAAAAAAAATATTCTGAACCAAATGGTGTACTAATATATTTAATAAAATGTAGCATAATAAAATTTCAACCATGTAAAGTCAACAGCGATATTAAGAACCATCATCACTGTCATTAACAAATGAGGAGAGACTTTAAGGATCAAGCATGCTTCTAGTTTTCTAGGCTTTGCACCCTGTCCCCCTTCCTGCCAGGCTCTGTACCCTGTCCCACCTCCCTGCCCTGTATCCTGTCCCGTCTCTGGTGGTCTAGTGGTAGGCCGGGACAAGAGGGATCTGTCCCAGCCGACGAACAAATTTTTACACACATCCCCCCCATACCTTTTTTCATCTTTTAAAATCCTGGTGGTCCAGTGGTGTATCGGCAGGATCGAGCTTTCAGCACTCCTGCCCCTTGCTGAGCTCCTCCCTGGCTGGATGGCTGCCTCAGATCTCGTAAGTCCCACGAGAACTGAAGGCAGCCGTTCAGGGAGCAGTGTGGGCCCAGGCTGGAGTGCAAAAAGCTCGCTCCTGCCAATACACCACTGGATCTGAGGCAGCCGTCCAGCGAGGAAGGGGCTCAGCGTGGGGCAGGAGTGCGGAAAGCTCGTTCCTGCCGATACACCACTGGACCACCAGGATTTAAAAAGGCAAAAAAAAGGTACCATATATACTGTAAATTTCCCTGGCTGATAGCCGGGTGCTCACCTAAATTGTCCGGGCAGAGCATCTGGCTAAAAGATGCTAGGGAGAACATGGTCTGTAACGCAATATTCACTCCATAAGATGCACAGACATTTCCACCCACTTTTAGGGGGGAAAAAAAGTGCGGTATTTTTTTTTCTTGTTTTTGTTTTTTTTCTACATATTACCTATGTATTTTTTACAAACCACTTGCACCCCCTGCATGCTATATACACGGGCACACTATATGGTTGTATTTTGACTAAGACACGCTAATTGTAAATTTAGTACATTGGTATTTAAGACTTTTTCATTTTTCTTTTCTTTTTTTTTTTTTGGCAACCCTTAAAAACAAATGTGTTAGCTTTGCAGTTAGTGCATCTTAGAAAAATAAACTGGCATAGCAGGTGGGGGTATTTGATTTTATATCCCGTCCTCCCAGGAGAGCTAAGAATGGGTTACAAGTTTACATATATAACAAAGCCTAGTATAATATAACATGACCAACACGGCACAGTGTGACACAGCATGATGAACATTGCACGACAAACATAGGATGGAAGCTTAGTATGACAGACATACTACTACTATTATTTTTATAGACGCACCAGACGCACGCAGTAAGAGTAAGAAAACAGTCCCTGCTCAAAAGAGCTTACAATCTAAACAGGCAAGACAGACAAACAGGATGTCATGGATACAGTTAAGGGGAACGGTTAATCAGCTGGCTGGGTTGGAGGGCAGAGGGGAGTACAGAACAATCAAGCCATCGTGACATCACTGATGTGGTTGGCTCTTATTGGTGGAATGAGGCATTATGACATCACAATCTCAACTCTGTTTCCCAAAGACTGAAACTCTTCACATTACTATTACTACTATGAATTGTTTCTATAGCGCTATCAGATGCACGCAGCGCTGTACAGTCACAAAGAAGACAATCCCTGCTTGAAAGAGCTTACTATCTAAACAGGCAAGACAGACAAACAGGATGTCATGGATAAAGTTAAGGGGTATGGTTAATCAGCGGACTGGGTTGGAGGGCAGAGGAGTAAGGTTAAGGATTGAAAGCTATATTAAAAAGGTGGGTTTTCAGTCTGCTTTTAAACAAGGGAAGAGAAGGGGCTTGATGGACAAATTCGGGTAATTTATTCCAGGCATAGGGGGCAACTAGATGAAAGGAACAAAGTCTGGAATTGGTAGTAGAGGAGAATGTTAACGTTAACAGAGGCTTATCTGAGGAACTGGCTGGGGGCGAGGGAGGCAGAGGGAAAGAGAGAGAGAGAAAGATATGGAACATTGGGAGGGGGAAGAAAGGGGGGGGCAAATGCTGGAAGAGCAGAGAGAAGACATAGAGACTGGATCAGTGGAGAGAGGACAGATGATGGGGAAGGAGGGAGGTGTCAGGATGGGATGCAGGAGGAAGAGAGGAGAGAAGCTGGACATGGGGAGGGATAGGGACACATGCTGTGAAGCAGGGACAGTGACACAGAGGGACAAAACTGGAGCGAAAGGGACACAGAGGAGAGATGCTGAACATGGGGGGAGCATGGGGAACAGGGAGCACTAAAAGCAGATGCTGGACAAGACAGATAGGGACAAACAGAAAAGATGAATGCTGGATATATAGAGAGAAGAAACTTCAAAAGGACAGGAGGCATTTGGAGAGAATTAAGAAAAAACAAAAGCAAAAGAGACAAAATCAATGTTTGACAATATAGGTAGACAAAAAGTATATTTTTCTAAATTTATTAATTGTAATATGTCAGCTTTAGGAAATTTGCATCATCATGCCGCCACCCACCCCCCTTGTTCCCCACTACCTTAGAAGCAATGGTGGGTATAGGGGGCCCATCTCAATTATTTTTGACTGAAGCCCATTCAGTCCTAGCCATGCCACTTGCAACCATAGTTATGTCAGGTCTTTGGCTGGTTTAACTGCTCACACTTATATGTAAGACATGCCAATACCAGATTATTAAGGCCTTCTATAATGGCATCTTGATGCCTAGCTGTCATTTTGGAATAGGCACTCATGGAGCTGCATCTGGGCAACTAAAGGAAGGTACCAACTTATAAAATTGTCACTATACAAATATAAGTCCCTGTTTCTTGATGCTTACAGTCTAACAAAAACAAAGAGGAAAGAAACACAGAAAAATCATGTCAGGGCAGGGTCTTTGAGTTAAAGCAGTGGGACTGGATGCAAGGAATGAGGCCTCTTGGGAATCTCACAGATAGGATATTGTGTGGAGCTCACATTGTGAGTGAGCAGAGCCCAGCTGAAAAAGAGATCTGCCCAACTCCGTTAGGTGAATCAGCAGGAAAATCTTTGCTCTGGAAACACTTGGATTGATATTTTTAAATACTATGTAGAGAATGAAATGGGGACAATTTTTTCACCATCCCCGCAGGAACTCAATTTCCCCGCCTCATCCCCACAAATTTACTCCTGTAAGCTCTACCTTAACTGCACAAGCCTCGAACACTTATGATTTTAAAGTGTTTGAGTTTGTGCAGATGAGGACAGAGCTTGCAGGAACGGGGCAGGGACAGGAAAAAAACTCACTAGGACGGGATGGGAAAATGAGTTCCCGTGAGGATGGGGAAAAATTTTGTCTTCATGTCATTCTCTAATACCATGGACAGTATTTATTTAAAATGCAGCCCAAAGCATTTAAATATACCAAATATATTGAATGCTGTTATTTCTGACTAGAATATATGTATATACAAGTCCAATGATCGGCTCAAGTTAATTTTCAGACCTCCACTGAATCAAACCAGCAACAAATTTTCACCCACCAACTTTCTAAGCATAGAGAGCCATTTTCAATAGGACGTCTATGTCCGACTTTGGATGTCTCCCACAAGATGTCCAAAAGTTAGGATTTAAATCTATAACGCGGGGAGCATGAGCTGGTGAATGTAAGGGGGATTTCCTTGATACAGCCCATATGGGCGAAACGTAGGCCTATGTCGGAGTGCTTACCCCCGCCCGCGTAGCTTAAGATGAGTATATTTAAAACATTTAAAAATATTTATAATATAAGATAAATCAATTATTATAAGAGACCGATGATGATTAAGGGGTGCCAGTACTCTGTATGATCTAAAAGTTTAGTGGCACAAAGATGGTACCACTGAGGTCTGTGAGTAGAAAAAGTGTAAACTGTGAAAAAATTATTTAAGACTCTCCAGTCGATATTTGTTGCTAGAATATATGTAGACAGTATGCACTGCGGCCAATGTAAGAGCAACCATCCTTTTATACACTCACAAATATATGCTCCTTTTTGTGTCTAAGGGCAGAAAAAAAATAGCATTTATGCAAGGACCCTCAGAACTATTCTATAAGGGTGTGCAGAAAGTAGACATAGAAACATAGAAGATGACGGCAGAAAAGGGCCATAGCCCATCAAGTCTGCCCACTCTATTAACCCTCCCCAAACTACCCCCCAAGGGGTCACTCACAGGTGGCATCACCTCTACACTGCCCTCGTAGAGATCCGACGTGGACATCCCATTTTTTCTTAAATCTTGTATGCTGCTGGCCGTGATCACTTTCTCCGGGAGTTCGTTCCAATGGTCCACCACTCTTTCTGTGAAGAAGTACTTCCCATGAAATTTCCCGCCCCTGATTCTTAGCGGATGTCCTCTTGTGGTCGAGGGACCCTTGAGAAAGAAAATGTTGTCTTCCACCTCTACGCGGCCAGTGATGTACTTAAATGTCTCAATCATGTCTCCCCTCTCCCTACGCTCTTCGAGAGAGTATAGCTGCAATCTGTGCAGCCTGTCCTCGTATAGCATGCAGCTGCAAAGGGGCATATGTGTGGGTGGAACAAAGGCGAGGATTTAAGTTACACATGTAATTTACAGAATCTTGTAATGTACACATGCCCTTACTTTTTTATGCACCCATAATTTCGCCAGGTATATAGTAGGTGTAACTGCGTGCATCTAAACATAAGGTACATCGATACCAGACTATATTAGCGTTCTATGGAATCTGGGTGCCCAGATGCAGGTATAGAATAAGATCTCACGGCACTGCATCAGGTTGCCTAAAAGGAGGCACCCTCTTATAGAAGTGTCACCCAGAGGTGTACCAAGGGTTGAGCAGTGGGGGAAATCTGTAAGGGGGTACAGGGAAAATCCATGGAGCTGTGGTCTGGTGTGTGTGGCCATTGACTTTTCCAGCCCCTACCCCCTCTGCCATCAACTTCCTGTTCCAGCGCAGGAGAATAGCCGTGCCGACAGCCGCTCACACCAGACCCCGGCCCCGCAACCACTCCATGCACTCCCTCCTTTATGGAGGAGTGTGTGTGCTCTACCTTGCCCCACCCTGGGTAGCAACCAGTGCAAGTATACCACTGGTGCTACCTTTTATGCAGCACCGATATTCAGATGCTATCTGTCTATGGTTTAAGGTAGGACAACAATTTTTCTGCTGTAATTTTAGCCACTTAACTCCCAGGTCCACCACCTACATCCACTTGAAACGGTGCATCTTCCAATCCACAGCTTTTTCAAATCTAAGCTGACATGTCCCTTCAGCAAACTATTTTCCTGGGAGTCTGCCATGTCTGACTCAGATAAGAGCTGTGCAGTTTGAAACAGAAGGGGGATAGGGGAATCTCCATGAATGGTCAGAAAGTAATGTTAAATTTAGCAAAGACATCCTCATTTTGTATCCTGGGCTCTTGAGGTGCCTTATCTAGGATTCTAGATGTGCATTCATTCTTTGATAGATTTGGGAACAGTGCATGACTCCCTTGGGGAATTAAAGGGTCTGATGCCTCTTTTTTTTTTTTTTTAGTGTGCCTCAGCCATTCCGGGGAGAATACCTGCAAGTACAGAAGAACCCCAAGTTTCAGAAGCTGGGCAGTGCCATACAGGGCCAGATTGTGATGGCAGACAGTGTTTCAAAAGTGAACAGGAAAAGTGGCAAGGTGCATATTTGCTAATCTCCGTTATTTAGTCATTTATTTTGTGTGTGTTCAGTTTGTGTAAGAGTCACAGTAGTGAAATAGAGGACACTAGGATTAAGGTATATTGACAAAAGTGTTTTTGGGATCTCTGACCTAGAGTAGCAGAGGGAACTACAGGTTGAAGAAGGGCAGTTTTAGAAAATGACTTAAAACATAGTTATTTGTAAATGCCTTTTTCTAGATACTGATCCTTTATGATTGCTGCTTGTTGAAGAATTTTCCTGATTCTTTGTATAAGCCTTTATGGCTCTCATTTTCTATATTTGATTTTCTGAGGATTATTTATTTATGTTTGTCTGATCTTATTTGTTTTACAGTAAATGTAAAATTATGTAATCCGTTTAGGTTTAAATAGTATAGAAGTTAAAATAAATAAATAAATAGGTCCCCATACTGGAACAGCAGGGGGCAGTGGCGTAGTAGGGGAAGAGGAGGCAGACTGCTCCGGGCGCTCTCTGCCCTCTCCTGCGTACCTCTTGAATTGTTCGCCGGCATGACCAGCATCTTCCACCTGCTACTTGCATCAGCCTCGACTCTTTTGATGTCATTTTCTGGTCATGGGACCAGGATGTGACATCAGAAGGGAGACGAGGCCAGCGCAAGCAGCAGATGGAAGATGCTTCTCGTGCCAGTGAACATTTCAAGAGGTATGCGGGGAAAGGGCGGGGGACGCACTCAAGCGGTGAGGGGCAGGGACACACGACGGAGTGGGGAAGAGCAGGGGAGTGTGTGTGTGTGTGGGGGGGGGGGGGGGGTGTACAGTGTGGAAATGCCGGGCGCCACCACCCTGAGTGCCAACCTCCCCAGCTACGCCATTGGCAGGGGGTGCTACAGGTCACCAGTGAGATGTATTGGTAAAACAAGGTGGGTAGATTTCACTGTTGGATTGTCTGTGGTTACCTGCAACTGGTCTTTTTCTCTCTCTTGCTTTACAGTCATGCTCCTGGCTTTTTGTGCTAACAAAAACCCATTTTGTCCTTGCTGATGCCAAGTCTGTGCACAAAAAGACAGTCATCAACCTCAGTGATATTACAGGTGTTTCTGTCAGCAAACACAATGATGGACTCTTCGCTATCCACCTAAAGCAGGTACTGTCTACCTGAGTCTTAGAGAAACACAGAACATAATCAGCAGTATCATAAGCTGATCATTATTACAAGCATGATCATTTAGAGTGAGAGTCACAAATAATAATAGGAGATACAAAGATTAAAGCTAAAGAATTAGAAAAATTAACAAAATACCAAGGTGATGATAGAAACAGCAAGACTGGAGAAAACAAAGTTGGGTCATACACTTATGTTATAGGAGGCTTTGGGCAGAATTACACTAATGCAAATATCTACAAAATCTTGACTTTTCAGATTTGACAACAGTGAACTTACAAAAAAACCCAGTTTTATTGGATTCAGGCTATGTTTTGAGTGATATCTGGACATTTCCTAAGCTTTTGGGTGAAGCTGAAATACTCTGGCGATACCAGTCAAACCTTAGATTGTTATGTATAATTACAATAATAGGATCGATAATCATCTGATAGCAGTGACTAAATATTATTTTGCCAGTGACAGCTTTATTCCCAGATATTCAAAGCCAAGCCCATTGAATATCCGGGTTTAAGCGGCTGGCTATCTTTTAATCAGTTAACTACAATATTCAGCTCTTCACCTCATAAGTGACACTGCATTAAGAGACTTACTTTTATGCAATCCAGTTTGACCATACACTTAATTAAGGCAGTTAAGTGCTGAATATCATACCTTAACCACATAAGTGTTGACTCCGCCCTGGGACCGACTTTGAGTTTGGTCAGTGGTAATATTCGCCGACACTAATCGGTTAAGTGTCACTAAATACCAGTAGATAGCCCCACACAAGTGATTTATCTGGTCAGGACCGATTTCTGACTAGTTAAATAACTTTGAATATTGACCCAAATAATAATAATAGTAATATCGTATTATAAGAGGACATGAGCCACGGAAACATGGAGCTCATCTGTTCTGTTTGAGGTTTCATAACATGTCCTTCTCCCAACAGACAGTTACAGCTGGAACGAAGGGTGACTTTGTGCTCATCAGTGACCATGTGATTGAAGTCCTCACCAAACTCTACAAGACGGTGCTGGAGGCAACTCAGCAGACGCTGCCTATCTCCATAAGTGATGAGTATGTGGAGAGCTATTATTGGATGTGGTTCATAATGACTGATTTCGGGTTCAAGCAGAGCCTGCAGTAGGAATAAAGAAGGACTTGTTCTAGAAAGTTTAAAAGCCAGTACAATGGAACACTTTTGAGGGCTGGCAAAAAAGCAAATATTTTTGTATTTGAAAATTATGTTCCCTTATAACTGACAGTGACAAAATAGAAGAGTTCTCCTGGAAACTGACTTCTACCATCTCTAGCTGATAGAAGATCTCTCAGTGACCTCCTTCTGTGGTTTCTAACCAGTGGAAGAACTTTCTCAGACTCTTTTCCACAGTCTGTAATCATGGAAGGATTTTCTTCACAGATCCTTCCTTCCATGATCTCTAACAAATAGCTCTCTAAAATTAAGTTTTCACATTTTCTAACAAATGGAAGAGTTCTCTAGTAATCCCTTCCCATAGTCTAGTTTTAACTCTCTGCCAGCAGCTTTCTATAGCTAGGAATGGGTTCAGGCATTTATACTCGTGGGTCATAAGAGCGTAAGAATAGCCATACTAGGTCAGACCAATGGTTCATCCAGCCCAGTATCCTGCTTCCAACTGTGGCCAATCCATATCACAAGTTCCTGGCAGAATCTTAAAGAGAAGGGCAATGAAAATGATAAAATGTTTGGGGCAATTTCCCTATGAGGAGAGGCTAAAGCAGCTAGGGCTCTTCAGCTTGGAGAAGAGATGGTTCAGGGGTGATATGATAGAGGTCTATAAATACTGAGTGGAATGGAAAGGGTAGATGTGAATCGCTTGCTCACTCTTTCCAAAACTATTAGAACTAGGAGGAATGCGATGAAGCTACTAAGTGTGCCTCAAGGTTCTGTTCTTGGTCCTGTTCTTTTTAACATTTTATAAATGATATTGCTGAAGTGTTGTCGAGCAAGATTTGCCTTTTGTGGATGATACCAAAATCTACAATAGAGTGTGTGGTGTGAATAAAATGAAGCTTGAAGAATGGTCTGAAATTTGGCAGCTAAAATTTAATGCTAAGAAATGCAAGGTCGTGCATTTGGGCTGCAAAAACCCAAGGGAACGGTACAGTTTAGGGGGTGAAGAACTTATGTGCACGACAGAAGAGTGGGACTTAGGTGTGATTGTATGTGATGATCTTAAGGTTGAAAAGACGACAGCGAAAGCTAGAAGGATGCTAGGTTGTATAGGGAGAGGTATGGCCAATAGGAAAAAGGAGGTATTGATGCCTCTGTATAAGACTTTGGTGAGAGCTCATTTATAATATTGTGTACAATTCTGGAGGCCGCACCTTCAAAAAGATATTAAAAGGATGGAGTCGGCCCAAAGGAAGGCTATTAAAATGGTATGGGAGACTTAAAGATCTCAATCTGTATACTTTGGAAGAATGGCGGGAGAGGGGAGATATATTAGAGACGTTTAAATACCTATGTAATGTAAATGCGCTTGAGTCGAGTCTTTTTCATTTGAAAGGAAATTCTGCAGTGAGAGGGCATAGGATGAAGAGGTAATAGGCTCCAGAGTAATCTAAGGAAAAGCACAGTTACTTACCGTAACAGGTGTTATCCAGGGACAGCAGGCAGATATTCTTGACTGATGGGTGACGGCACCGACGGAGCCCCGGTACGGACACTTTTAGAGTGATTGCACTCTAAGAACTTGGAAAGTTCTAGAGGCCGCACCGCGCATGCGCGAGTGCCTTCCCGCCCGACACAGGCGCGCGGTCCCCAGTTATGATAAGCCAGCTAAGAAGCCAACCCAGGGAGGTGGGTGGGACGCAAGAATATCTGCCTGCTGTCCCTGGATAACACCTGTTACGGTAAGTAACTGTGCTTTATCCCAGGACAAGCAGGCAGCATATTCTTGACTGATGGGTGACCTCCAAGCTAACAAAAAGAGGGATGGAGGGAAGGTTGGCCATTATGAAAACAAATTTTGTAAAACAGATTGGCCGAAGTGACCATCCCGTCTGGAAAATGTATCCAGACAATAATGTGATGTAAAAGTGTGAACTGAGGACCAAGTGGCAGCCTTGCAGATTTCCTCAATAGGCGTAGAACGGAGGAAAGCTACAGACGCTGCCATAGCTCTAACTCTATGGGCCGTGACGGAACCTCCCAGTGTCAGTCCGGACTGAGCAGAGCAGAAAGAAATGCACGCTGCTAACCAATTCGACAGCGTACGCTTAGAAACAGGATGACCCAATCTATTAGGATCAAAGGACAAAAAAAGTTGTGGCAATGATCTGTGGAGCTTAGTACGATCCAAATAGTAAGCTAAAGCTCGCTTACAATCCAAAGTATGTAAAGCCTGTTCCCCAGAATGAGAATGAGGTTTCGGAAAGAAGACAGGCAGAACAATGGATTGGTTGAGATGGAATTCAGAGACAACCTTAGGGAGAAACTTTGGATGTGTACGCAGAACCACCTTGTCATGATGAAAGACCGTAAAAGGTGGATCTGCAACTAGTGCATGTAGCTCACTGACCCTCCTGGCAGAGGTAAGAGCGATAAGGAAAAGTACCTTCCAAGTGAGAAACTTGAAAGTGGCTGTCGCCAAAGGTTCAAACGGGGGCTTCATCAAAGCGGAGAGAACCACATTCAGATCCCAGATAACAGGAGGTGCTTTAAGGGGTGGTTTAACATTGAAAAGACCTCGCATGAATCTGGAGACCAGGGGATGAGCTGTAAGGAGTTTTCCATGGACTGGCTCATGAAACGCAGCAATAGCACTGAGATGGACTCTGATGGAAGTAGATTTGAGGCCAGAGTCAGACAGAGAAAGCAGATAATCCAATAAGGTCTCCACTGGAAGAGACGTAGGATCATGATGATGAAGAAGACACCAAGAAGAAAACCTTGTCCACTTCTGATGATAACACTGCAGAGTGGCGGGTTTCCTGGAAGCATCCAGAATAGACCGAACGGGCTGAGAGAGAAGAGAGTTGTTTGAAGTCAGCCCGAGAGATACCAAGCTGTCAGGTGTAGAGACTGAAGGTTGGGATGCAGGAGGGTCTCCTGATGCTGCGAAAGCAGAGAAGGAAACAGAGGAAGTAGCAAAGGTTCTCTGGAACTGAGTTGAAGAAGAAGAGAGAACCAATGTTGCCTGGGCCATCGAGGAGCAATCAGAATCATGGTGGCTCGTTCCTTCTTGAGTTTGAACAAGGTCCGCAGCATGAGTGGTAGAGGAGGAAAAGCATACAGGAACCGATTGGACCAATCCAGAAGGAATGCATCCGCTGCCATACGGTGAGGAGTATAGATTCTGGAGCAGAATTGGGGCAGTTGGTGATTGTGAGGAGCTGCAAAGAGGTCCACTTGAGGAGTGCCCCATTGATCGAAGGTGGACTGTAGGGTTGAAGGATCGAGAGTCCATTCGTGAGGTTGGAGAATTCTGCTGAGCTTGTCCGCTAATGAATTCTGCTCTCCTTGGATGTAGATTGCCTTCAGGAATAGGCTGCGAGCTGTGGCCCAAGTCCAGATTTTCTGGGATTCCTGACACAAAAGGCGAGAGCCTGTTCCACCCTGTTTGTTGATGTAGTACATCGCAACCTGATTGTCTGTGCACAGCAGGAGGACTTGAGGAAAGAGGTGTTGGAAGGCCTTGAGGGCGTAAAACATCGCTCTGAGTTCCAGGAAATTGATGTGATGCTTCTTTTCCTGGGCCGTCCAAAGGCCTTGAGTTTGGAATTCATTCAAATGAGCTCCCCAGGCATAAGGGGATGCGTCGGTGGTGATGACTAGTTGATGAGGCGGTAGATGGAGCAGAAGACCTCTGGAGAGATTTGAGGATATCAACCACCATTGTAGAGACTGACGAAGAGATGATGTCACAGATATGTGTCGTGAGCAAGGATCCGTCGCTTGGGACCACTGGGTAGCAAGGGTCCATTGAGGAGTGCGCAGGTGAAGACGTGCTAAAGGTGTTACATGAACTGTGGAAGCCATGTGACCTAAGAGTATCATCATCTGTTTGGCAGATATGGAACTCTGAAGAAGTACCTGCTGACAGAGAAATTAGATAGTCTGAAGACGGTTGGCCGGTAGAAATGCTCTCATGAGGACTGTGTCTAGCACTGCTCCAATGAATTGAAGTCTCTGAGTGGGGATGAGATGAGATTTGGGAAGATTGATCTCGAACCCCAGAAGTTGTAGAAACAGGATGGTTTGGTTGGTGGCCAGGAGCACTGTCTGAGATGAATCGGCCTTGATTAACCAATCGTCCAAGTAAGGAAAGACTTGAAGGTGGTGAGAGCATAGAAAGGCAGCTACCACAATCAGACATTTGGTGAACACTCTTGGAGAGGAGGCAAGACCGAAGGGTAGTACCTTGTATTGGTAATGACAGCGGTTGATCATGAAGCGGAGGTACTGTCTGGAGGTAAGATTGATCGGTATGTGAGTATATGCCTCTTTGAGATCTAGGGAGCATAGCCATTCGTTTTGATTGAGAAGAGGGTAAAGCGTGGCTAAAGATAGCATCTTGAATTTCTCTTTGACCAAGCATTTGTTGAGATCGCGAAGATCTAGAATCGGTCTGAGGTCTCCTGTCTTTTTGGGGACCAGAAAGTAACGGGAGTAGAATCCCTGCCCCTTTTGATCTGGAGGAACTTCCTCTATAGCGTTCAGAAGGAGGAGGGATTGAACCTCCTGAAGAAGGAGGGAAGATTGAGGAGAGTTCAAAGCAGACTCTTTTGGTAGACTTGGGACCGGGAGGTTCTGAAAGTTGAGAGAGTAGCCGTGGTGGATGATGTTGAGGACCCATTGGTCCGAAGTGATAACTTCCCACCGGCTGAGGAAAAAAGAAAGATGACCTCCTATAGGTTGAGGTTGCAGGGAAGATGGTTGGACGCTGGCTATGCCCTGGAGAAGTAAGTCAAAAGGGCTGCGTGGATTTCTGTTGAGGAGGCGGCTTGGCAGGCTGTTGCTGTTGTGGTCTAGGTGTCTGCTGTTGCTGCTGACGCTGCCTTCTAGGTTGTTGTGGAGCTGACTGCAGAGGACGAGCCACATAACGGCGTTGGTAGGCCGATTGTTGTCTGAAAGGCCGTGCCGGTGGAGGTTTCTTTTTTGTCTTGAGGAGAGTATCCCAACGTGTTTCATGGGCGGAGAGCTTTTGAGTAGTTGAGTCCATAGACTCTCCAAACAGCTCATCCCCTAAGCACGGTGCATTAGCTAACCGGTCTTGATGGTTGACATCAAGCTCGGATACCCTCAGCCAGGCAAGGCGGCGCATGGCCACAGACATAGCTGTTGCTCGAGAGGTAAGTTCAAAAGTATCGTAAATAGATCTTACCACAAACTTTCTCAGTACAAGTTTTTTTTTTTTTTTTTAACAAAAATAAAAGAAAAGAGGCAATAGAGCCAAGGGGGTTTTCGCGAGCGGGAAGGCGTGGAGAAAAATTTTCAACGGCCGTTGAAAAACGCGTCTTCTTAGCTCCGCAGAAACTAAGAAACTGGGGACCGCGCGCCTGTTTCGGGCGGGAAGGCACTCGCGCATGCGCGGTGCGGCCTCTAGAACTTTCCAAGTTCTTAGAGTGCAATCACTCTAAAAGTGTCCGTACCGGGGCTCCGTCGGTGCCGTCACCCATCAGTCAAGAATATGCTGCCTGCTTGTCCTGGGATAATACTTTTTTACAGAAAGGATGGTAGATGCATGGAACAGTCTCCTGGAAGAGGTAGTGCAGACAGAGACTGTGTCTGAATTCAAAAGGGCCTGGGATAGGCACATGGGATCTCTTGGAGAGATAATGGTTACTGTGGATGTGAAGACTAGATGGGCCATTTGGCCTTTATCTGCCATCATGTTTCTAAAATAGACTGGAGAAAATATTTCTTCACACAAAGTGTAATTAAACTCTGGAATTTGTTGCTGGATAATGTGGTGAAATCAGTTAGCTTAATGGGGTTTTAAAAAAGCTTGGATAATTTCCTAAAAGAGAAGTCCATAGGCCATTATTGAAATGGCTTGGGAAAATCCACTGCTTATTCCTAGGATAAGCAGCATAAAATCTGCCACTGTTGGAAACAGTATACTGGGCTTGATGGACCTGTGGTCTGTCCCAGCATGGCAATTCTTATGTTCTTAACATGATTTCATGCAATTGACCTCAGGGATAAGTAGTTGCTTTCCCCCTTCTCTGCCTTAATAGCAATTTATAGATGTCTCCTCTTTGATGTCTCCGCACCTTTTTTTTAACCTAGACATGCTAACTGCACTTACTACATCCTCATCTATTCATTGATTGACAAAATATATATTTTCTCTTATTCATTTTAAAAGTACTGCTCTGTACCTTCATGGTGTGTCCCATCATCATTGTACTTTTTGAACAAGTAAACAGATTCAGGTCCATTCTCTCTGCTCCACTCAGGATTTTGTAAACCTCTATCACATCCCACCTCAGCCTTCTCCAAGCTGAAGAGTCCTATCCTCTTAAGCTTTTCCTCATAGTAACATAGTGATGACAGATAAAGACCCGAATGGTCCATCCAGTCTGCCCAACCTGATTCAATTTAAATTTTAAATTTTTTCTTCTTAGCTATTTCTGGGCAAGAATCCAAAGCTCTACCCGGTACTGTGCTTGGGTTCAATTCCGAAATCTCCGTCAAAACCTACTCCAGCCCATCTACACCCTTCCAGCCATTGAAGCCCTCTCTAGCCCATCCTCTCCCAAACAGCCATATACAGACCGTGCAAGTCTGCCCAGTACTGACCTTAATTCAATATTTAATATGAGAGGAGTTCCATCCCCTTAATCATTTGGTCACCCCTCTTTGAACCTTTTCTAATTCCACTGTGGTGCTCATTTTTAAAAGAGAAAAATGACCAAAAAATGGCATAAAGGGGCAAATGAATATTTTTCTCTTCAAACCCTTCCAGTTTGGCATTTTAGAAGCCTATTGTCTAAATGGTTTTCTATGTAGTTTGTCAGCAGTTCATCTAAATTTCAAGGGGGCATGTTAGAGGCATGGTGTGGACAGGACTAGGGTGGTCTCACTTGCACATTTTCTGCCATAATCACACATTTAATAAGTCCAGGACACAATTTGGATGTTAGGGGCTAGACATGTTTTAATAATGAATAAGTGCCAAAAAAAAGGTGCCCAAAATGACCACTGGAGGGATGAAGGCATTACCTTCCCTGACACACTCCCCCAGTGGTCACTGACTCACTCCTACCCCAAAGATTAGAATGAAACAGTATATACCTGCTTGTATGACAGCCAGTCCTATTAGAGCAGTATGTAGGTTTCTCGTCAAATTTGCTTTAGCCTTCTTTATCAATACTTTGCATCTAACTTGCCAAAGCTTAGGCTGTTTCTTGTTTTCTTCATTTGATCCTTTTTCCATTTTTTTTTTTGAAAGATGTTGTTTTGGGGTCTAGTACCCTCTTTCACTTCATCTTTTAACCATGCTGTGTGTCATTTGCTCTTCTTTCCACCTTTTTCAATACATGGAATACAAATGGTTTGGGCTTGCAAGATGGCATTTTTAATCAACACCCATTCCTGATTTAAAGCCCTAACCTTTGCAGTTGCTGCCTTTTTTTAACCATTTTCCTCATTTTATCATAATCACCCTTCAGTTAAATGCTTCTATAGTAGATTTCTTTAGTCTTAATTTCAGTTAGTAACTCAGATTTGATTATGTTATGATCACTTTTTCCCAGCAGACTCAACATTGCTACCTCTTACATTGTTCTACATTCCACTAAGGACTAGATCTGAAATAGTTTCCCTCTTGTTGGTTCCTGGACCAGTTGCTCCAAGAAGCAGTCATTTATTTTTTTTCTACGAATTTTACCTCCTTAGTATTTCCTGACATAACTTTTATCCAGTCTATATTGGGGTAATTGAAATCAATTAACAAGGAGAAAGGAAGCAGAACTATTTCAAAAACAAAATGTTTTGCTTAAGGCACATAACTAGCTGAATACATTACACATTGGTTGAAACAATCAGCTATAACTTTAAGGGGGGGGGGAGTATCCTCAGCATTCAAATCCCAAAACTTCAAGGACCCCCTTCCCCAATAACAATTCATACAAAATAGAGTAAAACTCAGCCAACTGGCACACACAGTTTAAACAAGTGTCTATTACAAAAGTTACAATTTTGCAGATGGTAAGGGCTTACACACTGATCACATGCTAATTAGTTAACATGCGGCAATGTAGCTGTGCTGATTAAAATATTTGTTTTTACTGCATGGTGTGCCTGCATTACTCCAGAATTTACCATAGGATATCTAAGCATGCTTCATGGTATGTACTAGTGCTTATCACAGCTTGGAAAAAGGACCCCAAAGTGAGGAATGATAGGTAAGGACAGGATGATGAGTACTACAGTAGGTATAGGGTATAGTCATGGATTAGTCCTAAAATGGTTTACAGAATTCTTAGGAAATAGGACTTATGAAGTAAGGAAAAGAGATTATGTCCTTACCTTAATAATATCTTTTCCAGTAGAGACATTCTAGACAAGTGGGTTGTAACTCAATGGCCGTGTGCCATATGCAGAAGGAATCCATTCCAGATTTTTTTTCTGTGACTGCTCTACTTCATTTGGAGATCTGGCTCCACCTGCAGTTAGTACCCAAGCACTGAAAGTTCCCACAGACAACGTGAAGTAGGGACATCACTGGGAAAAATCCCAAACAACTATTCTGCTCAAAGAAGCAAAATGGAAATTCCAGCTGAAACAGTGAACCAAAGCAGCAAAGGAACTCAGGAAAGACTCCTGCATGCATCAGAAAAATATATATAGACTTTATATATAGAAGTTTTTCTTTAAAGCCTGTTTTGTAAAGCTCTTGAGAGACTGACACCCTGTATGTGAGACTTTTTGTCTTATTAATCTTTTCCATTTGGCTTCCTGATGAAGATTTGAAATGTGACACGTCGAGGCCAAAATATTATAACCAAAGATAAGTTTTTTCAACTTTATTTCGTTACAGTACACTAAAAGATACCATCTGTTGTGAATTGGAAAGTACTGCAATGATTGGGTGGTGAGGTGGGGGGGGGGGTAGGAATTTGTTCCCTTTTTTCCTCCATGTCTCTGAGCCTACCTTCCTTTGTAAAAATTAAGTATACTAGTTAAAAATATTTTCTATTTCTGATATTAGCATGTTGGTTTTTATTATTTTTATTTGATTATCTCACAATTCCTCATTAGAAGGAGTGTATATATTTTTCCTCCCTTTGTGTTTTTGGCTAAAAAATTCATGCCAAAATTGTGATATTTTTCATAATAAGCAAAGTCTAAAAATGGAGGAACACAGAGGGACATGCAGAAACCTCCAAAACAGTGAAATTCAGACCCTACCCACCCTCCTCCTGAATCACCTCACAGGCTGTGACAGCCTTACTCATTGTGACCTGTGCTGCAGCCTGCCTCAGCTCTCTCAAAATATCTGGTTGAGAAGAAATCACTGCCTCATGCTGGGAATGCCTCCTCTATGCTGATCTTCGGTCTGTCAGTCAGACATGGTGCCTGACCTTACCTCCACCTCTGCGGACTGATAGACGTGCAACTTGGATGGGTGGAGGCAAAAACGCAGCCAGCACCCTGCAAAACACCACTGAGACCACAAAGGACACCTAACAGCCTGTGTTTGAACCCCTGCTTAACAGAGGGTGAGAGAAAAGCAGGGATGGCCATGAGCTCCACAGAAACTAATGCATGCTGGCTAACAGGTACCACTAGGAATCGGCCAGTCAGCTGCAGACCGGAGTCTGCGTCTTCTCTACACAAGCAGAGCTGAAGAAACGCTCTGAGCACAAAGAAATCCTGAAAAGGGACGAAAACATTTAAATAAAATAAAAAGGGAGAGCAGAACAGAAACACTCCTTCAGACACACATGCAGAAGGGAAAAACTGCAGGTGGAGTTAGATCTCCCAGTGATGTAAAGCAGAGCCACAGAAAAAATCCAAGACTGGATTCCTACTGCATATGGCACGCTGCCATTGGGATACAACCCACTTATCTATAATGTCTCATCTATTGTACTGGAAAGGGAAATAAGAAGTCCCAAAAATGAACTGCTTTTTGCGGAGTGCCACAAGATCTCTGCTGTCTCCTTCCTTATTCAACATCTACTTAAAAGCCCTGGCAAAAAGATTCTCCACCTCTCAAATCCACACATTTTCTTACGTGGATGATATGTTCCTACTTTCCTACTTCCTACAGAGACTCTATTGAGGTCACCTTACAACACCTAACGAAGACCATAGAGGACCTGAGCACATAGACACAAACTAACATCCTTAAACTTAATAAACAGAAAACCAAAATGCTTTGGAATGGGGACTATAACTCGCTACCATGCACGGATCTGGTACTGGCCACTGGTGAGATTCTCAAAGGTGAAAAAACTTCACAAATACTAGGCATTACCCTTGATTCCCAGCTAACCTTTGAAGATCAGATCAACTCCTTGGTCAAAAAATTATTCTTCAGACTAAGGCAACTATGACCAATACAATCCCTTTTAAGCCAGGCTAATTTTAGAACTGTGGTCTTGCTCCCATACCTAGACTACTGTAATTCCTTATACTGAAGCATCATTGAGAAAGAACACAGGAGATTGCAACTATTCAAGAATACCGCAGCTAATTTTCAGAGTAGACAAATTTGAGGCGGCTAGCCCACTGTTGGGAGAATTGCACTGGCTACCAATGAAAAAAAGGATTCAAGATCACCTGCATGGTCTATAAAGCGATTTATGGAGAAAACTCCGGTGGACTAGTATCAGGCTTCAAGATTCTCATTCCTTTCAGAATGCAAGAAAGACGCAATGTCTTAAGCTAACTTTCCCCTCCCCTCATGCTCAACACAAAATATTATTCGAGACTACCTTCAAATCCCTGAGCTTGAGTCTGGAACAGACTATCTCTATACTTGCATCAGGTTCCCTTCTATCACAGCTTCAGGATAATTTTAAAGACTTATCTTTTCTCCTTATGACTGATCGCTATCCAATATGCTCTCTAGAATCTAATTGTCAATGTAATAACTATAAGCCATAATGATTCCTTGTTGGAAACTGTGGGATATAAGAAACTATATGGTACGGTATGTTATGGATAGGGAGATCAGGTTGATGGTTATCACTATTAACGTAGGGATATGTGTTGAGGAAAGATAACAGAGAAAGTAATATCTACCTTTCTCCTCCTACTTAAGTAGGTATGTTTTTAGAAAACATGTAACTTTTCAGTCTGAGATTTCAGAGAATGCAGAACATCTTTTGAGTTTCCCCAGCCCATTTTCAGATGTTTCTTCTAAACACCATTCCTTTGTTCTGAGCTGCTTGCTTTTCTCACTGTGCAGGTTCAATGTGAAGTTCAAGCACGATGAGGTGGCTGTGAAGATTGTGGAGTCATCCTCCAAAAATGGGAGTGCACCCATCTGCAAGAAGAAAGGGAGCCGCAAGATGGATGTAGTTATCTAGTAAAAAGTCTGTGGTACATTGGTGAGGCCAAAAGGGCTTGAGGGCTGTCCTTTGCTGTTCAATAATTATCTGCTCAAAGCACTCCCATTGCTTGAGAGGAATTATGTGGACAAAAGGGGGGAAGAAGAAGCTCTGACTGGATGAGACTTATTGCCAAAAAAACCACATGTTAAATTCAATGGGTCCAGTGCAAAATCTGAGTACATGGTTATTATTCCCTCCATGGGTTCAGCCAGAAGTCAAACACATCAGCTCAAGTGAGATAGAAGAACAGAACTCCATCTAGCTCATGTTTGTTATCTACAGATTTCATCCACATAAACTCTGGAATTCTGACATTTTTTTGCCTAATGGTCTGTCAAGCCCATGGTTATATTTGAAGAGCTTGGCCAATCAGCATGTGGTTTTATCATTTTTAATTGGTAAAATATTAATATATGTGATTAAAAAAAAACAGTTCTTAAACATTTTTATGCGCATTGTCCTGTTGCTACATCATGCTTCTTTCATAGTGACAGCACAGTGGAAGAATTGACCACAAGCAGACTGATGAGTTCAGAGCATGTACATTCAAGAGCTGCCATGACTCAAGACATGCATGAGCAAGTGAGAGCAGTGTTTTTTAAAACTGATCCTGGAGCAGCCCCGAGCCAGTCTGGTTTTCAGTATAATCACAATAAATATTAATGAGAGCTTGCATGCATTGGAGTAATCTAATGGTTAATGCAGTGGCCCAAGAGCCTGTGGAACTGGATTCAATTTCTACTACAGCTACTTGTGACCCTGGACAAGTCACTTAACCCTCCATTGCTCCATGAATAAAATAATTACCTGTATATAATGTGTAAACTACTTTAATTGTAACCACAGAAAGCT
Organism: Geotrypetes seraphini; assembly: GCF_902459505.1. Lineage (NCBI taxonomy): Eukaryota > Metazoa > Chordata > Amphibia > Gymnophiona > Dermophiidae > Geotrypetes > Geotrypetes seraphini. The sequence goes on from NC_047086.1 coordinate 216,002,924, forward strand.
CTACCATGATTTGATAAAAGGGGCCCTTAGTTACCATGTATAATGTGTAATCTGCATGACTCCTCTCAGCGACAAAGCCAGGCATAGTGCACAAACCAAGCATAGGGAAATATGTAACTTGCTGACAGTGATATAAAAAAATTGGTGGCAATTACAACTGAGACACAGAGATAAAAGTGACTTATCCCAAGGTCACACACATAATAGAAAGGATTTAAACTTGTCTCCTAGGAGTTTTACTGAATGGTAGCTAACTGCTGCACCAGCTGCACTTTGGACCAGTTTCTATAAATGGTGTCTAACTTGCAGGCCCCTAAGAAAACAGCATCTACCACATGTCAATCAGTTAGGTGCTGTTTGTAGAATTGCACCTAGCGGCGCCTAAACTGACTTAAGCACCAGTAGGTGTGAACAACTTAGGTGCTGATATATTAACCAAGGGGTTTCTTGGTCTAATATACCAGCACCTAACTGAATCCATGCCCAAACTCCGCCACTAATCATGCCTACTTACCAGTAGGTGCTTCTGTGTAGACACTTACATCGAAGTGGTAGGCGCCTACTGAGTTAGGCACCTACAAGCTAATTAATTTTTAACTGGTTTTCTTTGCTAATCTTCTTTCTTGTAAATCTTCACTTTATTCCGGGACCAGTGGGTTGTTTACCTCCTCTCGCCAGAGATCTGTAGGAAGCCTCAAACATTTGAAACTTTTACCCCCTCCCTCTCACACCTTACCACTGAGCATGATCCTCTGGACTCCAGTCAGCCTTTAAGCAGCCAGGAACATCTGTAGAAGATAACAAACAAGAGAGAGAGAGGAAAGGGGAACTCAATGCTGTTTATATAAACAAATACAACAACAATGCAAAACAAAAAAACAGATTATGAAACACTGAAAACCTAAATGACAAAACAGTGCTAAGAGGAGACAAAGCCTATACTGTCAGAAGGGGGCTCCTGAACTATGGAACATCCCCCCCCCCCCCAATTTAAGTGCCAAAATCAGTCAGATGGCACTCTTATAAAGGCTGGTCAGAAACAGAAATCCAGCTTACCAGTACCTGTAAGGCAGACAATCAGCGAATCAGAAGACACAGGATGTGTTCCCAAAATAAAATGAAGATTTACAATAAAGAAAATTAGCAAAGGTAAGAACCTAATCTTTTGTTCTTGCACAATCCCACTTAATTCTAGGACCAGTGGGACATAGCAGAGCAGTACCGAAAAGTCAGGGTGGGACTGATGAGCCTGGTGCCAACACAGAGGACCCAAAAGAGGCATCCTGCTTGGCCGCCACATTGATCCTGTAAAACTTGAAGATGTGTGAGGAGGACCACGTAGCAGCCCTACAAATCTCATCCAGCGATACAGCAGACAACTCTGCCCAAGAGGAGGACACTCCTCTGGTCGAATGAGCCCACACCCATCTGGGGAGGCTTCTTCCCAGCCACCACGTAAGCCACTGAAATGGCCAAGCAAATCCACTTGGCAATGATAGCCTTAGAGACTGGCCTATCTTTGCAAGCAGGACCCACCAGAATAAACAGGTGGTCAGAGAGACAAAACTCGCTGGTAACTTCCAAATACAACAAAAGCCTGCGCACATCTAGGGACCGTAGCACCTGGTCCTTCGAACCAGAGGAATCAAATGCAGGAAGCCAGTCTTCCAGTCGCATGGAAAACAGAAACCACCTTCAAAAAAAAGGAAGGAATAGTACACAGCAACACCATGGAATGTGTAATACACAGCAAGGGGATCCCTGCAGGAAAGAGCTTGAAGCTTCAAAACTCTACAGGTTGAAGTAATAGCCACAAGGAAGACTGTCTGGACCGTGAGAGCCATCAACGATGCCTGCTCCAAAGGCTCATATGGCGGATGAGCCATAGAGCGCAGAACCAGATTTAGATTCCACGTCAAACAGGGAAGGCGCAACAGAGGTCGCAGCCGAACCTTACCCCATCCGGATGTACAGCCAATGAGCCTCAAAGCAAGAGGGCCCATACATGAAAGACCTGCCATCTGAACCCGGAGCGAAGCCACCGCAAGGCCCGTCTTCAGGCCATCCTGTAGAAACTCCAAGACCCAAGGAATTGAAGAAAGAGAAGGGTAACTTCTGTCGGAGTGCACACCATGCTTGGTAGCACTGCCAAGCCTTCATGTAGGCCGCTATCGTGGATTTCCGTTTACCGTGAAGCAATGTGGCAATCATAGCTGATGAATAGCCCCAGCCCATCAAGGTCACGCGCTCAAGAGCCTTGATGTAAGACCAAAGCAGTCTGGATCCTGCAGTGCGATTGGACTCTGCATGAGGAAGCGAGTGACAGGCAACTGGAGCCCCCGATCCTGATGGAGCCGAACCAGGTCAACATACCAAGGCTGCCTCAGCCAATCAGGAGCCACCAGGATCACCAGCCCCTCGTGATCTGCTATCCGTCTCAACAGATGCCCTATCATGGGCCACAGAGGGAAGACATAAAAAAAGAGCTTCCCGAGGCCAGGGCTTAACCACAGCATCCAGACATTCGCTGCCTGCCTCTTGACGACAGTAGAATCGATCGGCCTTCTTGTTTGCTGCAGTCGCCATGAGATCGAACATGGGGTACCCCCACCGGTGAACTATGCAATCGAACGCTCTTCGAGAGAGACACTACTCTCTGGGGTCCAGCGTCTGACAATTGAGAAAGTCTGCTTGAACATGTGTCGTGGATAGTGCCTCTGTGCCCACCAAAAGAGCAGCTGAGCCTCCACGCTCAGAGAGGGACTCTTTGTGCCCCCCTGATGATTAATATAACCACCGCCGTGGTGTGGTCCGAGAACACCCGTATTGCTCAATGACAGAGATGATCCTGGAAATGCAGAGGGTCCAGCCGAATCACCCACAGTTCCAGGCACTCCGAGGGCGCCCACTGGCTCTCAACCAGAACAGATATGCACACTGTTCCCCAGCCCTTGAGACTTGCACATGTCGATAGGATGTCTGATAAAGCATATTCACAAAATCCAGGGGGAAAAAGTTCCCCCACGACGGGAGCTGACTTCTGCGTCTCAAATTTGGAATGCTTGGAAAACTTGTGAAGTTTTTCACAAGATCAGTGCATGTGTTTCACTGAAGGACCTCCCCGGAGGTAGAAGTCAACGCATCCGTGCAAACCTCGTCCCCCTCGCAGACCATAAAGATAAAATACAATTAATTGATATCCTGGAAGTGATTTTGAAGATGGTATTAGAATATTTATTTAATAGTATAGAAACAGTATAAAGAATAAATATTTAAGGATAGAAATTTCACAAATAAGAAAAAAAGAGAATAAAATAGAATAAAGGACACATTTGGGTGAGCCAGTGACGACTCCTGCCACACTGTACTGCACGAATTGACAGCGGACAAGTGGCATTCTGAGATTCCCTTGTGTCATTTAAAAGTATTAAAAATAGTTTCATAAGGCATGTTATAAATTTAAACAATAAAATCTTTGAGAGTATTTTATCTTTTGAGGCAGCTGAGAGCTACTAGACAGCTGGATTACTGTAACTCCTTTTATGAGGGGACTTCAGTGAGATGTTCCTAAGAGAAAATTGTGAGTGCTCAGTTTGTAATATCATTCAAACACAGCTGAATGCTAGACAGGAAAAGAAGGAAGGCCTGAAGACTGGATTTGGAAGGAAAGAATGTTATACTTGAAAGGAATTCTGTAAGATATTGGAAGAATGATAGAGTGTGGCCATGGGTGGATCAGGAGTGTTCCTGGAATTTACACACGTTTTTATAGAATATGGAAGATCCACACGTTTTTATAAAATATGGAAGATCCATGCATAATTTAAGCATGAGAATTAGTGTAAATCCTCACACTTAAAAGTGGGCATAGATCCCGGAACCAAGTGTTATTCTATAAATAGCGCCCAATTCTAAGTGCCATTTATAGAATAGTGCTTGACACAAAATGCTAGCAGCACTGATTTTAGGGGGCCAGTGTGGCACGGTGGTTAAACTACATCCTCAGCCCCCTGAGGTTGTGGGTTCAAACCCACACTGCTCCTTGTGAGGGTGGGCAAGTCACATAAGGCCCGATTCACTAACCTACCCGATCGTGACTGATCCGTGGCAGGCCAACCAATTCACAATGGGACAATATTCAAATGGGGGTGATTGGAGGAACGCCTCCCACCAACCACACGGATCGCTACTGAGCGATCCCGATGCATGCGCAGACCATCTTCTTTGCTTGTAGATGGTCTGCGCATGCGTTTGCTGTCTGTTTTATTTTTTTACTTTACTTTTACTCGTGAGCCCGTGGTTTTAACCTGTGTGTTTAAAGCGGGTTAAAACCATGGACTCGCGCTGCAGGGAAGGGAGGCAGAGCAGGAGAGTCGGGGCTGAGCAGGGCGGCAAAAAGGCAGGAGAATCAGGGCTGAGAGCAGGGTTTTTGCACAAGCTACTGGTCCTCAGTGGTTGCTTGTTTTTGGATCGGCCAGCCCAGTCAGTGTGCCTGAAATTGTTAATCACTTCCTACTTTGCATGCCGTTTCCCCTCATTTGCATGCACTGATCGGAATCGGATCGGCACAGAGGTTAGTGAATCGGGTCAAAAGAAAATCACCATGCTATCCACTATCCTCTCTCTTAGAGATTCAATATACTTATCTCATGCTTTCTTGAATTCAGATACATTTTTTGAGGGAAATTCTGTAAGGGCTGCCTAAAGTTAAGTGTCGGCAGGTGCCTAGATTGCACCTGTCGTCACCTAACTTAATTGTTTTAATCAGTTTTAAGTGTCATAATTGATCATGCCATTAAAAACCAATTTGGGACCACCGGCTAACACCCGAGTGCCTAGAGGTGCTTAATGATTTTAAGTAGGCATGTTTAGGGGCAGAGTTTGCCTTAGATGTCACTAAGCATCGCTAGATGCGATTCTCTATGACGAACCTAAAGGCCGGAAATGTAGGCCTTTAAAACCCTGACCTACATTACCAGCACCTAAGTTTGTCATTAGGCACCAATAGGATGGCAGATATCATTTTTCTAGGTGCTACTTGTAGAATTAGCCCCTGTGTCTCCACTGAAAAGCCGTTCCATGCATTTACCACCCTTTCTGTGAAAAATAATTTTCTGAGGTTACTTCTGAATCTATCCCCTTTCACCTGTTTTTAATATTTCCTTACTTTGGCTGAATTTTTTCCCCAAATCTTTAAATACATCAGTGAAGAGATGATAAACAACTATTATCCCCCCCTTCCAGTAAGGTGGAAGTGGCTATTTTCTGGTTACAAAGCAAAGTACAAGAATCAATTACAAGCACAGACACATGGCTTTTAAGTATCAAATCAATGCTGGCTCATAAATAAATAATAAGAGGACGTGATCCATTGTTTCTAATATAATCTAATCTTTCAATTTTTTATCACACTACACCATATTTGGTTCAAGGCGATTTACAGTTAAAAAGAGACCTAGCACAACAAATTGGGGTTTTAAATAATATAAAATATCAATGAAATCTATCAAATAAAAAGGTTTTCAATATTTGATGAAAACTCAAATAACCTGAATCCAACCTGATAGGAGGTAACCTATTCCAAACAGAAGTTGCAAAAACTGTTAATAAGTTAATTGCGCATTGCTTTTGTTCACTCTTAATCCAATTAGTTTTCTATGCATTGCAGAAGGGTATCCAACAAAGCTAACCAAATTTATTTTAAATGCAAGTCAAATGCATTTCAAGCTCACTAGATCAAATTAAATGACAACTATATTAGAAGTTTGGGTTCAGTTTTGATCCAGTCAATTGCCAATTATTATTGCAACAAATGCTATTGTCTCTTTCTCTGTAAGCTCCCTGTGGAAACACTATTAACAAGAGATCCCATTTCACAATGACCCTCTACAGAAATCCATACTTTAGAAAGCATGCACATGTTTCTGTAGGGACTGTCTGAATCAGTTAAAACTGAGGGGCTGATGTAGAAAAAAGCACAGTTACTTACCGTAACAGGTGTTATCCAGGGACAGCAGGCAGATATTCTCTACATGTGGATGACGTCATCCACGGAACCCCTTCGCGGACAGCTTTTCAAGCAAACTTGATTGAAGATCTTAAAGTATGCTAGTGCTGCACCGCGCATGCAAATGTGCCTTCCCGCTCAGCTAGGGTGTGCGTCTTGTGACCAAACAGACACAAGGCCTGTCAAGGTCCCGGCTAAGGTAAAAGATAAAGTACCAATAAAACCCCGGAAGAAAAGTTCCAGGATCTCTCAGGAATTTATTGGGAGAAATAGGGTCAGTGACCACCAGGTGGAGCCTGACTTATCTGGGGATGAGATAGGTGAATTATGTACAACTCACCACCAGGGGAGCTCTAGAGGACCCTGGGCTACTGCTGACTCACCTAGAGCAGGGCATGCCCCAAAGGTAGTTAAGCCAGCAGTGGCATTCAGACCAGCAAGCCGGTTAGGGAGGAAGTTTGGGCCTTGCCTCCCTAGGAACCCTGCCGAGCCAAACAGGGACAACAAACCCCAATCTATGGAACCAATGGAGGTTGAACAGCCAGAGGATTTGTCTTACCTGTTTGAAGAACCTATGGACTTCCAAGAGTCTTGTGCTGGCTGTGAGAGTAATTTGCCTGAACCTATGCAGCTGAACCTGACTTTGAGCCACAAACAGTGAGTGTGTTTTGGAACTGTTTGTGTGCTGTGTTTTTCGTTTTTGAATGCTTGTTTTTGTGAGAAAGCTTTGAGAGAGTGGGGAGAGGTTTTGCTTCCATTCTGGGAGGGAATTTGAAAGCCTTTTCTGAAGGCCTTTGTTTTTGGCAAAACCTATGACTCTCTCCTTTTCCTGGCAACCATATTCTGATTGCCAGAGGCTTTCCTTCATTTGCTGCAAAGACTATAAATTAAGGAAAACTTGAATGCTGAACTGTATTTTTGTTGAAGTGAAATACCTGCTTTTCAGCAGGCAGAGTAAGCTCGGTATTGAGCTGAGGTCTCAGGGATAAGTGAGACTTAAGAAACACTGAAAGAAAGTTGCACTGTATTGTGAGCGGCTTTATTTTTCTGCCTTTTTCTCTGTTGGCAGTTTGTTTTTTTTGTTTTTGGTTATTAAGGCTGTGTGGAATCCTGACTGAGATTATAAAGTCTGAGAAAGTACTTACCTGCCTTAAGGAATTAAGTAAAAAGAACTTTATCCTGACAAGCCACATTTGTTGGAACTTTATTTGTGTTTGATTGAATTTTTTTTATTGCTACTATAAACTCCAGTCCTGCAGGGTGACTCCAGGCCGGGTCACACGCGATTGCATTATTGTTTGTAGCCATCAAGTTTCTACAGAGCCCTGCTCTGGGTAATACTGATGGCCACAGTCTCCTCAGCGTGGCCTCAGTTCAGATAGGTAACAAAGAAGCCAACCTGGGGAAGTGGGCGGGTTATGAGAATATCTGCCTGCTGTCCCTGGATAACACCTGTTACGGTAAGTACCTGTGCTTTATCCCAGGACAAGCAGGCAGCATATTCTCTACATGTGGGTGACCTCCAAGCTAACCAGAATGGGACGGTGGGAGAGTTGGCAATTTAGGAGAACAGATTACGCAAAAACTGACTGGCCGAACTGGCCATCGCATCTGGAAAAAGTATCCAGGCAGTAGTGTGAGGTGAAGGTATGAACTGAGAACCAAGTGGCAGCCTTGCAGTTCTCTCAATAGGCATGGACCTGAGGAAAGCGACAGATGCCGCCATCGCTCTGACTTTATGCCCCGTGATCCGACCCTGCAGTGGGAGACCAGCCTGAGCGTAGCAGAAGGAAATACAAGCAGCTAACCAGTTGGACAAGGTGCGCTTGGAGACAGGACGCCCCAACCGATTCGGATCAAATGATATGAAGAGTTGAAGAGCTGTCCGATGAGACTGAGTGAGTTGCAGGTAGAAAGCCAACGTCCTCTTACAGTCAAGAGTGTGTAGCGCCACTTCTCCAGGATGAGAATAAGTCTTAGGATAAAACACAGGAAAAACAATGGATTGGTTGAGGTGGAAATCCGAAACCACTTTAGGCAAGAACTTAGGATGAGTACGAAGGACCACCTTGTCAAGATGAAAAACAGTAAAAGGCGGGTCCGCAACCAGAGCTTGCAGCTCACTGACTCTGCGAGCAGACGTGAGGGCAATCAGGGACACCACTTTCCAAGTGAGATATTTCAAAAGAGACTTATCGATGGGCTCAAAGGGAGGTTTCATTAACTGAGCCTGAACCACATTCAGTTCCCAAAACACGGGAGGAGGCTTGAGTGGAGGATGGACATTGAAAAGACCCTTCATAAATCGGGAAACCGATTGCAGTGAAAGCGGTTTCCCATCAAGCGGCTGATGAAAAGCAGCAATCGCACTGAGGTGGACTCGAATAGATGTCGATTTGAAACCAGACCGAGACAAGTGCAGCAGATAATCCAGCACGGAAGACAAGGAGGCAGACAGTGGCTCCATGCGATGCGTAGCACACCATGTAGCAAATCTAGTCCATTTCTGAGTGTAGCACTGGTGAGTGGAACTCTTCCGAGAGGACTTGAGAATATCCTGAACAGACTGAGAGAAACGGAAGGAGGGAATCATGTCGAGAGGAACCAAGCTGCAGACTGGGATGCAGCAGCGAACCTTGATTCTGAGACAGCAGAGAAGGAAACACAGGCAGAAGCAGAGGCTCCCTGACACTGAGTTGAAGCAGAAGGGAGAACCACAGCTGTCTGGGCCACCGAGGAGCTATCAAAATCATGGTGGCGCACACAGACTTGAGCTGGACGAGAGTCTTCAGAATCAGAGGAAATGGAGGGAACGCATAGAGGAACAGGTCTGTCCAATCGAGAAGGAAAGCATCTGCCTCGAGATGATCCGGGGAGTAAATCCTGGATCAGAAATGAGGCAACTTGTGGTTCAGGGGGGAGGTGAACAGGTCTATCTGCGGAGTCCTCCAATGAGCAAACACCTGCCACAGAGTGGAGGAGTTTAGCGCCCATTCGTGTGGCTGGAGAAGGCGGCTCAATTTGTCTGCCAATTTCTGCGGCCCCTGGATGTAGACCGCTCAGAGGAAGATATTGTGTTGTATCGCCCAATCTCAGATCCGAAGAGCTTCTCGGCAAAGGGACAGGGAACCTGTACCCCCTTGTTTGTTGACATAATACATCGCCACCTGGTTGTCTGTCCAAACCAGAACCACGCAATCTTGAAGCAAATGACAAAAGTCCTTCAGAGCATTGAAAATGGCCCGTAGCTCCTGTAGAAAGATTTACGGTCCACTAATCAGGTACATAAACAAATACGTGCCTGTTAGTTTCTAGGGAAGACCATAATCTCATCCAGGTTCAACTCTCTTTGCCTATTTACATGACACAAGACCAAGGCTAATTAGAAATACTTTTATTATAAAAATAAAAAAATATAATTCACAAGCCAGCAGCAATATCTAAATATTGTTCACAAAACATCTACACTCCAGCAGATTGATGTGACAGCAACGATCGGCGCTGGACCAGAGACCCTGAGTACGTAGACCGTCAAGGTGAGCCGCTTCGAAGGCGAGGCACACTTGGAACGATGCCTCGATCGAGGTTGGGCAGCCGGAGAAGTCTGCCTTGAGAGAGCAAGTGAAGAATCACTTGAGGACAATTGGCGAGACCGACGAGGCTTGTCTTGGGGCCCCACGGCACGACGCTCAGGCTGGTTTACAGGGAACGGAGTCGAGGCCGGGGCAAGCTGGGCCAAAACAGAGGATATCTGCGTGGTCAAGATAGCCTTAAGCATGTCCTCGAACATTGGCACCGAGACCAATAGATGTGGTCGGATTGGTGCAGCAGTGCACTCCAACGAGGGCGACCTCGAGGTAGAGTATTCCCTTAACTTGGAGGCACGCTTTGGCGGAGGTCTTGTAGAGGCTGGCAGGACTGCACTCACTGCCTGGGATGCCAGAGACTCCGTGGAAGGCTTCTTCGTTAGCGGAGCTGAACCTGAAGGAGGAAGAGGAGACTTACCCGAAGACGAGGCCTTAGCAGCCAAGGCTTTCGAAGCCAAGGGGGACTTGCTCGAGGCCGAGGCCTTCGAGGTCGAGACCGAGGTCTTGTCAGCCGGCTGATCCATGGCACTGAAGATCTCAGCAATCTTGGCCCGCCTTCGTCGTAAAGCCCAAGGTTGGAGAGTGGCACAACGCAGACAAGAGTCGGTAGGGTGGTCGAAACCCAAGCAGATGATACACCAACGGTGCGGGTCAGTAATCGAGATCATCCGACCACACTGCGTGCACTTTTTAAACCCGGTAACAGGCCGGGATATAGAGAGAAGATGTGGCTGCGGCCAGACGAAAACCGGGGTCCCCCGGTCGAAATCGGTCAAAGGAAAAATAACAAAAAGACTGTAGACGCATTGCACAGCGACTCCGATCGAAGAAAAACAACAAAAGAAGCCGCGGTGCAGGAAGGCACATAGAATCGAACGCGGAGAAGAGAAACAGGGCTTTCTAGCTCCGCGGAAAACTAAGAACCGTGGTCACGCTGAGGAGACGCGCTCCCTAGCATGCGCGGGCACTAGCAAACTTTAAGATCTTCAATCAAGTTTGCTTGAAAAGCTGTCCAAGACGGGGCTCAGTGGATGACGTCACCCACATGTAGAGAAAATGCTGCCTGCTTGTCCTGGGATAAACTTAGGTTACAATTTTGTACATGGCTTCCTTACACAAGAGGAACATAAAAATTTTGCTCCCCATTGAAGTAAACAAATAATTTGCAAATTGACCCTGCACAAAAAACATGTGCTAACCTGGGTGAGTGCACCGGATGAATGTGCATAAGGGCTGTATTAGTGTTTGCTATATCTCAAACAGTTCACCGTCAAAAGTGAGCCGGACTTTGGCGCTTCACTATCGTGGAATATTTGGCATGCCAAAGTCTGGCACGCTTTTGATGGGTCACCATCTTACACACAAATTGTTACTTGGAGTGGCATGTGCACATATCTGCGCAAGTGCTGGAATGCTAGTCTATGCACTATTAATGTGCAGAATGGCTTCCTAGCAGATGCACAGGTGTATGAACATGTAGCTCGAGAGCTGCTACAATTTTTTTTGTGCACAGACCCATGTCTTCCCATAGTCCAGAACTTTTTGCTTGTAACTAGCACACCTCCCACCTGCTCTAAAACAGGGCTACTCAAACCTGTCCCAGGCATGCCAATGTTCGGCGTACTTTTGACGGTGTACCGCTACAATTTTTTTGAGCACAGATCCATGTCTTCCCATAGTCCAGCACTTTATGCTTGTAACTAGCACACCTCCCACCTACTCTAAAACAGGGCTACCCAAACCTGTCCCTTGGACCACAGGCTAGTTAGGTTTTCAGGATATTCATAATGAATATGCATGAGAGATTTTGCATGCCTAATGAAAATGCATGAGAGAAATTTGCATACAATGGAGGTGACAGACATGCAAATCTCTTGTATGCATTTTCATTAGAGATATCCTGAAAGGTAACCTGAGTGGCATGTGGGCCCCTTTGAGCACCCCTTCTCTAAAAAGTAGCAGATCCTTATGCTCACAATACAAATAAATAGGCATGATATCCTCATTATAGCTAACACAAAATTCTAAGCTGATGTGTGCAGCATTTTGGTCTTCTTTGTACTTCTGTGCATCTGTGTAGAATAGCCAATAACCTTATTTAAATGTTCTGGTGTATGCACTAAGCTTTGTGCATGGTTTGCTCGTGCTTTTTACATATTTGCACACAAAATTGTTGGTTAAAGCCTAGCAAGCTAGTGGGAAAAGACTAGCACTTTACTGCATTGGCAAAAATCACTGGGAACAAATGCAACAAAAAATGGAAGACTGATAGCAATAAATAGTAAGAAAAGGTCTCAGCTGGGGTCTGAACCAGTAACCTGCTGAGTGAAAGGTAGTTCAATCAGTGGCAGAGATGTCAAGTTATCCAGTTCCAGGCTGGAGATTTTAAGATATTCCTGGATTTCTGATTACCCAATCCTGGTTGTATTAAGGAACTTGCAGCACTGATTTTATAATGAGCAAATGCTTTATGATGAAGTTCAAAGCTTTAACCAGGGCTAACAAAAAGTCTCCAGTCTGGAACTGGGTAACTTGGCATATCTTTCAGTAGGTAGCTCTATTGGATGAACTGTTTTAGGTGAATTATTTTTCTTAGCAATTGTGATGTTCAATTTAAGGGGGGGGGGGTATTTTACAGTGTGTTCCATCGTCTTTTATAAGGTCCATTTAGAACAGTGGTCTTAAAATCGCGGCCCGGGGGCCAAATGCAGCCCGCCAGGTATTATTTTGAGGCCCTCTGTATGTTTATCATAATCACAAAAGTAAAATACAAGTTTCTTGATCATATGTCTCTTTAGCTATAAATTATTATTATTAAGACTTAGCCAAAAGGAAAGATTTATAAACTATAAAGAGAACCTCATGCAAAATTGTCATTTCTTTAATAAAACATTAACTATTTTTTTCTGAGGCCCTCCAAATAAATCCAAAATGTGGCCCTGCAAAGGGTTTGAGACCACTGATTTAGATGTACTGTACAGTTCATTTGTTTTAATTTTTGGATGTTACCCTTCTATACAGAAAGTGTGTATTAGTTAGAAAATACAGACTTCAATGTTTCTCTTAAAATGTCTATATTTAGATTTTACTAAAAAACGACCAACTTTTTTTCAGTACTAGTTAAGTTATTCAAGCTCGATTTTGGTTTTTGCATGTTATTTCTGATCACACAATAAACAGTAACTGATGCTGTTCAAGTAAGGACATTTGGCCTAAAGCAGCTCGTGTTTGCTAGGGGCCCCTATTACAAAGCCGCGGCTTTGTAAAAGGGGCCCTTAAACTACAAAAACCCAGAAATTTACCGAGGGCTGCTGTTAGGATTGCAGCCCAAACCCCAGGCTTGTCGAAGAGAGGGGGGGGGGTGAGGGGCAGAAGAAGCGCCGCAGAAGAGTTTTCAACTAATCACGTGGCGCAGCTTGGCGTTGAGCGCGCGCTCCTTGGCCAGTAGCTCGGCGCTGTGCTGTTTGTAAGCGTTGAACTCGCGCTGCAGGCGGGCCTGGGTCTGCTCGGCCTCGCGCAAGCGCCGCTGCAGCACGAGCACCATGGCTCCGCCCTCCCCCGCCTGCTGCTCCTCGCGGCGTCGCTCCTCGATGACCGCCCGCAGCTCGTCCTGCAGAAGCACCACCTGCTGCTGCCTTTCCTGGATCAACCGGCCCCGAGACATGGAGAGGTCCAGCAGCTCGTCCTTCTCCCGGCTCAGCCGCTCCAGCTGGCCGCCCAGTTCCTCCGTCTCCTCCCGCCGTCGCTCTTCGGCCCGCCGCTGTTGCTGTTCGAGCTCCCCGATGCGGGCCCGCTGTTTCTCGCCTTCTGTCGAGAGCCGTCGCAGTTCCTCCTCCAGCTTCCCGATGCGTTCTTCCCGCTCGCGCAGGACCGCGTCCCGGTCCTCGCTCACGTCTTTCAGCTGCCCGAAGAGGTTGTCGACCTCCCGCAGGGCTCGGGCCCGTTCCTTGCTCTCCTGCTGCAGCCGATGGAACATCTCCTCCCGCTCGCGCGAAGACTCGCCCTCCATGTTCCGCCGCAGCCGGCTGCACTCCTCGCGCAGCTCGGCGTTCTGCTGCTTGTACTCATCCTTGAAGCGGATCATCATCTGGTGGTTGTTGGCCAGGTCATCGAAGCGCTCCTCCAGCTGGCGGGCCCGCCGCACCTCGGCCTCTCGCGCCACCTCGGCCGCGTGCCTCAACGTCTCGCGCTCCTCGTTCACGGCCTCCAGCGCCTGGCATCGTCCCGTGCTCTGGTCAGCCCGTCGCTTCAGCGCGCAGATGAGCTGCGACTGTTCGTTTATGCGGGATCGTAGCACGGCCACCTCGGCCTTCAGCGGGCCCGGCTCCCCGCTTTCCCGCGCCATCATGGCCGTCCGTTCCCCTCAGCAACCGGGCTGTTTGGGTGGCAAGGCGCTCTCTCCTAGCAACCACCTATCGCGCTTCCTTCCCATTGGTGGGAATGTTGAAGGTTATGATGAGACAATGGAGATTGTAGAGGAAGAAAGTGGACTGTGGTTCATTTACATCAGTTTTGTTGAAGATTAATGTCATTTGAAAGTTTTCATTATTTTGCGCATTGGACTGAATGGAACAGTTCTATCTATATGAAACACACTAAAACACCTAATACTAACACGCTATTGTTAAAGAGTAATAACAGTAATATTCCCTTCAATGAGACAGAAGATTTTTCCATTGCTAAGTAGTGTAGACAGGGGTGGCCGTGTTGAGCCATCATAGTTTGTTTAAAGAGAACAATAAAATAGAAAAATGTTTCTTTTAAAAATAAAAAAATAATGTAACAATAATATTTAATGGGGTTTCAAATTTAGTTAATTTTTTCTATATTTGCAGCAGTTTTCAACTATAAAGCAATTCCCTGAAGAAGCTCATTAATGATCTTAGGGCGAAACGGAGATCTTCCGTCGTAGCATCATCTTCTGATGGATATGGCTGGGTTGAGAACTTCCGCCCAAGCTAAGTATTGCTTTAAATGAAGATTGATTGATAAAGAAAACTGAACCAATATAGAGCAATAACTATATTGAATATTTTTGTAATCAAAACTCTAAAGAAACTCTTAAAATTTTTTTATATCTATATAAAAATCTATAAAATCGTTAAAAACAATTTTCCCCACTGAGACGAATAGGACTGATGATAGTCTGCATGTAGGTTATTCCTTATGATTAGCTCTAAGGTTATAACCGCAGACACTTGAGATCTTCTGTCTCATTGAAGGGAATATTACTGTTATTACTCTTTAACAATAGCGTGTTAGTATTAGGTGTTTTAGTGTGTTTCACATAAATTTTTGAAGGGATTTGGTACAGTTCTATTTAGTACAAGCAGAAGGAAACAAGTTTTGTGAAAAATACTGTATATGTATAAATTACAGAGGAGGCATAGGGGAGATTAATGTTTATAAAAATCTGTATATGTAAGTTTGATATGATAAAAAATATAAATATTTTGAGTAAATATTTAGAATTTATAGAGCTTCATATGTAAGGTGAGCCCAAATTTGGATGCCATTTATGGAATGGTTCTAAGTGTGCATAAAACATTTCCAAGAATGTAAAACAATCACCAACAGATCACTTACTCACAAATAATAACAAAGGTAAAAAGCTATCTAATCACTGAATCATTCCAAACACCTTCCAATGTCTATAACCTAAAACTTGTCCAATCATGCTGAGTTTTTCCAAGTGCTCCAGACTGGCCACTGGGTTAAGAACAAGAGCAGTTTCTAATGCTCTTATATGGTATATTCTATGTATGCATTTGTACATAAAAATGAAAGTACACCTACATCCATGTAATTTATTAAATTTTCTATACCATTCTAAGGGAGCGCAGAATGGATTACATGAATTTATTCAGGTACTCAAGCATTTTTCTCTGTCTGTCTGTATCAGGGAGCGAAGGTCAAGAATGAAAAAAATCACTGGCAAGAAATTGAAATGTCGAGTGAGCACTGCAGTGACCAATGCCTTGATATTGGGCAATGAATAAGGGGGATTCTTCCTATCACTGAAATATCTAAAAAAAAAAAAAAAAAGTCTCCTCGTTTTACCGTGTCAGCTATTTTTTTTTTTCCATTTGCATCTTTGATTTTCTGACTACTCGACCAGCTTCTTAACTTATCCAGATATTTTTGCCTGTCTTCCTCTTTCTGCAATCTTTTGTAGTTTATGAAAGCTAGCCTCTTATTCCTTACATAAGAACATAAGAAGCGCCATCTCCGGATCAGACCTTCGGTCCATCAAGTCCGGCGATCCGCACATGCGGAGGCCCTGCTAGGTATACACCTGGCTTATTTTATAGTCAACCATATCTTTATATGCCTCTCTCAAGGAGATATGCATCTAGTTTGCTTTTGAAGCCTAGGACTGTCGATTCTGCAATAATCTCCCCTGGGAGAGTATTCCAGATGTCAACCACTCTCTGGGTGAAGCAGAACTTCCTGATATTAGTCCTGAACTTGCCCCCCCTTAGCTTCATTTCATGTCCTCTTGTCCGTGTCAAATTGGACAATGTAAATAATCTTCTCTGCTCTATTTTGTCGATTCCTTTCAGTATTTTGAAGGTCTCAATCATATCCCCACGCAGTCTCCTTTTCTCAAGGGAGAACAATCCCAGTGTTTTAAGTCGATCCTCATATTCCAGTTTCTCCATACCCTTCACTAGTTTAGTTGCTCGTCTCTGCACCCTCTCCAGCAGTTTTATATCCTTCTTTAGGTAGGGAGACCAATGTTGGACGCAGTATTCCAAGTGGGGTCTGACCATTGCCCTATAAAGCGGCATTATAACTTTCTCCAATCTACTTGAGATTCCTTTTTTTATCATGCCCAACATTCTATTTGCCGCTGCCGCGCATTGTGCCGACGGCTTCAGGGTCCTATCTATCAGTATACCCAGATCCCTTTCTTGTTCATTTTTTCCCAGAGTTGCACCTGACATTCTGTACTCGTATTCCTTATTTTTACTGCCTAAATGCATTACCTTGCATTTCTCCACGTTGAACTTCATCTGCCATTTCTCCACCCATTTTTCTAACCGACACAAATCGCTCTGGAGTTCCTCACTGTCCTCCTGCGATCTGATTGCCCGGCAGAGTTTTGTGTCGTCTGCAAACTTGATGATCTCACTGGATGTTCCGTTTTCCAGGTCATTGATATAAATATTAAAAAGGATCGGCCCAAGTACCGAGCCCTGGGGTACACCACTAGTCACTTTCTCCCAGTCTGAGAACTTCCCATTTATGCCCACTCTCTGCTTCCTGTTATCCAGCCATTTGCCTATCCATCTTTGTATATCTCCCTCTATGCCATGGCTTTGTAGTTTCCTGAGAAGTCTTTCGTGTGGAACTTTGTCAAATGCTTTCTGGAAGTCCAAGTATATTATGTCCACCGGCTTTCCACTATCAATTTGCTTGTTCACGGTCTCAAAGAATTGGAGTAAATTCGTCAAACACGATTTCCCTTTCCCTGGGTTTCATCAAGTTGTGTGTGTCCAAGTGCTGAACTATGCTATCCTTGATCAGTGATTCAATCTAGAGAATGACACGGGGAAAAAAAATCTGTCCCCGTCACCGCCCCGTCCCCGGCCCACCATCCTCTGCACCGCCCCGTCACCGCCATTCCATTCACCGCCCCGTCACCGTCACTGCCATCCCTTTCACCGCCCCGTCACCGCCACTGCCATCCCATTCACCGCCCCGTCACCGTCCCCGCAGCATCCATATAAGCCTTAGTACTCTAATATTTAGCGTATTCCATTCTTATAAATCAAAGTTCCTGCTGCTGAACTAGAGAAAGAGATGTTCAGCTGGCAGGGCTTTGTTTATAAATTTTTATTAACACAACTAATATACCACCATAATGTTTCCGACAGAGGACAAGTATGCAATAAATGCATTTTGCTGTTTCAATGCCAGTGCTCAGCAGAACAACAGACAGCAATATGGACATTCACCTTATGTAGTACTTTTTTAATATATAAAAATAGGCAAAATTAGTTGCTGTTTTATCATTATATTTTCTTGCCATTATAGTATTCTTCATTGATCATTTTTCTTTTTAAATTCAAAACAAATTCAACCTATCTTGTGTCCCAGCATGAATTCATGTTTCACTCAATTGGCTGTTTCAAGGGAATTAACCCTCCAACTTCCATTTGCAAAAATACCCAATGTTGTTCCTTCTATGAGCAATATTTAAATTATGAGGAACAACATTGGGTATTTTTGCTGAATTGTGTGACACCATTTGGGCTGAACATGAAGATTGAAAATGCCTGGTTAGCCCTGGACAGATGATTTGAACAGCCAGGAGCCTGTCCTGGCCATTTAAATCATTTTGAATATCTAGTTCAATGATAACAGAATTAGGGTGATTATAGAAACATAGAACTTTGTTGATCACTAAAAACAGTGGAGACTAAGGGTCTATCAAGCTCAGCATCCTGTCTTTGACACTGGCCAGTCTTGGTCTTTGGAACTGCCCATTGTGTCAGAAGCAATAGGGATTAAGTGACTTGCCCAGGGTCACAAGGAGTGTAGTGTAGCTCTAACCACTGGATTTAGAAGTTGGCTTCTTTTGGGATCTTTAACTCATCATCGCTAGGACTCGAATCTGAGTCCGTGGCACCTAACATAGAATGGAATTAGTATGGCAAAGTAATGAAGAATGGTCCAGCAACCCCCACCCTCCCTCCACCTCACCTTATATTCGTTCCGAGTTTGCCGGCTTCCTTTTTCCCTAGCCGCACGCGTTCAAAAAGCCGTGCATTTAGCCAGCTCCCTCCCTCCCTCCACCTCACCTTAAATTTCGAGTTTTCCGGCTTCCTTTTTTCCGAGCCGCACGTGTTCAAAAATCCGTGCACGCGCGGCTGCGCGAGTCAATCAAACTTCTCCTCTCCTGCAACTTCCTGTTTCCGGTTGCGTCAGAGGAGAAGATTGATTGACTCGCGCAACCGCGCGTGCACGGATTTTTGAACACGTGCGGCTCGGAAAAAAGGAAGCCGGAAAACTCGAAATTTAAGGTGAGGTGGAGGGAGGGAGCTGGCTAAATGCTACGGGCGGGCGGGCGGTGGCTGCGGGGACCGCACGATCCTTGATACCTCACTGCGGAGACAAGACCATTCACTGCCCCGCGGGCGGTGAATGGCCTTGTCCCCGTCACCGCAGCGACTGCTAGTTTTCTTCCCCGTTTTCGGCGGGTGACCCGCGGCTAAAATGCGGTGGCCGCGGGTAAACCGCCACCGTGTCATTCTCTAATTCAATCATCTTGCCGGGGACAGACTTAAGACTCACAGGTCTATAGTTGCCCGGTTCTCCTCTCGATCCTTTTTTGAAAATTGGCGTGACGTTCGCTTTCCTCCAGTCGTCTGGTATCTGACCAGTTCTGATTGACAGGTTTGCAAGTTTTTGCAATAACTCTCCGATTTCAACCTTCAATTCCTTCAAGACTCTCGGGTGAATTTCATCCGGTCCAGGGGATTTGTCACTTTTAAGTTTGTCGATCTGGTAGTATATCTGATCTAAGTTCACTTCAACTGTGGTGAGGCTGTCCTCTATTTCTCCTGTAAACAGTTTCTATGCTTCAGGTATTGTTGAGGTGTCCTCCTTCGTAAAGACGGACGCAAAGAAGGAATTTAGTTTGTCTGCGATTTGTTTATCTTCCTTGATGTACCCTTTTCTTCCCTTGTCGTCCAGGGGTCCCACTGCCTCTTTTGCAGGTTTTTTCCCTTTCACATATCTAAAGAAGGGCTTGAAGTTTTTGGCCTCCCGGGCTATTTTTTCCTCATAGTCCTGTTTTGCATCCCTCACCGCCTTGTGACATTTCTTCTGTTCATCTTTATGTTTGTTCCAGGCTTCGGTTGTCTTCGTGCATTTCCATTTTTTGAAAGAGTCCTTCTTTTCTTTTATGGCTTCCTTCACCTGTATGGTAAGCCATGCCGGTTCTCCTTTGCCTTTAGTTCTCCGATCTTTGGAAATCCTCGGAATGTAGAGATCTTGTGCTTCTGCAATAGTATTTTTCAATAGGCACCATGCCTGATCTACTGTTTCAAGTTTGTCCACCATCTTCTCGAGTCGTTTTGTTACCATGGCTCTCATGCAATCGTATTTACCCTTTTTAAAGTTTAAGGTGGTGGTTAAGGTTTTGGCATGTTTCCCTTTCCCGATGTCAAGTTTAAAGTTGATTACATTGTGATCACTCGTTCCCAGTGGAACCATGACTTCTACTTCTGTTATCGGTCCGGTGAGACCATTTAGGACCAAGTCCAAGGTGGCGTCGCCTCTTGTCGGCTCTTTTACCATTTGCTCCAGGAAGCAATCCCCTAGCACCTCCAGGAACTTGGCCTCCTTGCCGCAGTTGGAGGCTCCTAGTTTCCAGTCTATTCCTGGGAAATTGAAGTCTCCCAATATAACTACATTGCCTGTCTTGCATACTTGTTTGATTTCCTCCATCATTTCTGAGTCAGTGACCTCCGCCTGTCCTGGGGGACAATAGTAAAGGCCAATTTTTGTATCTGCGCCATTGTGACCAGGAATTTTGATCCAGAGGGACTCCAGCTTCTCTTTCCTGTCTGTTGTAATCATTCCAACAGAATCTATTCCTTCCTTAACATATAGGGCAATACCTCCACCTTTCTGCCCTTCTCGATCCCTTCTATATAGTTTGTATCCCTGTAGTACTGTGTCCCATTTGTTTTCTTCATTCCACCATGTTTCTGTTATGCCAATGATATCCATGTTCTCATGTCTTGCTATCGTCTCTAGTTCTCCCATTTTGTTTCCTAGACTTCTAGCATTTGTATACATACATCTAAGTTCCCTTCGTGTTACCTTTTTGGACCTTCTACTCTTGGCTGTCCTTACAGTTTCATTTACGGTATCCTTTACTGCTCCTGTGTTATCTCCCATGTTTGCTGTGTGGTCATCCCCTCCTGTGTCTGAGTTGTCCCTTCCTGCTTGTTCTCCTTTGTTGGCTGTGAGGTCGACCTCTCTTGTGTATGAGTAGTAGTCCTTTGTTCCTACGTCGGGGCATCCTGTTGTCCGTGCCATCGACCAGTGGTCGACTGTCGGCTTTCCCCTGTCCTTCAGTTTAAAGCCTTCTCTATTGCTTTCTTCATGTTGCCTGCCAAAACTCTTGCTCCTTCCTTGTTGAGGTGTAGTCCATCCCTTCTGTAGTACTTGCTTTTTCCCCAGAACGCCGTCCAGTTGCGCACGAAGTCGAAGCCTTCTTCTTCGCACCATCGTCTCATCCAGGCGTTGATCACTTGCGATTCCCCTTGTCTCTTTCCATCTGCTCTTGGTACAGGGAGGATTTCAGAGAAGGTCACCTTCACCTCCCTGATCTTCAGTTGTCTTCCGAGTGAGCGGAGCTGGCCCTTCATCTCTTCCCTGTCATACTTCCGCCC
Organism: Geotrypetes seraphini; assembly: GCF_902459505.1. Classification (NCBI taxonomy): domain Eukaryota; kingdom Metazoa; phylum Chordata; class Amphibia; order Gymnophiona; family Dermophiidae; genus Geotrypetes; species Geotrypetes seraphini. The sequence continues at coordinate 216,023,929 of NC_047086.1, forward strand.
GCTCACATCATTTGTTCCCACGTGGATAAGCACTCCCCGTGTGCCATCTATGATCCTGGAGATCCTGTTGGTCACATCCTTTACTCTTGCTCCAGGCAGACAGGTGACGACTCTGTCCTCTCTTCCTCCTGCGGTGTGGCTGTCCACGTGTCGTATAATGGAGTCGCCTATGATGGTCCCCATCTTCTTTATTCGGGAGTTCCTTGGGGGGCGTAGGTCCACGTCCTTGGAGTAGGGCCAGTCATCTTCCTCCAATGATACTCTTGAAATTGTTTCCTGTTCTTTGGGTGGGGGGACATCTTCCTGTGCTCTCACTATTCCTCCTGGTGTGCGGTTGTCTCCCACCTCGTCTTCGTTTTCTTCTGTGTTTGCATGGGTGTCTTCTCTCCTCACATGGGTTTCCTGAGTACAGTTTTCCAGCCCTGGGATCTCTACGTGGTGCTGATGGGCTTCCTCTATGAACATTTCTAGATCCTTGACCTCGTCGTTTGGGCTGTACTCCACTAGAATCTTCTCCTGTGCTCGGATTCTGTCTTCGAGTTCCATCACTGTTCCCTCCAATAGTCTTACCTGACATTTCAAGCTATCCATCTCCATGCATCGATCGCAAATGTATGCCTGGATCCCCGAAGGGAGGTAGTCATACATATTGCAGTCGATACAGAAGACAGGAAAGCTCATCTTCTGACTTCCTTGAGCTTCCATTTCGTGCTTCACTCGTGGGTTGTCTGAGTGATTTGTTGTGACCTACTGCTGCTCTTTTTCCTACTGATCCTACCTCCCCCTTACCTTCTGACTTCCTGACTGCAGTCTTCCTATTTGAGTGAGTCTGTTTGTGTTACAGTGCCTGTGCCTTTGTGTGCTTGTGTCCCTTGCCTGCTGCTTCCTTGTGTTGCTTGCCTTGTTGTCTCTCTCGTGTGTGCTGTCTCTGCTCTACCTCACCTTGATTGTATGTGCGGGTTGGTTTCTTTTGTGTCTGTCTCTTCCTTATCTTCTGTGCTTGTCGGTTCCTTACCGGTCTGTTCTCCTCTGGTGTTCTTGAGAGTAGCGCTCGTCCCTTGCAAGGCCCTTCGCAAAGGCGCTCTCGCTAAGGTGAGCGCCTTTACCGCGCGCCGAACGGCTGGGCGCCGTTGGCTCCTCCCCTTTTCAAGGGGGAGTCCGGCGCTGCCTGTGACGCGTGGGGGGGGGCGGAGCGAACTCTCGCCGCTACCCCGAGCCTACTGTCCTACTTCCTTCTGCTTTCTTCGGTGCTCGGCACCAACGCTGCCTGTCTCCTCTGCTTCCTGCTCCCCTTCTCTCCTCTCTCTTCGGCACCGCGTGTGCCGCGCTGGCTCCTCCCCTTTTCAAGGGGGAGTCCGGCGCTGCCTGTGACGCATGGGGGGGGGGGTGGAGCGAACTCTCGCCGCTACCCCGAGCCTACTGTCCTCCTACTTCCTTCTGCTTTCTTCGGTGCTCGGCACTTACCTTCTCAGCTACTACTTTTGAGAACCAAAGTGGCCTTCTTTTCCTCTTTTACTTACTTGTCTCACAAAAAGGTTTGTCGCCCTTACAGTAACTCCTTTCAGTTTTGCCCAGTGCATTTCTACTCCTTCCAGACATTCCCATCCAGACAATTCCTTAAACAAAGTTAGTTTTTTAAAAGTCTAGAATCTTTACTTTTGAATGAGCTCTCTCTATACCTGTCAATATTAAACAGTACCATGCAGTGATCTGGATGCCAGATGATCACCCACTAATATCAGAAACAATTTCCCCATTTGTAAGCACTAAGTACAATATGATCCCATCTGACGTGGGTTCCATTACCAACGGCTGGAACAGTACTTGTAGAGAATCCAGGATCTCCCTACTTCTTGAAGACCCTGCAATAGGAATACCCCAATCAACATCCAGCATGTTAAAATCACTTATTAATATTAATAAATCTTTATTGATTTTCAATTTAAATTCAAGCATAACACTTGTTCAGAAAGCAATAATTATAATAACATAAAATCATAAAATTAATTTTACATCCAATAAAGAAAACATTAACTTTATGCTCAAGTCCTCATTCTAGATCCAAGTTTTAGAAATAGCGAAAAAAGAAAAGAAAAAATAAAATTTATAGCAAGATGCTAAAAGCTATAACACTGAAAATGAGATCTCATAATTATATAGGGATCAAGATATTCCTCTATCCAGACGAGACATTGCCACAAAAGTTGTCAATTGAGATGGTTCAAAGAATACATACTTGACAGAGCAGTAACACACTTTATCCCAGGACAAGCAGGCATGATATTCTCACATGTGGGTGACGTCATCTACGGAGCCCCAGCGCGGACAGCTTTTCAAGCAAACTTGATTGAAGTTTCAAGTTTGCTACACTGCACCACGCATGTGCATGCCTTCCTGCCCACTAGAGGGCGCATCCCCACCTCGTGGTCCTTAGTTCAGTTTTTTCCGCGGAGCCAGAATCCCTGTGGAAATTGAGCTCTGATAGCATTGCCTTCTGTCACCGCGTCTGGGTGATATCGCTCGGTCGCTGTGCTTTGGTTATTTTTTTCTATCGTTTTTCAATCGTTTTTTGGTAAAAAAAAAAAAAAGAACTTTTTCTACGGCTCCGGGGGCTCCCGTGAGCCGCGGCCGCGGGCCGTTGTTGGTCCGGCCTTTTTGGCTTTCATGTCCCGTCCCTTGACGGGTTTTAAGAAGTGTATCCGGTGTGATCAGTTGCTTTCTATTACCGATCCTCACCGGTGGTGCTTGCTCTGTTTAGGGCCCGAGCATCCGACAGACTCTTGTGACAGGTGCTCGACCTTCCAGGCCAGAGCGTTCCGCCGACGCCGTGCCAGGATGGCGGAGCTTTTCGCGGTCGACTCTGCGGCGGGGAAGGCCTCGACGTCGGCCTTGGCTTCGGCCCCGGCCTTGACCTCGGCCTCGGGATCCTCGATCTCGCCACATCCCTCGACTTCATCGAAGCCTGCTGCCTCGACCAAGCCTGCCTCGGGTAAGTCCCTGCTTCCGTCCTCAGCCCCAGGATCTATGAAGAAGCCATCCTCGGGCTCCTCGACAGCGGGTGGGTCGTCCTCGGCCCAGGCCAAAGTAGCCAAACCTAGTGCCCCGAGGGAATACTCGAGACCGAGGTCGCCCTCCAGGGAGCACCCCCCGGCCTCGGATCTACCGGCCATGATGGGGATCCCGGCTTTCCAAGACTTGCTCCGAGCGTTGATTACCTCGGAGCTGTCCGGAGCCATCGAGCAGTTGCATCAGGCTTCAGCCTCGACTGCACCGGTCTCGACGGCCCGGGCCTCGGCGGCCTCGGTCTCGGTGCCCTCGACTTCGGGTGCTGGGACAGCCCCGACCTCGACCCCGACCTTGCCCTCGACTTCGACCTCGGGGACCCAGCCTGAGAGGAGCGTTCGACCTCGGGACAAGGTGCGCCGGGTGAGGAGAATATCGTCGTCCTCTTCCTCGAGGTCCTCCCGGGGCCCAAACGTTCTCAGGGTTCTCCTCGGCGACGTGGTCGCTCTTTGCCGCTCGGGGGTGAGGCGTTGCGTGTATCGGAGCTCCGCCTCGACAACCCACGGCTTTTTTGTTCCCCCGCGGGAGGGGGTTCGAGAGACTCCGAGATGGATGGGGCGTGCCTCGGACCCCGGGGGCTTCCCCCAAAGCCTCTTTGGGGCGTAGGCGCTCCCCGACCCCTTCGAGGTCGCTAGATGTAGCCTCCCGGGGATCGGGGTCTGGCAGGGAACCGCAGTATTCCCGCGAGGATTCCCCCTTCTGTTCGGCGGGGAGGTCACGAACCCCCTCACCGCCCGCCAGAACATCCTCCTTCTCCAGGTTCGTGCACGATATGGCACGAGCGTTGGGCCTCGACTTAATGGCAGGTTCTCATTATACTAAGGAGTTCCTTGAGGAGAAGGACCTTCCCACTCCTCCGAGGGAAACCCCTCGCCTTCCTTTGAATAAGGTCCTACAACAAACCTTCCTCAAAAACTTGGACTCCCCTCTTACAGTCACTGCGGTGCCGTCTAAGATGGAGTCCAAGTACCGGACCATTCCATCTAAAGGGTTCGATAAACCGCAACTCTCGCACCAGTCGTTGCTCGTGGAGTCGGCGCTTAAAAAAACGCAGCCCTCCAGAGTTTTGGCAGCGGTCCCGCCCGGTAGGGAGGGTCGGACTCTAGACAAGTTTGGTCGTCGCCTCTATTCTAATTCCCTCATGGCGACCAGGGTACTCAATTACGCATTTACGTTCTCATCCTATCTGCGTAGCATGGTTAAGGACTTGCCTCAGTATCGGGAGGTCATGCCTGATTCCCATAGAGAGGGGTTTACCACCTTCATGTCCAACTTGTCTCAATTGCGGCTCTACCTGTTCCACGCGGTGTATGATGCGTTCGAGCTCGCTTCGAGGGTGTCGGCCTTTGCGGTGGCTATGCGCCGCCTGGCGTGGCTCCGTACCCTCGATATGGATCCTAACCTGCAGGAACGCCTGGCCAATTTACCATGCGTGGGTTCGGAATTATTTGACGAATCCCTGGAGGCGGCGACCAAACGTTTGTCGGAGCAGGAGCGCTCCTTGGCCTCTTTGGTCCGTACGAAACCTCGGGCCCCGCCGCAAAAAGCATTCCGGCGGCCCCCGAGAAGATACCCGCAGAAGTCTACGCCGGCCTTTTCTAGATCTCTGGCTCGGCGCCCACCCCAACAGGGTAGAGGGGGACAACCGAAACCTCCAGCGCAGGGAGCGTCCAAGCCGGCACCGTCCTTTTGACGGACTGTGCGGATGGGGGCGGGCCCCCTCCGCAATATCGCCTGACCCCCTTCCAATCGGGGGTCGACTCAGGTCCTTTTATGTGGCTTGGACCGAGATTACATCCGATGCATGGGTGCTCCGGATTGTCTCCGAGGGCTACTCGCTCAATTTCTCAGCCACGCCGCCGGACCGTCCGCCCGGAACTTGTCCGTGCAACCGGAGCCAACTTCCCCTTCTCCTTGTCGAGGCCAGGGCCTTGTTGAGCCTACGGGCGGTGGAACCGGTACCCCCAGAACAACGGGGACGGGGGTTTTACTCCCGTTACTTCTTGGTCCCAAAGAAGACAGGGGACTTGCGTCCCATTTTGGACCTCCGGAAGCTCAACAAATTCCTGGTCCGGGAGAAGTTCCGTATGTTGTCACTTCCGGTTCTATACCCTCTGTTGGAGGAAGGGGATTGGATGTGCTCCCTGGACTTGAAGGAAGCCTATACTCATGTTCCGGTGCATCCCGCTTTCCGCAAGTTTTTACGGTTCCAGGTGGGGGATTTGCACCTTCAGTATCGGGTCCTACCCTTTGGTCTGGCTTCGTCCCCTTGAGTCTTCACAAAATGTATGGTGGTGGTCGCGGCAGCCCTGAGATCTCGGGGGCTGCAGGTCTTTCCCTACCTGGACGATTGGCTGATCAAGGCCCCATCCAGGGAGGGGGTTATCTCAGCGACCCAACAGACTATCATCTTCCTTCAACGTCTCGGGTTCGAAGTGAACTTCCCCAAGTCTCAGTTGGGTCCGACTCAATCCCTGCAGTTTATTGGAGCTGTGCTGGACACGGTTCGCCTCCGTTCCTTCCTCCCTCTTTCTCGGTTGGAGGCCCTGCTTCGATTGAGTCGCCAGGTTTCGCTGATGCCCGCAGTTTTGGCTCAGCGCATGATGGTACTCCTGGGCCACATGGCGTCGACGGTCCATGTCACTCCGTTCGCCCGGTTGCATCTGAGGCTCCCTCAGTGGACCTTGGCCTCTCAATGGCGTCAGGATTGCGATCCAGTCTCTCGCCAGATAACGGTGACTCCTTTGAGATGCTCGCTCCGTTGGTGGACAAACTCTTCCAATCTTTCAGGGGGTTTGCTCTTTCTCGTTCCTCCGCATCGCAAGGTCCTCACAACGGATTCCTCGGAATACGCGTGGGGGGCTCATGTCGACGGTCTGCGGACCCAGGGTCTATGGTCGGCGGAGGACCGTCTTTGTCACATCAATGTGTTGGAGCTTCGTGCCATCTTTATGGCGGCTCGAGCATTCTGCCACCTGCTTCGCGACCAGGTGGTCCTCGTGCGGACGGACAACCAGGTGGCGATGTATTATGTAAACAAACAAGGGGGAACGGGGTCTTGAGCCCTGTGCCAGGAAGCCCTGCGCCTTTGGGAGTGGGCGGTCTCCCAGAACATCTTCCTACGGGCGGTTTACATTCAGGGAGAGAGGAACTGTTTGGCAGACAAACTCAGTCGTCTTCTCCAGCCACACGAGTGGTCGTTGAACTCCCGGGTTCTGCGCGAGGTCTTCGACCGCTGGGGGACTCCTCAGGTGGACCTGTTTGCCTCCCCAGAGACTCGCAAACTGCGTCTCTATTGTTCTCGGATGTACTCCCCGGACCGTCTCGAGGCCGACGCCTTTCTTCTCGACTGGGGAGGGAGGTTCCTTTATGCGTTCCCTCCTTTTCCTCTAATCTTGAGAACGTTGGTGTATCTCAAATTGACCAGAGCCACTATGATTCTCATTGCACCTCGTTGGCCCAGACAGCACTGGTTCTCCCTGCTCCTTCAACTCAGTGTCAGGGAACTTCTGCTTCTGCCAGTTTTTCCCTCTCTGCTGTCTCAGAGTCGGGGTTCGCTGTTACATCCCAATCTGCAGTCTTTGCATCTGACCGCTTGGTTCCTTTCCCCTTGACTTCGGTTCCTGTTTCTCAGTCGGTGAGGGAGATTTTGGAAGCCTCGCGCAAGGTCTCGACTAGGCTTTGTTATTCCCAGAAGTGGACCAGATTTTCATCCTGGTGTTCCTCTAACCATCTGGACCCGAGTTCAGTTCCAGTGTCTTCGGTGTTGGAATATTTGCTGCATCTGTCTAAGTCTGGACTGAAGACGACTTCCGTTCGGGTGCATCTCAGTGCCATTGCGGCGTTCCATTGGCATCTCGAGGGTCGGTCTCTCTCTCTTCATCCTCTGGTAACGCGTTTCATGAGGGGTCTCGTGAATGTTCACCCTCCTCTGAAACCTCCTCCTGTAGTTTGGGATCTTAATGTGGTCTTAGCTCAACTCATGAAGCCTCCTTTTGAGCCTATCGACAAATCTCACCTTAAGTTTCTCACTTGGAAGGTTGTCTTTTTGCTTGCGCTCACGTCCGCTCGTCGGATTAGTGAGCTGCAGGCTTTGGTTGCGGATCCACCTTTTACTGTGTTTCATCATGACAAGGTAGTTCTTCGCACCCATCCGAAATTTTTGCCTAAGGTTGTGTCTGATTTCCACCTCAATCAGTCCATTGTACTTCCGGTGTTCTTCCCGAAGCCCCACTCTCATCCTGGTGAGGCGGCGCTTCACATGCTTGACTGTAAGAGGGCGTTGGCCTTTTATCTCCAACATACCAAGTCTCATCGGAAGGTTCCTCAATTGTTTTTGTCCTTTGATCCTAATCGGTTGGGACATCCTGTTTCCAAGCGCACCTTGTCCAACTGGTTGGCTGCTTGTATTTCTTTTTGCTACGCTCAGGCTGGTCTCACGCTCCATGGTCGAGTCACGGGGCATAAGGTCAGGGCTAAGGCAGCTTCTGTTGCTTTCCTCCGGTCTACTCCTGTGGAGGACATATGTAAAGCTGCCACTTGGTCTTCGGTTCATACATTCACCTCCCACTATTGCCTGGACACTTTGTCCAGAAGCGACGGCCGCTTTGGCCAGTCGGTGTTACGTAACCTGTTTTCCTAAATTGCCATCCTCCCACCTGCCCTTTTTTGGTTAGCTTGGAGGTCACCCACATGTGAGAATATCATGCCTGCTTGTCCTGGGATAAAGCACAGTTACTTACCGTAACAGGTGTTATCCAGGGACAGCAGGCATATATTCTCACAACCCGCCCTCCTCCCCGGGGATACATAGAAACATAGAAACATAGAAATAGACGGCAGATAAGGACCCACGGCCCATCTAGTCTGCCCACCTTAATGTCCCTCTCCTACCTTTGCCCTGTGAATAGATCCCATGTGCCGATCCCATTTGGCCTTAAAATCAGGCACGCTGCTGGCCTCAATCACCTGTAGTGGAAGACTATTCCAGCGATCAACCACTCATTCAGTGAAAAAGAATTTCCTGGTGTCACCTCGTAGTTTCCCGCCCCTGATTTTCAACGGATGCCCTCTTGTTGTCGTGGGACCCTTGAAAAAGAAGATATCTTCCTCCGCCTCGATGCGGCCCGTAAGATACTTGAACGTCTCGATCATGTCCCCCCTCTCTCTGCGCTCCTCGAGCGAGTATAGCTGTAATTTGTCAAGCCGTTTTTCGTATGGTAGATCCTTGAGTCCCGAGACCATCCGGGTGGCCATTCTTTGCACCGACTCCAGTCTCAGCACATCCTTGCGATAATGCGGCCTCCAGAATTGCACACAGTATTCCAGGTGGGGCCTCACCATGGATCTATACAATGGCATAATGACTTCCGCCTTACGACTGACGAAACCCCTTCGTATGCAGCCCATGATTTGTCTTGCCTTGGACGAAGCCTGCTCCACTTGATTGGCAGACTTCATGTCCTCACTGACGATTACCCCCAAGTCTCGTTCTGCTACCGTTTTTGCTAGGATCTCGCCATTAAGGGTATAAGACTTGCATGGATTCTGGCTGCCCAGGTGCATAACTTTGCATTTTTTGGCATTGAAGTTGAGTTGCCATGTCCTAGACCATCGCTCCAGTAGGAGTAGGTCGTGCATCATGTTGTCGGGCACTGAATCTTCGTCTGTTGTGCATTTGCCCACTACATTACTCAGTTTGGCGTCATCGGCAAATAATGTTATTTTACCTCGAAGCCCTTCTGCCAAGTCTCTTATAAAGATGTTGAATAGGATTTGGCCCAAGACTGAGCCCTGTGGTACTCCACTAATCACCTCCGTCATTTCGGAGGGGGTGCCTTTCACCACCACCCTTTGGAGCCTACCTCCAAGCCAGCTCCCAACCCATTTCGTCAATGTGTTACCTAATCCTATAGAACTCATCTTGCTCAGTAACCTGCGGTGTGGTACGCTATCAAATGCTTTGCTAAAGTCCAGGTACACGATGTCCAGGGACTCCCCTATATCCAGCTTCCCCGTTACATAGTCAAAGAAGCTGATCAGGTTGGATTGGCAGGATCTCCCCTTAGTAAATCCATGTTGTCGGGGATCCCGTAGATTCTCCTCATCCAGGATCTTATCTAATTGGTGTTTGATTAGAGTTTCCATTAGTTTGCTCACTATCGATGTTAGACTCACTGGTCTGTAGTTTGCTGTCTCCATCTTTGAGCCTTTCTTGTGGAGTGGAATGACGTTAGCCATCCTCCAGTCCAACGGGACGCTGCCTGTACTAAGGGAGAGGATGAAGAGCGCGGACAGTGGCTCCGCCAAGACATCACTCAGCTCCCTAAGCACCCTGGGGTGCAGGTTGTCCGGCCCCATTGCTTTGTTAACCTTGAGCTTTGACAGCTCACCGTAGACACTGCTGGGCGTAAACTCAAAGTTACTAAACGGGTCAACTGAGCCAACCCTTGTCTGTAGCTGAGGGCCGAGCCCTGGCGCTTCTCGGGTGAAGACTGAGCAGAAGTATTCATTTAATAGTTGGGCTTTTTCCGAATCCTTTTCCACATAGTCTCCGTCTGGTTTCCTAAGACGTACAATCCCGCCTGAGTTTTTTCTTCTATCACTGATATACCTGAAGAAGGATTTATCTCCCTTCTGGATGTTCTTTGCTAGAGACTCCTCCATGAGGAATTTAGCCTCCCTGACTGCTGTTTTGACGGCTTTTGATTTGGCCAGGTAGTCTGCTCTAGAGTCCTGCTTCCCTGATTGTTTGTAAGAGATGAATGCTTTTTTCTTCTCCTTGATCAGGTCTGAGATCTCCACAGTAAACCACTGTGGCTTATTGTTCCTTCGCCGTTTACTTACTGATTTTACATAGCGGTTTGTTGCTTCTTGTATGGTTGCTTTCAAAGTCGACCACATGTCTTCCACGTTATCGGTTTCTTCTTGGCTTTGTAGCGCCTGGTGAACGAAGTCTCCCATTTCTTTGAAATGTGTGTCCTTGAATTTGAGGACTTTGGTTAGTGTAGTAGATTTAGTGAAACCTTTCCTGATATTGAACCATACCATGTTGTGGTCACTGGAGGCCAATGTGTCGCCCACCGAGACCTCTGTGACACTTTCTCCATTGGTAAGTATCAGGTCCAGTATTGCCTGATCCCTTGTCGGTTCCAACACCAGTTGCCTGAGGCTTGCTCCTTTCATAGAGTTTAATAGCCTCCTGCTGCTGCCGGAAGCAGAGGTAAGTGTAACCCAATCCACATCAGGCATGTTGAAGTCACCTAGCAATACTGTGTCCCCACGCAAGGTGATATTTTCTATATCTTCGATTATTTCCATATCCAGGTCATCCTGTTGTCTTGGGGGTCTGTAAATTACGCCAAGATACAAGCATTTGTCCTTCCCTCTGGCCAAATTAACCCAAAGGGATTCCCCAGTATACTGGACATCTGAGATTCTCGTGACCTTAATGTCATCTTTAGTATATAATGCTACACCCCCTCCCTTCCTACCCTCTCTGTCCCGGCGAAGCAAGTTGTAACCCGGTATGACCATGTCCCACCCGTGGGAGTCTGTGAGCCAGGTTTCGGATATCGCCACCACATCCAGGTCGGCATTCCTTATTTCTGTTTCCAATTCCAGGATCTTGTTTCCTAAACTGTGTGCGTTGACATACATAGCCCTCCATGTTATATTTTTGTTATGTCTCAGTGGGGATATTCCTGTTTGAGCTATTTGAACACCTTTAGCATTGTTTGTGTTATTTGTGCTTTCCTGAGGCTCAGAACCACAATGTGTACTCCCCATATACCCAGAACTACAGTGTGTACTCCCCCTAGACCCGGAATTACAATGTGACCCATAAATATGATGTGACCCTACTCCCGACTCAAAAGTGTATGCACTCACCCCTGACCCAGAATTTCGGTGTCTACTTTCCTCAGCCTCATAAATGTATTGGCATTTTAGTTCGCCTGGTATGTTGTTTGTGCCTGTACCCTCCCCCGACTTACCTAGTTTAAAGCCCTGTGGAGTAGGCGGGCTAGGCGGTGTCCAAGGACATTCTTCCCTCTTCTGGTTAGGTGTAGCCCGTCGTGTCCCTGTAGTCCTTGCAATGCTTCTCCATGGTGCAGAAACCCGAAGTTCATCTCCTTGCACCATCCTCGCAGCCAGTTGTTCGCCCTTTGTATTCGATCCTCTCTGGCTCTGCCCTTGCCCCTCACTGGGAGAATCGAGGAGAAGACTACCTGCGCATCCATCCTCCTCAGCTTCTCCCCCAGGGCCCTGAAGTCTTCAGGTATGCTGTCCGGGCTGCTCCTTGCGGTGTCGTTGGTTCCGACGTGGATTAGAACCATGGGGAAGTGGACTCGGGGCTTGATGAGTCTGTCAATGCAAGCAGTGACATCCCGGATCCTGGCCCCTGGCAAACAGCAGACCTCTCTTGATTGTAGGTCTGGTCTGCAGATTGGTCCCTCGGTGCCCCTCAGCAGCGAATCTCCGATGACCACCACTCTGCGCTTCTTAGGGGTGGGCTGTACTGTTGATTCCGGAGTTGGAACCGTCTGCTGAACAACTACTTGTAGCTCTTTCTCCGGACCTTCCTGTAGCAGCTGATATCTGTTCCTCAGGGCGATATGAGGTGTCGATGTTGAGCTGTCCTGTATGGGGGAAAAAGAGACAGAGTTAGGTCCTCTGCATTTTCTTGTGGAGGAAGTCACCAACTGCCAGGAGTCAGCGTCTCCAACCACTTCCTGCATTCCGGTAGTTTGTCTCAAGGTGGCCGTTTTGGATGCTATGGGTGTTCCCAGGGTGGTCTTGTCAGGTTCCTGTTCAGCGATCTGAGACAGCTCCTGGATGACTCCATCGATGAAGGTCTCGTCATCTCGGATGCTCCTTAAGCGCTGAACCTCCTCTCTCAGGCTCTTTAGCTCCATCAAAAGGCTTTCGTCCGGTTGAACCATTACTTCTGTCTGCGTTGAGACTGTAGACATCTTTGAGGGGATGGCCTCGGTCTGTACAGAGACCTCTGCCCTCCGTCCTGGTTCTCCTTCCATCTGTACTCGGACCATAGCCATCCCCTGGGTGCTCTCGGTGACTGAACTGCCTGTTTTGATTGAAGTCTTGCTGCTTCTAGTCCTACCTGCCATTACAAAGGTTTATTGTTATTATTTCTTAATTTTAATTTTTTTTTTTTTTTAAGGATGTTTGTTAGGGTGGGGGCTGTTAAGTGTTGGTCAGTAAGTGTTGAGGGAGGGATAGAGGTAGTTAGTTAGTTCTTGGTCTGAGGGATGGAGTAGTTAGTTAGTTAGTTGTAGTAGTTAGTTAGTTAACAGTTAGTTAATTGTCAGTTAAGAACGTCTGTTTGTTAGTGTGCCTGTTTAGTGAGAAAGATTTAGTAGCTTGTTGGTGAGATAGAAAGTTGTAAGATTGAGAGTTAAAGACTTGGTAGAAAGTTGTAGATTGATAGTAAAAGACTTGGTAGAACGCTAAAGAAAGACTGAAGACAATTGATTAGTTAGCTAGTCTTATAAGTTGGGAGTCCGGCTATAGTTGATAGCCCTTTCTTGATGCCCTTCTTGAGGCCCTTCGCAAAGGCGCTCTCGCTAAGGCGAGCGCCTTTGCCGCTCGCCTTTGCCGCGCGCCGAACGGCTGTGCGCCGTTGGCTCGTCCCCTTTTATGGGGGGAGTTTGGCTGGTGATGTCAGGGGTGGGCGGAGTTAGCTCTCGCGTCTTCCCCTGCTAGCACCGCCTTCTCTGCTCCTCTCTCTGCTTCTTCCTGCTAGCACACTCTCCGCTCACTGTTCTGCCATGTGCTCAGAACTCTGCTACCATATGCTCAGGACTAGGCACAGCTCCTACAGTCTCCCTTCGGCTGGCCTTGCACTGTGAACTCTCTGCTGTTGGCTCGTCCCCTTTTATGGGGGGAGTTTGGCTGGTGATGTCAGGGGTGGGCGGAGTTAGCTCTCGCGTCTTCCCCTGCTAGCACCGCCTTCTCTGCTCCTCTCTCTGCTTCTTCCTGCTAGCACACTCTCCGCTCACTGTTCTGCCATGTGCTCAGAACTCTGCTACCATGTGCTCAGGACTAGGCACAGCTCCTACAGTCTCCCTTCGGCTGGCCTTGCACTGTGAACTCTCTGCTGTTGGCTCCTCCCCTTTTATGGGGGGAGTTTGGCTGGTGATGTCAGGGGTGGGCGGAGTTAGCTCTCGCCTCTTCCCCTGCTAGCACCGCCTTCTCTGCTCCTCACTCTGCTTCTTCCTGCTAGCACACTCTCCGCTCACTGTTCTGCCATGTGCTCAGAACTGTGCTACCATGTGCTCAGGACTAGGCACAGCTCCTACAGTCTCCCTTCGGCTGGCCTTGCACTGTGAACTCTCTGCTGTTGGCTCGTCCCCTTTTATGGGGGGAGTTTGGCTGGTGATGTCAGGGGTGGGCGGAGTTAGCTCGCGCCTCTTCCCCTGCTAGCACCGCCTTCTCTGCTCCTCACTCTGCTTCTTCCTGCTAGCACACTCTCCGCTCACTGTTCTGCCATGTGCTCAGAACTCTGCTACCATGTGCTCAGGACTAGGCACAGCTCCTACAGTCTCCCTTCGGCTGGCCTTGGTTATGGAACCGAGGACCACGAGGTGGGGATGCGCCCTCTAGTGGGCAGGAAGGCATGCACATGCGTGGTGCAGTGTAGCAAACTTGAAACTTCAATCAAGTTTGCTTGAAAAGCTGTCCGCGCTGGGGCTCCGTAGATGACGTCACCCACATGTGAGAATATATGCCTGCTGTCCCTGGATAACACCTGTTACGGTAAGTAACTGTGCTATACATTTACATGGATGTCTCAAATAAAAGGTAGCCCCCAAAGATGTAACCCCAGATTTCAGAAGAAGAAATTCACGGCGACGCTTCTGTGTCTCCCTTGTAAGATCAGGAAACATCTGTACTTTACAACCAAGAAAAACTTTTTGTCTATTTTTAAAGTAAAGTCTTAATAACCATGTTTTATCTAGCGGAAGTGCCACAGTTATAATCAAAGTTGCTGGTAATGCTAAGTCTTTATCAGAAGTCTCTAATAATTCTGAAATATTTAAAGTTTGGTGAACTAGATCTTTTTGCTGGTCTACAGAAGCTTTCATCGGTAAATAATAAACACGTGAAAATGGTGGTAACATTTCCTCTGATACTTCTAAAATTTCCACTAGATATCTCTTAAGCATTTCTCTGGGATTTACCATCTCAAGTTTAGGAAAATTAATTAACCTTAAATTATTACTACAAGAATTGTTCTCAAGCATTTCAACTTTCCTTCTCAAGTTGGTATTATCTTTAATCAGAGTTTCTTGAAGTTGTTTAGATGTGAAGATTTCCTTTTCAATTTTCTGTATAGATGCATTTGAATTAGTCAATTCTTTTCTTAAATCATTCAGTTCTTTGGTATGTTTTGTAATTTTCCCTTCCAAGTATTCAAATTTAGGGATAATAGACTTTGCAAAACCAGCAATTAGGTCCCATAAGGAGTCTAAGGTTACCACTGCAGGTTTAACCAGAGAAATTTAAGTTTGTAAGATAGTAGAGTACTCACCGTTCTGTGGGTATTCTTCAGGGCAAGCCTCTTGACTATGAGCCCCTACCTCCAAACCTTCTCCCGGATTCAATCTTGCCTCTGAGGGAGAAAACACCACAGACTCCGGGGTTTCCCCACCCCTGGGAGAGCTGGTGACCTGAGGTTGAGGGGGCGGCGCCCTTGCATCGGGGCTAAGCGTAACATCATGCCCTAGAGCAGTGGTTCCCAACCCTGTCCTGGAGGAACACCAGGCCAATTGGGTTTTCAGGCTAGCCCTAATGAATATGCATGAAGCAAATTTGCATGCCTATCACTTCCATCATATGCAAATCTCTCTCATGCATATTCATTAGGGCTAGCCTGAAAACCCGATTGGCCTGGTGTTCCTCCAGGACAGGGTTGGGAATCACTGCCCTAGAGGAACAACTACGGGTTCACCTCCCTGTGTCCTCAGCAGGCCGCCATCCGACACCCGAGAGACCTGCATTCGCCTCAGAAGTTGCTCTATGTTGCCAAGAGGGGGAACTTCAGGGCGCTGCGAGGCAGCAGCAGCGCTCCGGCCTCTTCTCTTGTAAGTATCTTGTATACTTGTAAGTATCCACAAAAGCCCGCTCAGGGCTCGACACGAAGAAAATTTCTTAAGTTGAAGAACAAACCCGACGTGAACAGCTCAGCGCATCTAGCTTGAAGCAGCCATCTTCCTGGAATGTATTTTGGTTGAAAGTTCAAATCACTTATTAGTAAAACTTCCCTTTTTTTAGATATATTTTGAATGTCTACTATTAAATCTCTGTACACTTCTGTCTGTGAAGGAGGCCTGTATATCACAGCAATGTAAATATATTTAACATTCCCTCTTTCTAAACTGATCCACAGTGCCTCTTCCTTGCCCTGCAGATCCTGCAATTATGTGGCTTTAACATGATCTTTAGCATATAACGCAACTCCCCCTCCCTACCCTGTCTTTCCTGAACAGATTATAGCCCCGAATAACTACTGTACATCCCAGTCATGGTTCTCCATGAACCATGTCTTTCTGATCGCCACTATATTCAACTCATATCCATCCATTACAGCTTCTAGATACAGAATCTTGTTTCTCATACTTGAGCATTAGTATATTTATTTATTTATTTATTTATTTATTTGGATTTTTATCCCGTCCTCCCAGTAGCTCAGAACGGTTTACAAATGAACATACATAGTGGGGAGTAACTAGACATATAAGTAGTACAACCGGTTTAGTGATTGGATTTATAGATTTTGGAGAGAATTAAATACAGGGAGAGTATAGCAGAAAGAGAGAAGGGGGAAATACAGTAGTTTAGTTTAAGGAAGTTATATGCGTTTAGGTACAATTTGTTAGTTGGTAGAGTAAGAGAGGGTTATACTGGAGTTCGGGAAGGTGATAGGAGAGTGGGGGGGGCGGGGCGTAAGGGGGGGAGAAGACAGAGGAGATCTTTAGTTGAAGAGGAGGGTCTTTACCGATTTACGGAATGTTAATAATGAGTTCTGTTGTCTAAGTTGGGGGGGAGTTGGTTCCAGAGGTGTGGAATGAAGTGGCTGTAGGATGTACTGCTTTCCAGACATTGGCCCCCTATCCCATCCGTGTAGGAATTCAGTGATTTACTTACCTTAGGGCTTATACTCACCTGGGGGCTTTGATCACCCTACCCCATTGCTTCTAGTTTAAAGCCCTCTTCAGTAGATTAGCCAGCCTGTTTCTGAAAACTCTTCTTCCCCTCTTTGATAGATGGATACCATCCCTGCTCAGCAGTACTTGGAAAATCATCCCATGGTTCAGGAATTGACACCAACCACGTAGCCACGCATTCATCTCCAGGATTTGAGCTTCTCTGCCCTGGCCTTTACCCTCGACAGGGAGGATGGACGATAATACCACCTGTGCAGCCGACTCCTCACCTTCTCTCCCAGAGCCACAAAGTCACTTTTGATACGTTCGCAGGGGTACCTGGCAGTATCAGAACCAGCATGGATGAACAGCATCGGATAATAGTCATCAGGTTTGATGAGTCTTTACAAGATCTCTAACATCTTGGATTTTGGCACCAAGCAGACAGCATACCTCCCTGGATGTCATGTCTGGTCTGCAGATGGATGCTTCTGTACCCCTCAGAAGGGAATTGCCAACCACTACTACCTTACGCCTCCTAGTGGTCACGGATCCAGTAATTTTTGGGATTTCAAGCTTTGGTCCCTGGGATGCTCTCATCTCCACTTTCAGGGTGTCTAACCATTTCTTCAGTTCAATGGTGGGTGGAGTCACAGTACCAATCTTGCAGGGTTCTGTAATCTTGAGTCCAGTTGTCTTCCCTCAGCACAGCCTCTTCTTCCCCACTGCTGGAAATCTTTTGCTATTATATACGTTGTTACTGTTCCTCGCCTAGATTTGTGGATAGGGAGGTTATAAGCATTTTTAAATAAATAAATTTCCTTTTCTCCCCCTTTCCCCCCATCCAAAATCTCCATCTTGCTCTCCTCAATTCCTCAAGCTTTACTAGATCCTTCGTGTTTTCCACACCATCAGGGGTGTCTACTGTATTACAGATTTTGGTATTCGCAAAGAGGCAAATCTTATCAGAAAGCCCTTCAGCAATATCATTTACGTAATCATTTACCAGCATACCACTTATTGTTCTATAAAGGCATCTGGATGCCCAGATGCCACTACAGAATAGGTGCTCCCTCATACTGCACCGGTGTGCTTAAAAGGCAGCACCCACTTATATACTTGCTACCAAAGAGCCCACTTGGGAACACTTAGAAGTCTTGTAAGCCACTGACTATGCTGACCTCCAGTGATATTTAATGTAGGTCCTAATGACTGCAGTTTCTTTTCCAAGCTTGTCTGCCTTCATCCTTAGGTGTTGCAAAAACAGTGAGTGCCATGAAAACTGCCACAGCTAATGCTGATCGTTCACCTGCTTAAGCAGTATTTTGCCATTTCTTCATGCTGTGATCACCACTAGTTTTAAATGTACAATCAGAATGGAAGAAAGCTGTTATTCATCTGCTTTTTAAGGATTTCAAAGCTGATCTTCCAATGCATCAAATTACTGCCATCAGACACTCAAAGGTTACCAAGTTAGTTATAACCTTCCATTGACGGGGGGGAGGGGGGGAATGGACAATGCTTTACCCCCTGAACAATTAAGGTTCTGCTCTTAGTACTTCAATGAGCATATTTTGGCTGAGCTACTAGACTTTATATCAGAGTTAGCTCTTCTGAGCAAGGACTGTTAAATGTATGTTAAATGTACAGTGCTACGTATGCCTTTCATCGCTATAGAAATGATAAATAGTAGTAGTGGTAGAGTTAATTTGTACACAGGGAAGAAGTCCTTTCACCTGATTTATCAACACCTTTTAATTTGGTGAAATATTCTTTGCTGTTTCAAAGACTACAAGGTCTTGGAATTTCTGCAACTGTATTTGGTTCTAGAGCTTTCTAGAAGCCAGAATCCTTTGTGTTCACAGCAATTGTTTTTTGCTTTTTTTTAATCTTGAGAAGTCTCCCCTATGGTTTTCCCCAGGGCTCAATTAATTTGCCAGCATGCACCTGGAATGCAGATGCTTGAATGCTCTGTAAATACCATCCTGTACAATATATTTTTAGCTCCATTGGCATTATCGATCCGGTCTTTAGGATTTATGCTTTTTATGTACAGTATGCTGATGACATTCAGCTACTGATTGCCCTAGATTCATCTGCCCCTGCTGATTTTTGACATTTAAATTGGAAAAAATTGAAGCAAGGTTGATCAACAATGAGCTTAAATTAAACCCAGGGAAAACAGATGCTATATCTCTCTGGAACAGTACCCCGTCACCATAAAAACCAGATCTGTGGGTGCTTGAGCACCCCTAATATTGGGGGAGGGGGGCAAAACCCTTGACAGTGTCCAGAAAGACGTAGTTTCCATTGGGTTTAGCACATTTAATCATTTTGAAAAGCTGGCTCCGATGCCCACCAGTTCAATGTGCCCTCTGTAATGCAGGTATGCAAGCTCATCTGAAGATCTCAGTTAAAATTTTGAGTGTCATTTCTGATAGACAACTGAATTTGATTTGTAAATCTTTTTAAGCGCCGAAACAAGTTTGTTCTGCTTGATATGCCAAACAAAAAGGCATCATGCCCTTGTTATGAATCACCTAAACCAGCCAGTTGGGTTTTCAAGATATCCCTAATGAATATGCATGAGGTAGATTTGCATGCCTGTCACCTCAATTATATGCAAATCTGCCCTATGCATGTTCATTAGGGACATCTTGAAAACCCGACTGGCTGGGGGGGTCCTCCAGGACAGGTATAAGAACCATTGGTTTACACTATTGTAACTATCGGGGCTTGAAATTAGAAGATTGTTCAGAATATGGCAATTAAGTTACTCATGGGAGCTTAAAAAACAAAACCCTGCTGTTCAGGGAAGAGTACTGGCTATTGGTGTAATTCAGAATTCTATTTAAGATTCTACAGTCACTAAAACTCAGCAAATCTTTACTCACATCTGCTAGTCATTGTGGCCAACCTGCTCATTGCTCATATACCCTCATGAGCATTGTGGTCCTCATTAGAGAATGACACAGGGACAACTTGTTTCCTGTCCTTGCAGGAACTCAATTTCCCTGTCCCGTCCCCATGAGTTTTGTCCCTGTCCCTGCCCCATTCCTGTAAGCTTTGCCTTAACCGCACAAGCCTCAAACACTTATGGGACAAGAGTGATCATTCTTGGTGGTATCCAGCCAATGGGCCTATGGTCTCCCCTGCTTCATTTTACCACTGACCATTCCAAGTAGAACCTCCTTTTCTAGTGAATTCACCCTCATCACATGTCCAAAATAGGTCAGTTTCTGTCTGGTAATCTTGCCTTCCAGTGCCAACTCTGAATTTATGAGATCAAGAACATCTTTGCTGGTGATCCTAGCTGTCCATGGGATTTGTAGAAGTCTTCTCCAGCACCACAGCTCAAAGGTATTGATTTTTCTTCTATCTGCTTTCATGAGAGTCCATGTCTCACAGCCATGTCACGATTGGGAACAAAAAGGATGCATCCACTCCTTTTCAACCTCTATGCAGAAGTAATCATGAGGAAGCTGGACTTAGATGATTGGAATGTTGGGGTGAAAATAGGCAGAAGAACCATCAGTAATCTGAGATACACAAATGATACTACCCTGCTAGCAGAAAGTGAGAAGGACCTCAAGAAGTTGATCCTGAAGCTGAAAGAAGAAAGCGAGAATATGGAACTGCAAGGACGTCTCAGTCACCATCAAACAAAGACTGATCACTGTCATTGTGAAAGTGCTTATATGCCTTTATAAAATAGCCTCAAAACAAATTGGTTCTCCAACCTAGGTGACCTGTTATAAAATTACTCTCATGAAGAGTTTGGTCAGAGTTGGTAAGTGATGCACCTATGTACTACATAGTTTTTTGTACCATTGGAATGACAGCTATTGTAATTCCTTATTCAAAGGTGTCTGTCAAAAAGACATCTGATGTTTACAATTAATACAAAACACTGCCATAAAAATTATAACTAACGAAAAAATTTGACCACGTCACTCCATTGCTAAAAAGTGCACATTGGTTACCAATCCACCAATGCATTACTTATAAAATTGCTTTAATCTCCTTTAAAACTATGAACTCCAAGGAACCTGCTTTTATTCATAAGTTCCTTATTCCTCATGATCCTTCGAGAACTTTAAGATCTGCCTCTCAGCACCTTCTTCATGTCCCATCCTTAAAAATCATTAGTACACGTAGGGCTACTTCATTTGCAACTATAGCCCCTACAATATGGAATTCGTTACCATCACATTTAAGGTCTGAGAAAAATGTAGATAAATTTAAGGGCAACCTTAAAAGCTTATTTAAAGATGCTTATGATTGCTAAATGATCTCTGGGTCAATCCTTTCCAAATTCTGTTTTTACTTATATTGAACACTGATATGATTCCTCCCATTTCCCTCTTGTTTTTAACCTTAATTGTACTCTTTTCTTTTAAAATTGTATTTCTCCATACCATCCTGTTGTTTTTCATGTAAGTTATGTCATGTCACTAATAAGTTTGTTAATTGTTCCACATTGTAACTTTTTAATTGTCAAACGCTTAGAATGTATGATTAGTGTTTTATCAAATTTTAATAAAATTTGAAAACTTCAAACTTTTAATAATAAAACTTGCTTTTCTCCTCCTCTTTTTGGGAAAGTTATATTTAATGCCTCCATTTTAGAAAAGATTACTGTAAAACCAGGCACTTATCCATACCCCTCACAAGATGTGAAATAGGCTTAGTGCTTGTAAGTAGGCTATCAGCAGCAAACAAATTAAATTTATAATCCTTTACCTCTCCTCAAAGGTCCTATATGTCTCTTCATTCTTATTTCAGTAAAAGATCCATTACCAAAGCGAAGAGGAGAAGCAAGAAGGGACAGCCTTGGTTGGCTTTTATTCCAAATATTTAAAAGACAGACAATGCTCTCTCTCTCTCCCCCCCCCCCCCCCTTCAAGTTCACTGCTGCTATGGGCTGCTTATCCATCTTGAGTATACAGTTTAGGAATTTGTACCCAAATCCTTCCATGTCTCAAGGTAGCTAATAAGAAATATCACCAAACTATTCTTGGTATGTGAAACGAACGGGGTCTGTTTCTTGGTCCCAAAACCGCCCTGCACACACCCTGTCGCCTTTTCAGATATCTGGAGGCAATCCCCTTAGGAAGGAAGGATACTCAGACTTGTCCCAAAGAAATTGCCTGTTTTATTATTAGTCGTACATCCAGTTTTATACCTTTTTTACATGGGTCAGTGGTATTAGCAGATGACGTGAGTACAAACCATATCTGGTGACAGGATACATAAACTTCAAAGAAGTAATCAACACAAGAAAGGGGGTAGGGTGGGTAAACAGCATATGTGCTTCATTGTCTAAATCTAAAGGTGCTGTCTTAGCAACAGTGTCTTATCTAAAGCTTCCCTTATCTTTCTCAATCAGAACATAGCTGTGGGGGGGTCGAACCTCCATTGTCCCAAGCAGCTAACTTCATTAACAAAATTAAATTAACTTCATAACAAGATTAAATTAACTTGTTTTAGAACATTAAAGCAGAATCAACACAAACTGTGTCTCTGTTTCCCAGCACAAATAGAGCCAGAAAACTTATAAGATATATGTATGTCCCTTCAATCCCCTCTTACGTCATGAAAATGATGTCATAAATGTACAGCATGAGCGTGGAGGGAGAGATATTCTAGATATGTCTCGAGGGGGTTTAGGAGCTGTAATATGAGTCAAACAACACAGAAAAAGTCTAAAAATTACATAAGCGACAAGAATGCAGATAATAATAAAGATAACAAGAAGAAGGTCTTTTATCCATCCCTGTATCCAACTAAAATACTGATCCCAAGGATTAGATAAACCAGAATTACATTTAAGTTCAGCAGAGAGGTCTTCTAATTTTTTAATGGCCATAGTAACTTTACCTGTGGGAACTGTATTGTCAGGAATAAAGGTGCAACAGGATAAAGTACTGGGGAGAATTTTACAGACACCCCCCTTCTCAGCAAGGAACATATCCAGGGCCATACGATTTTGGAAAGCCATCTGAAAAGTGGGGCCTAACTGATCAGCAATACCTTGCAAGGCGTCCCACATTTATTATAAAAGCGTTGCTGACTATAATAAATGTAATTAATCCAATTAACATTCTTATTGATAGTAATAATTGGAATAAGGGACTCAAACCCAGCCTTAACCTGGTCTCGGGCCTTGAATTCATCTGAGACCCCTCTTGGGACCCCTATAGCATCTATGTATACAGGCGGATCAAAACTACCAAGGAGATCACGTTTATGTCGAGGCAAAGGAGAGGGGGAACCATGTGAATAGGAAGGATGTCCTTCAGAGAGGATATGCAGGGGCATGATAACCTTAGCTAAAGCGCACTGGCCTATCCACTGGCTGGGCAGTTTAACACGGAGCCAAAGGTCTCCACAGAGCCAGTAAGTATCACCTAGGGTGAAAATCTGATGCTGCAACAGTGAGGCATACCTATAATCCAAGACAGAACAATAACCAGGGGGAAAATTACCTAAAAAACTACCCATGTGTAATTACCCTTATAGATGGTAATGGCTATGTCAAGCTTTTTCTGTCCAGGCAGCAAAGGGTATTTGGAACGCCACAGCGCACAAAGGGGATCGGTAAAATTAGAGGAGGTATTGGTAAATAACCCCAAAAAGCATGGTTGGATACCAGGAGGGAGGTCCAGAGGTACAGTTCCTAAATGGGGGCTAGCTTGAGCACATATGCAACAATTACTCTTCTTATGTTGATCAGCAGTGAATTTCATCCATTCTAACCAAAGGTTACGTTCTGAAAAACCTATCTCAACAGCCATAGTATCTTCAAAGGTAGGGTTGGCAATAGCCATCATGTCAGTAAGTTTATTTAATTTGGGGGCTAGTGGATTAGTATTTTGGGGAGCCCCACAAAATGGCGGGAGAGGATGAGTGGAGGTAGATAGATACCGTAAGAAAAACTGGCGGGGCAGATAGCTAGACCCACCCTTAAACCACATGCCCATAACGTACATACCTTCATCAGTAGGTCTAGGGTTTTCAATGGTAAGAGAAAGCTTAATAATTTGTTCAGGAGCACTTTTCCTATAATAGTTTCCGACCTTACGAAGGGTCATACGGCTAAGCAGAGATTTACCATTTTGGTCCACTCTTTTCTGAGCACTTTCTGGTTTATAAGCCCAGTCAGTGCTAGTGTTCCACCCTACCGCTCCCCAGGATGCACATTTATCCCCCCAGCGTGAGTCAGTAACACATATGTGTATGTCTTTAGTTTTAGGAATCTCAGAGGACCAATGGCACAGCCATTTGACATTAATTGATGAACAGTCCACAATGTCACAATACTCAAAAGTGAAGGTGGCCACGTGCACACTGCTGGAATTATACCAAAGGGTAGTATACTGTCTATCTTTCTGGATTCCAATTGAAGAGCAGCCCTTGGGAGGAAGTCCAGCTTGACGTCGTGTTCGCAAAGAAGTGCCCGGGGTGTGGTTTACAGCAGGGGTGTCATTTAGAAATGGGTATGGGCAGAAAGTGTCGTGGACCCAGGATACATCATCCCTGTAGACACAGTTGGAAAGGATCCATACAGGAAGAAAAACTAGCAGCAATGCTGCCAGTAGGAGAATGATAAATTGGTAGAATGCTGCAATGAGATCATCATGTTGTTCCACTGGAGGAGGTGAAATCTGCGCAGGGACGACTTGCTTCTGGGGTTTTAGGTTAACCCTCTTCAAGCGACTTTCGTGGATCCAAACAGGAGATTCCTCAGTGAGTACAGCGGTCCTGGTCGCAGCGATCACAGTGGTGGGAGGGCCAAAGGGGAAATCCGTCTGCTTTCTATCCTTGGAAAGCTTCTGGACGATGACTTTGTCACCAGGCTGAAAGGAATGGGTAGGAATCTGGAGAGAAAGGAGAAGTGCAAGACACGTTTCTTTCAACATGCCCTAAAGTTTCGATAAGCTTTCGGACGTATTCTTCCTGTATCAAGGGGAGGTCACTACTCTCAACTATTGAGGGTTTGTCTACCCTCGGGGCGGGGAAAGGTCGTCCCATGAGAATTTCAAAGGGAGAGTAGCCAGTGGTGCAGGAAGATGAAACAGTCCAGCAGGAACTGACAGTCTCCCTAAACTGGTGAGATGCACACTTGGGATGAAATGATGTCTGCAAAGGATCTGTTAATCACTGGAAACTGGTGGTGTTCACCCTTGGGATTAAATGATGTCTGTGCATTCAGGGAGGGATACACCGGCTTGAAAAGAGTCCAGATATCACTCAGCAGCTGTACTCCAGTGTGATCCAAATAAGAGATAGAAAACAAGAGAGAAACCATGTTGCCTGTACTGAATGTGGCAACATGTGACAATATGAATACATTTACTTGGTATAGTTATGGCAAAAGAGAGACAATATTCAGTTACTTAAGGTTCTTAATCAGACATTCCAAAAAGATATGTTTTTGTGTGCTGCATATAACTATTATATAACAAGTATGTACTAGTGGACCGGATCATAAAGGTTAATAGCATTTATGAGTAAGCCTCAGCTTTCTCATGATATAAACTTGAGTCGGATGACACGCGCGACCTCGGGAGGCCCTTGATACAGCACCAGAGGGTGCGAAACATGTCATGTCGGGTCAGACTCCCAGGCGGTGTTTGATATAAGCTAAGTACACATACTTACTACTTATATTAAATTAGAATTGGAGACTACACTTTTTTACTATAGAAAATATTTATAAATTGATTAAAAAGCATCGACTATCAAATTGTATATGGGCAGCCAGTGATGAAGTGCCACATAATCGCTGCTAGGAGAGGAGGAGAGAGGCGAACAGGCGGGGAGGCAGAGTAAGGCGCTAGGAGCGCCGAAGCGCGTGGAGAAAACTTCGGGGCAGCGGCGAGAGTAACTCCGCCCACCCCCACAGCGTCAGCAGCTCGCGACCGGGCTCCTCCTTTAAAGGAGGCGAGCCAACGGGCGCAGCACTGATCGCTGCTAGGAGAGGAGGAGAGAGGCGAACAGGCGGGGAGGCAGAGTAAGGCGCTAGGAGCGCCGAAGCGCGTGGAGAAAACTTCATGGGTGGGATATAACTATGCCAGGATACAACCTGCTTCGAAAAGTAAGTCAGGAGGAGGGGTTGCACTTTACATCAAAGAGAACATCAAGACAACAAGGATCACGGATGTCAAGTATACTGGGGAATCCATCTGGGTGAACTTGGCCAGAGGCAGAGAAAAATGCCTGTACCTTGGTGTGGTATACAGACCCCCAAGACAATCGGAGGACAAGGATGCAGAATTAATCGAAGACATTGAGAATATCACCTTACGGGGGGACGTCGTTCTGATGGGAGACTTTAACATGCCTGATGTAGACTGGAACACACTCTCAACGAAAACTTGTGATAGCAGGAGGATATTAACATCCATGAAGGGAGCACGGCTCAAACAAATGGTACTAGAGCCCACTAGAGCCCAGGCCATCCTGGACCTGGTACTTACGAACGGGGAAAGCGTCTCGGAGGTCTCGGTGGGAGAAACGCTAGCCACCAGTGACCATAACATGGTATGGTTTAACCTTAAGAAAGGCTTCCCCAGGTCACAAACAAAAACAAGGGTACTCAATTTCCGAGGCACCGACTTCACACGCATGGGTGATTTCGTCCATCAGACGTTGCAGGTTCAAGAAGTAACTGATAATGTGGAAGCTATGTGGTCAACCTTGAAGTTGACCCTTCATGAGGCAACTGAACGCTACATAAAATCGGTAACCAAACAGCAAAGAAAAAAGAAACCCCAATGGTTCACTAAAGAGGTCTCTTACCTCGTCAAAGAAAAGAAAAAAGCATTTCTCTCATACAAACGAACGGGGAAAAAAGAAGCAAACATTGAATATAGGACAAGGTCTGCAGCGGTCAAAACAGCAGTCAGAGAGGCCAAACTTCGAATGGAAGAAACTCTAGCGAAGAACATTAAAAAAGGGGACAAATCCTTCTTCAGGTACATTAGCGACAGTAAAAAGAACACAAACGGGATAGTACGCCTTAGAACGCCAGAAGGAAACTATGTGGATACAGATTCTGATAAGGCCAAACTACTGAATGATTACTTCTGTTCAGTCTTCACCTGCGAGGCATCAGGGCAAGGGCCACGTCTGGAAGCAAAGCAAAGCATGGAAGACCCATTTCAGAATTTTGAGTTCACACCAACTGATGTTTACAGAGAACTGTCAAGACTTAAGGTGAACAAAGCTATGGGACCGGATAATTTGCACCCAAGAGTGCTCAGAGAGCTATGCGATGTTCTGGCGAAACCGTTAGCCACGCTCTTCAATCTCTCCCTAGGTACGGGAAGAGTCCCCCTAGACTGGAAAACAGCCAACGTTGTTCCTCTGCACAAAAAGGGCTGCAAAGCAGAGGCTGTGAATTACAGGCCAGTGAGTCTCACATCAATAGTGTGTAAACTCATGGAAACCCTGCTTAAAGGTAAATTAGACACAATATTGGATGAGGGAAATCTGAGGGATCCCTGTCAACATGGATTCACTAGGGGCAGGTCATGCCAATCCAATCTTATCAGCTTCTTTAACTGGGTGACAGGAAAGCTAGACTCGGGAGAGTCTCTAGACATAGTGTACTTGGATTTCAGTAAAGCTTTTGACAGTGTACCGCACCGCAGATTATTAAACAAGATGAAATCGATGGGGTTGGGTGAGAAACTAACTGCATGGGTCACTGATTGGCTGAGTGGAAGACTTCAGAGAGTGGTGGTCAACGGCACCCTCTCTGAGACATCGGAGGTGACTAGCGGAGTGCCGCAGGGATCAGTCCTGGGACCATCCCTTTTCAACATATTCATAGGGGACTTGACCCGGGGGCTTCAGGGTAAAGTAACACTGTTCGCTGATGACGCCAAACTGTGTAATATAGTAAGTGAAAGCAATCTCGTGGATAGTATGACGCAAGATCTGATCACGTTAGAAATCTGGTCCTCGACATGGCAGCTGGGTTTCAACGCTAAGAAGTGTAAGGTCATGCATCTTGGCAGTAGAAATCCATGCAGAACATACACCTTGAATGGAGAAGCACTAGCTAGGACTTCAGAAGAACGGGACTTGGGAGTTATCATCAGTGCAGACATGAAGGCTGCCAAACAAGTAGAGAAGGCCTCATCCAAGGCAAGGCAAATGATGGGATGTATCAAGAGAAGCTTCGTCAGCCGCAAACCTGAAGTCATCATGCCACTTTACAGATCATTGGTGAGACCTCATCTGGAATACTGTGTGCAATTCTGGAGGCCGCATTACCGTAAAGATGTGCTTCGAGCCGAGTCGGTCCAGCGTATGGCCACTAGAATGGTCTCCGGACTCAAGGGTCTCTCATACGAAGAAAGACTGGGCAAATTGCAGCTCTATACTCTAGAGGAGCGCAGGGAAAGGGGTGACATGATTGAGACATTTAAATACGTCACAGGTCGTGTCGAGATGGAAAACGACATATTCTTTCCCATGGGACCCTCGGTCACAAGGGGGCACCCGCTTAAACTCAGAGGAGGGAAATTTAGTGGTGACGCCAGGAAGTACTTCTTCACGGAAAGGGTGGTGGATCATTGGAACAAACTTCCGATGCAGGTGGTCAAGGCCACCAACGTGCTCGACTTTAAGAATAGATGGGATATCCACGTGGGATCCCTACGAGGGTCGAGCTAAGGAACTAAGTCATCAGCACTCAGACTTAATGGGGTGGGTCAGTAGAGTGGGCAGACTTGATGGGCTGTGGCCCTTTTCTGCCGTCACCTTTCTATGTTTCTATGTTTCTATAATTCTTCCCGCAGTCATAAGATAGTATAGCGGTGGAGTGGTGGGGCTGAGGCTTACTCATAAACGCTATTAACTTTTATGATCCGGTCCACTAGTACATATTTGTTATATGAATATTTGGGACTGGTAGAAGACAACCATTAAGGTGTTTGCCATACAATTTAGAGGGCATATAACTATTATGCCACTTCAGAGAGACCATAATTATGTACTGAATGTATTCGGAAATGTATACTGAATGGATCATATGTAGTGAGCACCACGGAATAAACACTGTATAGAGTAAAACCTTTTCTTAAAAATATATACATTTAGGGTATGCAAACTATAGGTAAAAAGAACATTGCGCAATGGGCTAGTAAAAAGTGGGAAAAGAGCTCTACCCACTAAACTTAAAACAAGTAGACAAAACACAGACCACATGGCACAGACAAAACATAAAACACAAAGTTTTAGGTGTGAAGCTAATCTTCCATCTGTCAAGTGTTCAGGGCTGAATTTAACTCTGCAAATAAATATATTGTTATAGAAAACAAAACAAAGATGAACACATGAGTCATACAAATAATGCATATCATAACTATATCATATTCAGAAAAGGCACAAAGCTAATGGCTCTTTGGAGCGTCTATATCTCTGCAGTGATAAAGAGGATCCTTGGAATACATTAGAAATATCTTTGTGCCAAAACTGGTCTGGGATGGCTATATATCCGAACTGCTGCTAAGATAAAGAAAAAAAAACATTTTAAATTGGCAGCATCCTAATTTCAGCTAAAACAATAGAAAGGAATTTTTTCCAATTCACAAACGTGCCAGCTGTGGCTTTCCTGATTTTGTCTTTAATAGTCCTGTTCATGCGTTCGACAATACCGGAACTCTGTGGGTGATATGGGAGATGAATGCGGAGTGCAGTAGCTAAATCTTTGCATACTCTGGCAGTGAAAGCAGGACCATTATCTGAGTTGATGTGTGTGGTACATCCCCACCTAGGGATGATTTCACAAAGTAAAATGTTCACCACAGTGTGAGCAGTTTCATTTGTAGTGGGAAAAACTTCAGGCCATCGGGAGAACATGTCAACAATAACAAGGGCGTAATCCTGGCGGGTCCCGGTGGCATGAGGAATATGAGTAAAGTCAATCTGTAAGTGTGTAAAAGGAGAAGTGGGGTAAGTAAGGTGCTGGTGTGGTGCTTTATTGGGTATGTTAGGATTAGCATGGAGACAGGTTAGACATCGAGCTATATATGTCTGTATCAGGGAGCGAAGGTCAAGAATGAAAAAAATCACTGGCAAGAAATTGAAATGTCGAGTGAGCACTGCAGTGACCAATGCCTTGATATTGGGCAATGAATAAGGGGGAGCTAGCGGCTGGTATACAGGGTTTCCCCTTTTTGCACCAAAGTCCGTCCATCCGTCCTGCCAGACGCCAAGCATCAGGTTCAGAGGGGGTAACAAAGGACTGAAGCTGAGGAAAAAAGAGAGGAAGGGAATCCTGTTCACCCTTGAAACCCAGAAGCCCATTTAAAAGGAGGGTGGGGCCGTAAGTCGGGGCAGAATATCTGATGGTGAGATTGGGATTAGAAAGAAGGATAACCTCATAACCACTAAGGCACTGAGCAGACATATGCTGGGTATGAATGTTGCGAAGGAGGGCTTGGACATCGTGAGAAGTGTGAAGGGTAGTGGGGTGACCAAGGGTCAGAGGAGTAGCCATCTCTACCACCATAGCACATGCAGTCAGGGCTCTCAAGCAGGCAGGCATGCCTTGAACTTGAACAGGAGTGACTTTAGGAAAAAAAAGGCAATAGGGCGTAATTTACTGCCATGATCATGTGCCAGGACTCCCATCATGGTTTCACAATTATCTCGAGCAAAGAGATGAAACATTTGGTCATAATCAGGAAGACCCAGGCCTGGGCTAGAAACCAAAGCACATTTCAAATGTCCAAAAGCATCCAACATTTCTTTAGTCCATCTGATAAGATCAGTCATTTCAGATCCCAGGGTCTGTCTCAGAATCTGGTCATAGAAGGAACAATCAGGGATCCATTGGCGGCAGTAACCAATCATACCAAGAAAAGTAAGCATGTCCTTCTTGTTAGCTGGGCGGGGCAGACCCAGAACAGCAGCAATGCGGGAGGTGCTAATTTTCTTCTGACCATGAGACAGGACAAAACCCAGGTATTTCACCTCAGATTTACACCATTGTAATTTCTTTCATGACACCTTGTGACCACACACAGACAACCATTGTAAAAGGTCTAAACTATCAGCCTGACAGGTCTCCTGAGTTATGGAACATAGAAGGAGGTCATTCACATACTGGATGAGAACAGAACCATGAGGGGCGGTCCTTGGCTGCAGAGTAGCCCGAAGGACAATGGAGAACACCACAGGGGAGTCAACATAGCCCTGGGGCATTCTACACCAAGTGTATTGCTGTTGCTTAAATGTAAATGCAAAAATGGGCTGAGTAGCCTCATCAACAGGGACTGTAAAAAAGCATTCTTCAGGTCAATGACAGAAAAAACAGTGGCTCCAGGTGGAATGGAAGAGAGGAGGGAAGGAACATCAGGGACAATGGGTGCAATGGGAATCACCAAAGCATTAACAGCCCTAAGGTCTTGGACGAAATGGGGAGTGCCATCAGCTTTGACAACAGGATTGATGGGCGGATTGTAGGAAGAGATGGTGGTTTTAATAATACCGGAGGAAAGTAAAGAAGCAATCAGTGGAATCATGACTCTCTCCTTTTCCCGGGAGATTGAGTACTGCTTAATGAAAACGGGAGTGAGTGATTTCAGAGAAGCACGATAGGGGGTGCATGAAATAGAGCCTACATCATTGTCAGCGGAAGCCCAAACCGGGGAGTCTGGGGGAAGGGGCAAGTGGAAAGGTAAAGGGTGGATGGAGGGTGAATGGGAATGATGGAGGAAAGGACATGCAAACCTCCTGTATCATCTGTAGTGAGCTGGATGAGAAGAGGGAAAAAAAGATCACAGCCTAGAAGACTGACATGGCAATGGGGAATAATAAGGAAGGAGTGCTGAAAAAGAATGAAGCCTTTATCTGGATGGGCTACAGACAGGGTTGTGGTACGATAGGATTTAGTCAAAACCCCATTAATTCCCATGGAAGGTTCAGCATTCATGCGTGGACCCTGATAGTGTAAGTAAGTTCTAACAGGAACTGGTCTGGTAACCAAAAGTGCATTTGTGCTTTATTTAATTCAGACTGCCAATTAGAGAAATGTTGCTTTAAGTCAGAAAGAGTAAAACAGCATCGCATTCCTTAAGGTCAGTAACTAGGTATCCAAATAAGCACAGAGAGAATTGTCACAGAGAGAATTTATAACATGCAAATCTGTCTTTGGCAGACAGCCAGATGGTCAGTAAATAAAACATTAGCTTTGCTCCACACAAGAAAGAAAGCCTCTAAAAACGGAATTTTTTCTTTCTATGAGCCAGCACAGAACAGATCACTGGAGCAACAGAAATCATAGGGTGGGCAATCAAAAGACACAGAAACACAGCACAAGAAACGGCAGAAGTTTCCTTCAAAGCAAAGGGTAGCAGCCGAAGAAGGAACTAAAAATATGAGTCAGAGTCAAACTATTGTACATTCGAGAGGGAGACAAGAAACAGTTTTTGTGTACAAGCTGCGAAGGAAAGATCTTAGACTGAAGACAGCCATCAAACTCTGCTTGCAATTCATTCTACATAACAGCATGTCCTACCTCAGTGTTAAACCTATAAGCAGTGCAAACGTATACGGGGAAGGACTGGTGACACAGAGAGATGTGAGCTGGAGGGAGAGTGTCACACACACGGGCAACATAAGCCTTACAAGTCTCATCTGTCTAGGAAGGGGAGAATCCTAAGTGCCTTTATGACCCATAACAAAAACAATATAGCAATGCAGAAATTTTCGCTTACCTTACCTTATAAGCGAGTTACAGTAATAATATACAATATGATCTTATACTCTATAAATCTTATCTAAGCGATAGAAAAGAAAAGCGCATGCAAAGACACAGACGACAGAGTGGTCAGGCGTTTCTATAAATAATCTCGTTCTTCCCGAAAGAACGGCAACTGCTTATTTTCACGGCAGGAGCTTCCCAAAAACTCAGCGGGAGCTTCCCAAAAACTCCGCAATAGAAATAGGCTTCCCAAAAGCCAACACCCAGTGAGCATTAAAGAACAGAATTCAAAATTCAGAAATACTCACAAGGTGCTGGTGATGTCCAGTTCATCCTGGATGATGTGCCCAAATTGAAACAAACGGGGTCCGTTTCTTGGTCCCAAAACCGCCCTGCACACACCCTGTCGCCTTTTCAGATATCTGGAGGCAATCTCCTTAGGAAGGAAGGATACTCAGACTTGTCCCAAAGAAATTGCCTGTTTTATTATTAGATGTACATCCATTTTTATACCTTTTTTACATGGGTCAGTGGTATTAGCAGATGACGTGAATACAAACCATATCTGGTGACAGGATACATAAACTTCAAAGAAGTAATCAACACAAGAAAGGGGGGTAGGGTGGGTAAACAGCATATGTGCTTCATTGTCTAAATCTAAAGGTGCTGTCTTAGCAACAGTGTCTTATCTAAAGCTTCCCTTATCTTTCTCAACCAGAACATAGCTGGGGGGGGGGGGGGGGTCGAACCTCCATTGTCCCAAGCAGCTAACTTCATTAACAAAATTAAATTAACTTCATAACAAGATTAAATTAACTTGTCTCAGAACATTAAAGCAGAATCAACACAAATTTCCAGCACAAATAGAGCCAGAAAACTTATAAGATATATGTATGTCCCTTCAGTATGTAAGGTGCCTTTTTATTAAGTTGCATTAGGCACTAACGTGCACCTAATGCAGCTTAAAAGACTTTCCTGTTGTGAAATTATTTTGTTATTTGGGGTAATGATTGATGAGAAGTTGTCATTTTCTGCTCTGGTGGATACTTTAGTTTGATGGGGAAATGCTATACTTTGGAAGTTGTGAGTTGGGAAGGGGCTAGTTGATCGTAAATCATTAGTGACTCTCCTGTATGCCCTATTTGTAGCTTGTTTGGATTATGCTAATACAATTTGGGCTGGACTGGTGACTGCGGATATGCATAAGCTTCAGACATTGCTGAATTCAGCAATTAGATTGTTATGCAGTGCATGTAAATTTGATCATGTCACACCGCTGTATGTTTTTAATCATATTTTAGAGTACAGTTTGATTTTAATGATGACCCATAAGCTGGTGTATACAGGTATTCCTGAATATTTATTTATTTAAAAGACTCATAGCCCATTTATACTTAAGCGGGTTCCAAAGAAACACAGACATAAACAATCATCAAAACAACAACTTTAGAAAACAAATTACAACTTATAATAAAATCACTTAAATAAATAATCA
The DNA here is from genome assembly GCF_902459505.1 of Geotrypetes seraphini. NCBI lineage: Eukaryota > Metazoa > Chordata > Amphibia > Gymnophiona > Dermophiidae > Geotrypetes > Geotrypetes seraphini. The sequence continues at coordinate 216,057,377 of NC_047086.1, forward strand.
CTTATAATAAAATCTACATTTGTTGCACAATATTAGGCCCCCTCTTCACTCACCTAAATAGAAAAACTGAGCAAACAGATGAGTTTTCAAAAGTTTCTTGAACTTCTTTAGATTATCAGCTAGTCTCAGATATCCTGGGAGACCATTCCAAATACTCCTGTCACTGAGATTGCTGTTGCCTTATCACTGCATACTTGTATTTTACACATTGTGTTTCATCTGTGAAAAGACGCATTGCTGATTCTGATCTCAAAGAGCGTTGAGGACAGCAAACAGTTAACACTTTTGACAGAAACCAAAGTATGCTACAATTGATTGCCTGGAAAATCAAAACTTTAAATATAACATATGACTTCACAGGCAACCAATGTAGTTGCCTCAATAGTGGAGTTACATGCTCCCATCTAACAGAACCAGAAATCAATTAAGCTGAAGCGTTCTGAATGATTTGCAACTCCCTATACCATGAACAGTTCATTCCTAGGTATAATGCATTGCAGTAATCTAACTTCTGCAATGTCATACGTTGCACAATTAATCAGAAATTGTACAGTGATAACATTGTTTAATCTATTTACCATATATATTCGAATATAAACTGAGAATTTTGGGCCCAAAAATGGGGGTCTTGGTTTATATTTGAGCCACTACACGGCCGGTGGTGCAGCTGTCCCCCATTCAACTCCCGATGACCACCAGGGCTGTAATCTTCAATAGAACGATCCCCACCACTCTCCCCACTGAATACATGCTCCCCTATGATGAATCTCGAAGCTGCTATTCTCCATGCACAGAAATCTTTGCTGTCGTCACCCTCCTCCATACACACCCCACTCCCCGACATTGCGCTTACCATTAGTACTGGAAACCTGCTGCCACATTCAATGCTGTATTCTGATCCGGTGTGGAGCTTTGAGCATCTGTGCATGCTCAAAGCCTGCCAGCTCCTGTCCTTTCCGAGATTCTCAGAGAAGACGGGAGCAGGCAGGCCTTGAGCATGCGCAGATGCTCAAGGCCCACACTGGATCAGAATACAGCATTGACGGCAGTATCAAGTTTCCAGTACTAATGATAAACATGATGTCAGGGAGTAGGGCATAGACGAAGGAAGGTTGTGGTGGCAGTGGGGGTTTGTGTGCACGGAGGATAGCAGTTTCGAGATTCATCACATGGGGGCATCGTCCTATTGAAGATTACAGCCCTGGTGGAAAGGTTGTTGTTAGGGGAGGGCAAACAGGGCAGATCCAGGGAGCTCCTTGGTCCAGGCATCTTTTTCCCCTTGTCGGGCCCTCACCTTCGCGGCACTTTTCAAAACCAAAGTTTTGCTCTCAGAGGGCCCCTTATGCGACAGCCCTGACGCTTCTCATCTGATTCAACTTTCTGTTTCCACCTGTGCGGCTGACGTCAGAGGACAAAGTGCTGGGTTTTGAAAAGCCATCTGGACCCCTGGACTTGTCCTCAAAAGGAGAGCATGTCCGGGGAAATCTGGACATCTGGTAACCCTAGCGGTAATTGCTCACACAGTAATATATTTTAATGGCTGCACGCTATTGGCAAAATTAGTATATGGCAAATAATACAAAAAATAGAATATTGGACATTTTACTGCTGTGGTAAAACTAGCCTTAGCACCTGTGAAAGACCCAAGATGTACCATATAGATTTGAATATAAAAAATGGCCCCAAAATCAGGGTCTCTGCTTATATTTGGGTCAGTGCACACCTGCTCCCTCCCGGATCTGTTGTAGGCCTCCACCATGCCTGCCGTAAGACTTGGTTGTCCAGCAGTGGCCCAAGACAGGAGAGATCCCTCCTGCCTCCTGCCCAGCCAATTCTAAAAAGTTTTACTTCCCTCCCACCTCCCCCATGTATAAGAACATAAGCATTGCCTCCTCCGGGTCAGACCAGGGGCCTATCGTGCCCGGCAGTCCGCTCCCGCGGCGGCCCTCCAGGTCCATGACCTGAAAGTTTTCCCTATCTAACCTAAAATGTCCATACCCTATTCGCTCAAAGTCCTGTAAGGTAAACCTCTATCTGTACCCTGTTATCCCCTTCGCTTCCAGGAAGTCATCCAGTCCCTTTTTGAACCCCAGAATTGTACTCTGTCTTATCACCTCTCCGGGAAGCGCGTTCCAGGTGTCCACCACCCGTTGAGTGAAAAAGAACTTCCTTGCATTTGTTATGAATCTGTCTCCTCTCAGTTTTTCTGAATGACCTCTTGTTTTAGTTGTCCCTGCTAGTCTAAAGAATCTGTCCCTCTCCACCTTCTCCATGCCTCTCATGATTTTATAAGTCTCTATCATGTCCCCTCTCAGTCTTTTGAATTCCCTGGCGGTCTCATGGTAGGCTGGAACAAGACGAGAGGGATCCCTCCCGCCTTCTGTCCCGGTCGACTGTGACAATTTTTAACTCCCTCCGGCCTCCCCTGTGTACCATTCAATTCCCTGGTTGTCCAGTGGTGAACCAAGCAGGAGCGATCTTCCGGCACTCCTGCTCTGCGCAAAGCTGCTGGCAAAATGACTGCTGTGACTTCCCCTTCACAGTGTCCAACAAGATGTGATTTCCATTGGGTTTAGCATCCCCAATAATTCTGAAAAGTTGGCTCCTATGGCACAGTGCTCTTTGCCTCCATCTGCTGGTAGGGGATGCAAAAGCCACACCCTTAGAGTGAAGGAAAGAAAATGAGCAGGTGCGTAATTCCTTCTTAAATACTGTAGCTAATGCTTACAAAAAAACATTCTTTTTTTTTTTTTAATAAGCATGATTTGAGTGGTTACAGCAAGAAAAGAAAATACATCAAGTCAAAGTCCCCTGATATCCTGCTGCAGGTTGTGGGTATAATTAAAGCATCTACTATAATAAAACGCTAAGCGCGCATGCGCACTCTTACCTGCGTGATCCGTGATCCCTGATCCGTAGGTCCCTGGCTCTGGCTCCCTTACCCTTCACAGGCGAAGGTTATTTCTACATTCAAGCTCCGGCTCCCTTACACTTCACCAGCGAAGTTTATTTTTAAGTTCAAATCGCCGCTGCGGCTCCTCTCTCGAGCAGCACCTGCGTCGGAGAAAGCTTCTGATACAGACGGGAATCAAGAGAGGAGCCGCCGCCGCCACTTGGAACTAGAGGTCTGCACAGGAACGGGGATCACGGGAATCCCATGGGTCCCGCGGGGGTCCTGCGGAAATCCCCCCCTAACCCACGGGATTCCCATGGGGACGCCCCTCTGGCCCACGGAACTCCCACGGGGATGGAAGGCTTTGGAAGCAGGGTTCGTCCATATAATATAATGGACATGTCAGCCTTAGTAAAAGAGGGGGTTTATAAGTTAATTACCTGAACAGAAAACAAAAAAAGGGTTCCACCAAAGAGATTCCACAAAGAAAACAGCAGTGCAAACACAAAAGAAACTGTGGAATTGAAGATCCTGTCAGAAGTAATTGCTGCTTTTTATGGGGACGGGCGGGGATGGAGGTAATTCCTTGTGGGGATGGGTGGGGAGGATCCTGACGGGGACGGGTGGGGACGGAGAGGATCCTGATGGGGACAGTGGGGATGGAGAGGATCCTGGCGGGGACGAGCGGGGATGGGTGGGATTTCTGTCCCCATGCAACTCTCTACTTGGAACTTAAAAATAACTCCCCAATAATAGCAGGCACGTTCAACGAAAATCATTTTAAAAAAAGCTGAGCAGGCCAGAACGCGGGCAGGGAAGGGAAGGGGAGGAGCCGAATAGAGCAGGCACATTGGACAGAAATCCTTTTAAAAAGCTGAGCAGGCCAGACCACAGGCAGGGAAGGGAAAGGGACCGAACGGAGCAGGCCAGACCATGAGAAAAGAAGGGAAGGGGGGGGGGGGGAAATGCTGCCACTACTGCACAGGGACCCGGAGGGGAAGGGAAATACCGTTGCTGCTGCTGCACAGAGAAGTGGAGGGGGAGGGAAATACCACTGCTGTTGCTGCACAGGGAAGTGGGGGGAGGGAAATGCTGATGCATAGGGAACTGAAGATGGAGGGAATGCTGCTGCGGCTGCTGCACAGGGAAGTGTGGGGGGGAGGGAAATGCTGTTGCTGCTGCACAGGAAAGTGAGGTGGGGAAAGGGAAATGCTTCTGCACAGGGAAATGGAGGGGGAGGGAATGCTGCTGCTGCACAGGGAAGTGGAGTGGGGGAGAAATGCTGTTGTACAGGGAAATTGAGGGAAAGAATGACAGACAGACAATGGGAGGGAGAGAGACAGAAAAAAAAGAAAGACACAGGGGCAAGGAGAGGGACAGAAAGATAGACAAAGAAAGGGGGCACGGGAGGGAAAGAAACAGAAAGAAAAAAAGACAGACAGACATATATTCTAGCACCTATTAATGTAATGGGCTTAAAGACTAGTATTTATATATAAAGTTGCATTTTATTCAAAAAGCTTGTCCCAGAAAAATCAAAAGCCAAGGATCCAGACCATGTGTTAGAGAGGTGTATAATCTGCTATAATGAAACATCAAAATGTACAGCAACCTTCTGCCACCCAATCCCCAAAATAAAAAAAATCAAAACAAACAACATAGGTGTCAGGTGTTTTCCTTCCTTTCTGAAAATGGCCCCATTCCACAGAGTGGTGTTCTGGTATCTATTTATGGTTTTGTTCAAAGGCTGTCATTAAGAGGCAATTAAAAAAAAACCCTCTGACACTGATTCCCTCACTCAGAGGAATCGATTTTGTCCATTCTCTCCTGCCCTCAATGTCAAGATCCAAGCCCTGACATATAATTCAGAAATGTGCTGCCTGTTCTCTGTTCAGCTCACTTTTAATTTTTATCTTTCTTGCACAGCCTTTCTCCTCCCTATCTTGCTCACATCAGGGAACCATCATAGCCTTGCTCTTTCCACACTTCCATCCTGTTATAATCAGGAGCCATCAGTTTCTCTCCTGCCTTGCAGAGACTTTGGCAGCACCCTGAAGTTATGTGGGTATAACCAATGTTATTTATTTATTTGTACAATTTATAAGCCGCTTAGATCTAAGCGGTGTACATAACAAACATACATAATTTCATATAGACAACACAATAACAGAGCAATACAAAAATCTAAACTGTTATCTCAATCTTTAAATCTTCCCTCCTTAGCCATAATCTGCCCTTAAAATTGAAAATTCACTGAAATTACGCGTATAAAAAGGCGTCTACAAATAGCTGCATTTTCAGACAAAAAGCCGTCCTCAGGTGTGATATGTTTTAGGCTTTTTGTCTGAAGCCGTAACACAGACCGTATTGGGTCCAGCAGCAAAGGAAACGGACTTTGTATTCATACATGTGATATGTTTTAGTACATAATCATATTTAATAAACCTTATTGATCCTAAAGCTGATGTATATGGTCCATTCCCCCACTTGTTCCTTTGTTTTGGTTTATTTGACGTGGGGTTGTTTTTCCTGTTTTTGTGGATTGTATTGGCAGTCACTTAACCTTCTATTGCCCCAGATACAAAATACTAATCTTCATATATGTACACCACTTTGACTATAACCACAGAAAGGCAGTATATTAAGTCTCATCCCCTTTCCACCAGAAGCAGTGCAACCCAAGTACCCACCATCTAGCACCTCTCTGTCCTTTCAGTCCCTCAACCTGCTGCTACAATGATTGTATTTTAAATTATGGGTGCCAGGCCTGTGTGAATTGCTGCCACCCATAATTTTAACTGCAAACACCATGTTGAACTGAGTAAGGGAAACGGATAGAGAAGTGCTGGTTTGCTTGGAGGGGGGGGGGGTGCTGTGAAAGATGTGCTAGACCTGCAGGGGGGCGGGAGGGAAGGCAGAAAGGCACAATTCTATACCACATAATTTCAGTCTGCAGTGGTGTAGAATGGGGAGGGCGGGGAGTACGGACCACCCCAGGTTCCATGTTGGCGGGGGACACTGGTGTATCTCCTCCTCTCTGCCCCCAGCTTACCTCTTGAAATGTTTGCCAGCACGCGCACCACCTTCCACCTGCTGCTCACGCCAGGGGACCAGAACGTGACATCAGAAGGAAGCCAAGGCCGGCGCGAGTAAGAGGTGGAAGATGTTCCTCATGCAGGTGAACATTTCAAGAGGTACGGAGGGGGGAGGGGGAGTGCTCAAGTGGTGGGGAAGAGAGTGTGTGTGTGTGGGGGGGGGAGGGGGTGCTCGGCATGGCGATGCCAGGCGCCACTGTCTCGGTTGCCTAACACCCTCTCTACACCACTGAGTCTGTGCATAACTCTGAAGGATAGATTTTGAAAAGGTGGTAGCAATAGTGAAGTCAAAAGCAGAAGTAGCAAATGTTATTGGTGACTTTCAGAAAGACACCAAGATATGGCATCATTCAGCACAAACAGTGAGCACATTAACCTTGGTTAAGGGTACATATCGCACTAATATTTAGCACAGAAGTGTCCAACTTTGGTTCTCGAGAGCCTCAATCTAGTCGGATTTTCAGGATTTCTCCAATGACTATGCATGAGATTATGTACATGCATTATGTATACCACATCATCTCCATAAAGATAGAGCTCGACACAGTTTACAGGTAGTTCAGCAAAGGAGGGAAGGACATAATAAGAAATTAGAGGTTATGAAGAGGATAGCTAGCTTTACATTTTAAATAGATAGCTTAAGTTTTGGAGAAAAGCCAGGTTTTCAGATGCTTATGGAATAATTGGAATGAGTCTAGGTTCTGCAGCAGGGCAGGGAGGTTATTCCAAAGCTCAGTGAATTTGAAGAAAAGGGATTTCCCTAATTTATCTGCATACATGACGCCTTTTAATGAGAAAGAGAAAGAAAGAAAAAAAGAAGAGAGAGAGAAAGAGAGAGAGAAAAAAAAAGGAGAGAGAGAGGAAGTGAAAAAAAAAGAAAGAGAGGAAGAGAGAGAGAAAAAAGGAGAGAGAGAGGGAGAAAAGAGGAAGAGAGATAAAAAAAGAGAGAGAGGAAGAGAAACTAAACTAAACCTTAAGTTTGTATACCGCATCATCTCCATAAAGAGCTCGGCACGGTTTACAGGTAAATTCAATAAATGAGGGAAGGACATAATAAGAAATAGAAGTTAAGAAGAGGATAGCTAGCTTTACATTTTAAATAGATAGCTTTATGTTTTGGAGAAAAGCCAGGTTTTCAGATGCTTTCGGAATAATTGGAATGAACCTAGGTTCCGCTGCGGGGCAGGGAGGTTATTCCAAAGCTCAGTGAATTTGAAGAAAAGGGATTTCCCTAATTTACCTGCATACATGACGCCTTTTAACGAGGGGAAAGATAGTTTGAGTATGTGGGCAGATCTGGTCGTGTCAGGTATCGAAGAATTCCAGGATAGTGGGATTAGGGGAGGAAGAATGCCATGTAGGATCTTCAAAATTAGGCAGGTAGATTTAAAGTGAATCCAAGAAATCACCGGAAGCCAGTGAAGTTTTGACAGAAATCCTGAAAACTTGACTTGGCGAGAGGCAAGGTTGGTCGCCCCTGGTTTAGCTCATCTACTGAATCCCCTGCTAGAAATGTCAGTGCACGTCGCTTGACCCTCAGTGCACTTATGCACTTTCGCTACTATTTCACTACCCTTTTGCTGCATAACACATCTGTTATTGTAGCATGGAGCCTTTGGTACACAGAATTAGAGGGATACAGGATTGACTCTAAAAACAGTGATGTTGAAGAGATCATGACTGAGTTTAACTGTCAAAATTAGGGTTTAACTGTCAAAATTAAGTTTACTGAATGGCTCCAGAAAAAGGAGGATGGATTGAGATAGAAGAACATAAGAATTGCCACTGCTGGGTCAGATCAGTGGTCCATCATGCCCAGCAGTCTGCTCAAGTGGCGGCCCCCAGGTCAAAGACCAGTGCTCTAAATGAGTCTCGCCTTACCTGCGTACGTTCCAGTTTAGCAGGAACTTGTCCAACTTTGTCTTGAATCCCTGGAGGGTGTTTTTCCCTATAACAGACTCCGGAAGAGTATTCCAGTTTTCTACCACTCTCTGGGTGAAGAAGGACTTTCTTACGTTTGTACGGAATCTATCCCCTTTCAACTTTAGAGAGTGCCTTCTAATTGAAAGAATGGAAGTAAAACCCGGATGTCTCAATCCGCTCTCCTTTTTCTGGAGCCATATGGTAACCCTTATCAGATGTGTTGAGTGAGGAGGGATGTGCTGTGGGCCTGAAAATTAACTGTGAAGAATGCAAGACTAAAGGCTGCTAGTGTACCTAATGCCCAAGCATAAGCCCTAGATGCAGAAAAGAAGGAGACCTTAGAATAAGACTGACCAAGGAAGTGAAAAAGCAAAGAAACAAGGGAATCTGCTATTTTGAGCACTCTACCATAGCGCTGCAGTTTCAGGTGTGTGTGCTAATGTAAGTACTTCACAGCACAAAATTTTTGCTAAACTGGTGCCGTTATAAAAAAACATGTGTCTCTGCTGTAATGAATTCCTATCATCTGTAAAACTCCTCAATCTAACAGAACACTGCCCTTAGTATAAAAGGCGATTTCAGAGGCATATCTCTTTAGAAACCAATTTGGGGCTAAATTTCTCTTTCACCTCTTTCCTGGGTAATTGGTTTTCTGCGCTGATAAGAATCAGCAGCTGGAATGTGTTCCCTGGAGGGGAAAACTAGAGCCTCAACGAAGCTCATCATTATGGGAGGTCTTGGGCCCTTTTCCAGCAGCTCTCGTTAAGTACAATGCAAATGTTTTCTAGGGTGTTCCACCAGTGCCACAGGGACCTGCACTCTGTACACTTGGAGGCCAGACCAAGTACATAAACTCTAAACCTGAATTTTATTCCCAAAGCAGTAAACTAATGGCATGACAACTACCAAGGAATTAAAAAATGCAGAACCCAAGATACAGCCGGAGGCTCCCTAGCGGAAAGATGCATTTCCTGCAAGAAAGCCACATCCACTCTTTCCTTTTTCAAGTAGGTAAGGACCTTTGTTCTTTTAATGGAGGAATTTATCCCCACCACATTTAAGGTGAGAAATTTTAAATCAGCCAGGATCAAGCAAAACAGCCTCTATTATACAAGTATAAGGATAGCAAGAGCATGCAATGAATGCCCCAGGTGCCCCCCGCTAGGCCCCCCAGGGCATTGTAATAAGTGAGGAGAGTGGATCACTTCAACTTTCTCCCAATCCCTCCAAAACAACCTTCCCCCCCCCCCCCAGAACTCACATACTGTCTCTCAATCATAGCCCATTCCATTTCAAACAACATACAACCTTTTCTACTTTCTCCCTCCCCTCAAATCCCATTATCCACACTACCCACACATCCAAAACCCCCAAAGCACAACCCAACACATTAAACTGGAAAACCCTGCCACCCCCTCCCCCACCTCTAATAAATAAAAGAACAAAATTAACCCCGAAGGCACAATTTAAGTCAGTCCACAATCAGCTGGATGGCAGTTGGGATGGGAATAGCCTCAAATGTGCTTGAAGGGTGATCCTAAAGAAAATGTGAAAACTGATATTACTGTCCCATTCAAGCTGACTGAAGCACAAACCACCTGGAAGCCTGCATTAGGATAGATAATCTGTGGTCCTCCTCACTAAGGCCCATCAATTTATGAATATCAGCAGTTGGGCACTGCTGGCAGTCAGACTCATTAACTAAGTCTCATGTATATCACATTCGGTTTTATGAAGGTGATTCACGCTGAGTCTGATCCCTCAAATGGCAGTGTGATGGAGGGTCCCCGCCATAGCCCTGCAGGGGACCCATGGCACCCTCTCTATTAGCTGGATAATATATACCCAGTATGCGGGAAAGCCATTTCACATAGGATTTTTGAAGAAAAAAAACACATCGAGGAATCAATGATGAGGCTGGAAGACATTAATGCAGGTTTTAAGTTCCTCCAAGGACTCACAGACTCTTGAGCCATCAGGCGCTTGGACTTGCACTTTTGCCGGGAAAAGCACTGTAAAGCATATACCCTTGTTTCACAGCTTTGAATAATAAGGGGCCAGCGCTCTCCTGCTGGCTGTAACCGATTGAGAATAGTCACTGAATAGAAGGAGTTTCGCCCCTTCATACTCCAAGGTGCACACTTTCTGACAGAGTGCTAGTAATTTATCCTTCTCTGCCATGTTCAAAATGCATACAATCACAGGCTGAGGCCGAGACACTCTCTCTCTCAGCACATCCAGTCTGTGGACACGCTCTGCCACAATGTGGCGTACCTGCGGGTTCCAGGCCCACTTGCGCTGGGATTCAGCACTCTACCAAAGACCACAGGTTCACTTCTCTCACTGATTTAGGGACTCCAATAATACGTAGATTGTTTCTGTGACCAAGGTTCTCCTTGTCCTCCAGTCAGGTGGCAAGGGTGCGGTATCAGCTCATAAAGCCTTATGGCCGCATAGTCTGTGTGGTCTTTTTGTTGGGATGAAACCAAAAGAGCACTGTGGAGTGACGATGTTCCTTAAATGGACTTTATTGAGAATATAAAAGTTCCAAAGGTACAATAAAAACATCCACATAAAATAAGATCATCCACATAAAAACCTAAGGGACCTAGTCCACTGAGGGACCCAACACTTCCGGTGCAGGTGATCAAGGCCACCAGCGTGCTTGATTTTAAGAATAAATGGGACATACACGTGGGATCCCTACGAGGGCCAAGTTAAGGAACTGGGTCACTAGCACTCAATGGGGTGGGTCAGTGGAGTGGGCAGACTTGATGGGCTGTGGCCCTTTTCTGCCGTCATCTTTCTATGTTTCTATGTTTCTATGTAACACGGTCCGTGTTTCGACAGTCTTCTTCAGGGGTCCTATGAATAGTGAAGGGTACATTAAAATTGATGATAAATATAATGTTAGACTTCTTGTTGGGACACCATCTGCTCCAGCCGAGAGATCTGCTGACCGTGTCTCTCAACACAGTCCTTCATTTTGTCCACCACTGCTTGGAATTTGGTGAATGTGTTGTTATTGAGAGCAGCGAGATGTCGGGTGATCTCCTTAATTGCATCATTGTATAGAGTTATTATAGGCAGCGAGGAGGGTGTCTCTGCCGCCATCTTAGGTACATCTACATTTTTCCTTTCTTTAGCAGGCCTCAAGGTCTTAACAGGCATAACTCTGCACTGGCTCCCCATCTCACATGGCTGACCACTGCATCAGATGCTGGAACGGTTCAGAACCTGGAATACACCACACTAGCCTTGTCTAGTTCAGCCCAATTTGGGGATTTGAGATATAAACTTCAGAGGAGAATCAGATTATGGGTAGAGAGCCTCCACTCAGCTTAATGTCATCATGTGACCCTCCATAGCACATTAACATAGCACATTACAAAAAAACTACACTGGTTGCCTGTGGAAGCAAGGGTCATTTTTAAGTTTGCTTGCTTTTGCTTCAAAACCATGACAGGTTCATCCCCAACCTATCTGTCTCACCAATTCAAATTCCCAGGCACAACTAATACACGCAGTACCTACTTGTTCGCTTTTCCATCCCTAAAGGGCTGCACCTACAAGAGATACCTCGATAGAACACTATCATTCCAAGCAGGCAAATGGAACAAACGTTTAACCAACTTCATCTCAAACGCACTTTCGTACCAAACGTTTAGAAAGTCAATAAAAACTAGACAGATTTCTCTGATCCCACTTCAACCTGATGTACTTCCAAAACACTTCCAGATAAACCTGACTAAACTTAGCATGCCAATGTAATTTTGAAAGTTCTCTGTAAAGTCGCTGTCTGTATACAGTCTCTTCCCTTGTAAACCGCTTAGAACTGTTTGTGGTATGGCGGTATATAAAAATAAAGTTATTATTCTTATTATTATAACTGTATGCATTCTGATTAGCACAATTTAACACTGAGATTTTGCTACATAGGAAGTTATTGGAGTGTGCAATAAAGGTATCAAACAATCACTGAGCTATGAATAGTGCACATTATTACTGTTACATCATAGACCAGAGAATCATAATAATTCCCAAAGGGGTTCAAGGAGAGACATAGAACAGGCTGTCATGCCAGGAAGACCTGCCATAAACTCCTACCTCTATTGAAATGGCAAACAGAAGGTGCCCACAGAGACTTACTACAACATTCAACCTAACAAAATCCCTTTTCAATGTGATGAAAGCTGCATTGCAAATTCAATAATCTCTCTTACAGAGTCCCTGGAGTGCTGTGACAGGCACATGGCAGAGATATTGACTCCTGCCTTCTGCACAGTCCATCTCCTTACTATTCTATGGCAGATATGATATAAGAACACTCAGCCCTTCTACAAAGTCCTTATTGTTCCATGGCAGATATGATACACAAACACTCAGCCTTCTGCAGAGTATTTTCCGTCCTATGGCAGAAATGATACAAGAACACTCAGCCCTTCTGCAAAGTCCTTACTGTTTTATTGTAGATATAAGAACACAGCTTTCTGCAGAGTTCTTACTGTTTCATCACACATGTGGTGTTGAACCACCCAGCATATTATAATGAATTTGCAGCTTATAGTAATAAGAACATTACAATAGACATACTGGGTCAGACTAGTGGTCCATCTAGACCAGTCCCCTGTTTCCAACAGTTGTCAATCCAGGTCACAAGTCCCTGGCAGAAACCCAAATAGTAGCAACATTCCATGCTACCAGTTCCAAGGCAGGCAATAGCTTCTCCTATGTCTGTCTCAATAGCAGACTATGGACTTTTCCTCCAGGAATTTGGCCAAATCTTTTTTAAATCCAGATATGCTAACTGCTGTTATCACATCCTCTGGCAACAAATTCCTTAGGTTAACTATTTGTTGGGTGAAAAAATATTTCCTCCTATTTGTTTTAAAGATATTTCCATGTAACTTCATTGGATACTTTTTGAAACAGTAAAAAATTGATTCACTTTTACCCATTTTGCACCACTCAGGATTTTGTATACTTCAATAATATCCCCACTCAGTCATCTCTTTTCCAAGCTGAAGAGCCTATCTCTTGTAGAGAATGACATGGGGACAAAGTTAGTCCCCGTCTCCATAGAATCTGTCCTCATCTGCACAAACCTCGAGCAGATATGATTTTATTTTTAAATCTTTCTATTAAAGTATAAAAAAGGACAATGTTCTGTACAACTGTTGTTTATAAATCACAAATAGAGCCATCTATTTCAATCTGATTTTGGTACAACCTTCCCAAAGATTCAGTTGCCTGAGTTTTTACATCATCTGGGAAGATATTGGATTGTTTTTCCGACATGGGTGTAGTGTAGTGTGTTTCCAACTTCTAACCTCAGATGAGAATTCCTCTATTGTAGTTACAAGAGCACTGATCTGTATAAATATCACTTTCATGGTGGTTTCATTCAGATACCCTAGAGGTTTGCATTGCACAAGGCTTTTTTCTAGTAAAATATCAATCGAGGAGGTTTTTTATACCAATGACTTAACTTTACCCCGTGATAACTTCCACTTTTTCATGACTTTTGTTGTTTGGCTGGTGGAGGAGGGGCTCTGAGGCTTTTTCCTACCTCGAGGTGATTTTTTCAAGGGAAAGTCTTACATGTGCACACCTCTCCACTTACTTACTTTTAAAAACCTTGTGGACTAGCGGTGAATTGGGGCAGGAGTGATTTTCCTACGCTCCTACCCCGTGCAGAGCTGGGAACAAAAATGGCTGCTGTGAGTTCCCGTGAGACCATGGGAACTCATGCAGTCATTTTTGTTCCCAGTTCTGCACAAGGCAGGAGTGTAGCAAGATCACTTCTGCCCTGCTTCACTGCTAGACCACTAGGTTTTAAAAAGTAAGTAAGTGGAGAGATCTGGGAGGTGAAGGCAGATGAAAACCGTGAATAACTGAAGTCATGAGTTCTGAACCTGTGAATATGGAGGGGTATGTTTATACTAATAGGGCAGGGAGTCAGGACTCATATGCTGTGTTAACAGAAAGAAGATTATCGAGGTAAGTACCTAATCTTCCCTTTTGTTGCACAAAGTATTCGAGTCCTGACAAGTGGGACATATCAAAGCCGTCCCTGGAATCTAAGGCAGGCCAAATGAGCCTGTCCTTAACACTGAGGACCCAAAAGCGGCATCCTGTTTTGTTGCTTCGTCCACTGTATAAAATTTTGTAAAGGTATGAAGTGTGGACTATGTAGCTGCTCTGCAAATCATCTCAGGCAGATTCGCCCAGGCCTGTGCCCATGAAGAAGCTACACTTCTCATGGAATGAGCTCTCAAAGAAAATGGTGGCTGTTTACTACAGCCAATGTCACTGACAATATCGCCATGTGAATCCATCTGGAAACTTCTCAGAGCAGATCAGAAAGACACCTTCCAGCTTACTTGCAGAAGGAAAAACTGAAGAGAAGGCAGGATAACCCATTGAGGAAGGAGGTGGAGCTGAAGAAAAAGTATTTGATTTCTTCTGAAACAGCTCACGGTTTGGAGGACTTAACCCACTTGTCAGCACTCGTATGCTTTGTGTAACAGAATGTGTCTATTAAGTATTGAAATGCTCCTTGATGCCAGCAATGATGGATGAATTTGTTACAGTAACAGTAAGATGCTTTCCTTCGCTCATACCACTTCCAGTTCCAATGATCAAGCCCCTTTGCAGAGGCCCCTTGATCTTTTTATTATTCCCTTCAAACCTGCCCTGTTGTGCGTATCCTTACTTGTTCTTGCTTTACTATAACATTTGCAGTTCTTCCCCTTTTCCTTTTGTACCAGTCTTGTTAGTCACAAGTTTGTCCATAATTGTGTCTATGTATAGTACCGTTTTCCCAATTTTAGATTTGTAATACACTTTGAAATAAAGACAATTTGTGTACATTAAATTTTAAATAAAACTTGACAACGCTTTAGCAACTGGGCACATGATGGAAGGATGTTGCAGGTAGTAGGAGAAGACTCTTGTTGCCACATCAAAGGCAGGCAAGACACAAATGATTTCATTTAGCAGTGCTTCATTTATATCCAAAAGCAGCTTCTGCAGTTTCTTTTAATCACTGAATTCATTTGCCAGTTATCTAAGATATGTTAAGTTTTCTCATGTTGATACTAGCCGTGTATAGATGCTGTTCAATCTAGTTGGAACAACCTGCTAGAGAATGACAAGGGGACAAAGATTGTCCCCGTCCCCATGAGCTCTATGAGTATCTTCATTCTTGCATGCTTTGTTCCCCTCCCTGTCCCTGCCCCAGGGCCATTCTCTACTCTTTAGCCTTTCCTCATAGGAGAGGAGTTCCATCCCTGTATCATTTTGGTCACTTTTCTTTGAATCTTTTCTAATTCCACTAAATCTTTTTTGAGATAGAGTGACCAGAGTTGAATGCAATATTCAAGGTGAAGTTGCACCATGGACTTTGTAATATTCTTGGTCTTATATACCATCTCTTTCCTAATAATTCCTAGCATTCTATTTGCTTTTTTGGCTGCTGCTGCAACACACTGGACAGATATGTTCTTATCTTCTTATCCTTTAGAGCAGGGGTGCCCACACTTTTTGGGCTTGCGAGCTACTTTTAAAATGACCAAGTCAAAATGATCTACCAATAATGAAATTTTTTTTTAAAAACCCACAAAGCATACTGAAAGGCAGAGAAAATATTAATTATCATTCATATTCCGGGGTTTTTCAAAGAGGTCACACAGATGACTCTATACAATGTCACCTCAGTAACAAACATACAAAAACAGACAAATATACTCCCTCCCTTTTTACTGAACCACACTAGCAGTTTTTATCACAGGGAGTTGCGCTGAATGCCCCGCGCTGCTCTCAATGCTCATAGGCTCCCTGCGCTAAAAACGCTATTGTGGTTTAGTAAAAGGGAGCCATAGTGCAAAATATAGACAGCAGATATAAGTTCTCAAAACAGACACATTTTGATCACTAAATTGAAAATAAAATCATTTTTCCTACCTTTGTTGTTTGGTGATTTCATGAGTCTCTGGTTGCACTTTCTTCTTCTGACTGTGCATCCAATCTTTCTTCCCTTCTTTCAGCCTCCTGTATGTTTCCTCTCCTCCAGACCTCATTCTCTCCCCCAACCTTTTCTTTCTGTTTCTTTGCCTCCCTTTCTTTCTGTCTCCCTGTTCCCCCTTCTTTCTGTCTCCCTGTCTGCCCCCTTTCTTTCCTTCTCCCTCCCCTCCCCCCAAGCCACTTGGTTTGCCGCCATCAGGGAACAGCCCCCAAGCCACCGCCGCCTAAAGCTCTTCCTGCAAAAGCATTGTGCTGAACAGCATTCTGCTCCCCGACGTCAATTCTGACGTAGGAGAGGAAGTTCTGGGCCAACCAGGCATTTCTCCCCATTCCATCCAGCCTGAGCCCCATCTCTCCTTGATCCAACATTTTCCTTCTGTGTCTGTCAGAATTACCATTCCACCTATTTTCCAGCATCACCCTTCTTTGTGTCCATCTCACCTATATCCCTTTTTCACCACTTTTTCAGAATCTTCATTTGTCTATGTCCTTGTCTTTACCCCATGTTCACCATTTGCCCTTTCAATGTCTTTATCTCCCATCCCCCCCTTTTTCAGCATTACTTCTATGTCTCTATTTCACCTCCTCTTCATGTCCCCTCTGTATCTCTATCCTTATTCAGTAGGTCCTGCTTACCCTTTCTCTTCTTTGTGTCACTATCTCCATTTTCAGCTTTCCGCCCTTTTCTTATAGCCAGGATTTTTCCACCCTCCCTCCACTCCGGCTCAGCCTGGTATGAAATATTTCCTTTTGTTTCCCTCCCCTCTCTCTTTCTCTCTCTCGTTCTCCTCCCTCATCCACGAGTCCTGCATCTGGCCCTCTCCCTTCCACCTGCATCCAGCCACACACTCTGCCCTGCGATCCTCTTCAGCAACTCGTCAGCAACGGTGATCAAGACAGGCTGCCAACATCGAGGCCTTCCCTCTGCGAGTCTCGCTTTTGTAGAAAAAGGAAGTTGAAACAAGCAGGACTTGCAGAGGGTAGGCCCTGACGTCAGAAGCCTGTGCCTATCGCTGCTGCTGAATTGCCGAAGAGAGCCGCGGAGCAGGGGGTGTGGCCGGATGCAAGTAGAAGGGAGAGGGCCAGATAGGAAGGCTGTAGAAGCTCCGGAGCATGACACCGACCCCAGCCAGGATGATTTCTTTTTCAGGCTGCTCCCGCCGCCACCGCCCCCCCCCCCACCAAAATGACAAAAAACAGACTAAACTGGATGCCCGGCGTCATCCTCGTTGACGTCCGGGAGAGGAAGGCTGATCGGCTGGTAGATCAGGACGGCAATACGAGTCTATCACGGGATGGGCTCCGCGATCGACTCACGTTGCCTTCCCGATCTACCGGTCAATCGCGATCGATGTATTGGGCACCCCTGCTTTAGAGAAAGGATTTTTCACACTCCAAATATTTTAATGCAGTTATTCTGCATACATTTCAACACCTTGTTCAAGGCACCCAAGAAGTTACTAATTGCATCATTACTTGACAACCTCGATAACCAAATCAAACTCGACAACCAAATCTCCAATCTACTAATTATGACCCCAGACTTCAAAACATTCAGAAAAGAAATAAAGACTCTACTTTTCAAGAAATTTCTGCAAACAACTTAATACCACTTGCACCTTCCCACTTCCCAATACCACTTCTCAATACCACTTCCCGATTCCCCAAAGCAACCTCATCTACTCTTTATCTCTTCTAGAAATTACCAGATATCTTCTTGTAATACGTTTTTTGTAATTCTTTTGTAATCCGCCTTGAACCGCAAGGCAATGGCGGAATTGAAATCTCTAATGTAATGTAATGTAATGTAATTATGCTGGCAATTTCCATAAGTGTCACAAAGAAAGCTGGAAATGTAATATTTTCTTTGGGAGGGGGAAGCATTGTATCCCCTTTGTGAATACTGACAGATAAAATTTTATCTTCTATTTATCTCTTTCCCCACAGTCTCCATCTGTCTGTCTCTCTCTCTTTGCTCAGTCTGATAGTTCTATGTCACCCTCCACCTCTAAATTACATAAATCAGAGGAGAGAAAGACAACAAGGAATTAGTTAAACATGATAAACTCATCAGAGGGGAAGAAACAGACAAAAGTCTCATTCTCTGTCTCTGTCTCTCTCATAGCTTTCTGTCTCTTTATGAGATTTTTTTCCCCCTTAAGTACCGTATATTCAGTTTTTCTGAAAGCCCATTAACAGACTACAGCATGACTAAAACGTGACAGTGTGTAGTAATGTGATTCTCTAGTGTCTAAGAATAGATGCCAATAATAAGTTTAGAAACTCTCTTCCTTTCAACTCTCCCATCTCCCCCAAAATGGCATTTTCAAACAATTTAGGTCTTTTGCAAAACAATTAGGGCTCCTTATACTAAGCTGCGTTAGTGGTTTTAGCACATGCAGCATTTTAGTGCGTGCTAAACCCGCGCTACGCGGCTAGAATTAACGCCAGCTCAATGCTGGTGTTAAGATCTAGCGTGGGCGGCAGGTTAGCATGCACTATTCCGTGTGTTAAAGCCCTAACGCGGCTTAGTAAAAGGAGCCCTTAAACTCAGAATGTCCTGGTTGGTTTTAAATTGAGAGAATCTGAGAGTGGTCTGAACAGGCAGGCAATATCCTGAGCTTCCCAGTCCACTTCTACCTGCACACAAATAAGGGGCCAACAAGTGAGACTGAACAGGCAATGAGAGCGTTTCTGAGCTGAAACCTTGAGACACCTGCACATAGGCTTGACTTGAGACCTCTCGGATTACAGTGTGACAGACAGACAAATAGACAGACAAACCCAAGCTAAAGGATTCTGTAACCACATACTATTTCTTATCACTGCTCAGACTCCAGAGAAAAAAAGCAATGTAAGCTTTAAGGCAAGAGATTCAGCGGCTCATGATGAAAATGATATACGAGTTAATTGTCAAAGTTAAGCAAGGGGTTCAAATGCATTCATATATAGAGTAACTTTGTCCACTGTGGAATGAAGTGTTACATTATGCATCTAAATGGTATGTTGTTTGCCTGCCTAATTTTGGGCAATTTAAGTTACCAGTTTACATGGGACAATGAAGTGTTAAGTGACTTGCCTAAAGTCACATGGAACTGCACTGAGAGCTGAACTTAAAACCTCAGGGTGCTGAGACAGCTCTTCTAACCACTAGGCCAGGGGTAGGCAATTCAGGTCCTTGACAGCCGGAGTCAGGTCAGGTTTTCAGGATATCCACAATAAATATGCATGAGATAGATTTGCATCTCAAGGAGGCAGTGCATGCAAATCCATCTCATACATATTCATGATGGATATCCTGAAAACCTGACTGGCTCCAGCCTTCGAGGACCAGAATTGCCTACCCCTGCACTAGGCCACTCTTTGGTTTGCTTGCTGTTCCTGTGTGCTGCAGTCTGAACCATCTGAACCCCACACAGTGCATCCTGCCTGCTACGTGTGTCTCTTTCCAGGATTATAGGAAGTTTCATCTCCCCACAATTCACCCCCTTCACATTTCGCCCCTAGGTACTTTTCGTCACCTTTCAGTCTCGGTATGGAGGATCACAGGAGCAAGCAGAAGAAGGACCCATTCACACTGTGGTAGGCTTCAGCCAAAGGGAAGACTGCTCTAGTCACAGAAAGGAAGGGCTGAGCTGGAAAGCGAAGGGTCTGTGGAGAGAATCAGTGAAATATGAATATTCCATCCATCTGAATATGCTATATGTGTATAAATAAATTCAGCTAGCCTATTCAATCTACTATTAAGGTTTTGGGAATAATACTGGACCAGGGCTTGACTATGAAGAACCAGGTTGACTCTGGTCAGAAAGGGTTTCTTTACTCTTTGGAAGCTTCGATCCGTTAGGGCGTATTTTTATGTTTCATCATTTAGAGTTTTGGTACAGTCTCTTATACTAAGCCAGCTTGATTATTGCAATATTGCCTATTTGGCAATTTCCCAGAAGACTATGCAACGATTGTGAATAGTACAAAATGCGGTGGTCAGGCTGATTTTTAGGTTGACGAAATATGATCACGTAATACCCTCCTATCGAGTACTGCATTGGTTGCCAATGGAGGCACGGGTGATGTTTAAGTTTGGTTGCTTCTGTTTTAAGGCTTTGTTTGGTTTAGCTCCCAAATATATTATTGAGCTTTTCTCTTTTGCAACCAACAGACATAAGAGAAACTCACATCTGAATTTTGCTTTTCCACCCGTTAGAGGATGTAAACTTAAAAAACATCATCAAAATCTTTTTTCATATCAAGCAGCATTATGGGGTAAGGATTTAGAACAATTGTTTTTGCTTACCGACACTTATGGGGTATGGGGAATTTAGGAGACATCTAAAAACATATCTGTTTTCAAAGTACATAAGAACATAAGCAGTGCCTCTGCTGGGTCAGACCAGAGGTCCATCATGCCCAGCAGTCCGCTCACGCGGCGGCCCATCAGGTCCAGGACCTGTATAGTAATCCTCTATCTTTACCCTTCTATCCCCTTTTCCTTCAGGCAGCTAATTTGTAAAAATTTTATTATGCACTATTTTGATCATTATAGTGTCTCTAATTATTGGCTTTTAACTTTTTTAGTTCTATTCAACTTTTTTAATTGGTGTTTTTTTTTAACTATTGTAAACTGCATAGAACTTTACGGCCTTGCGGTATAAAAACATTATTATTATTATTATCATTTACAAACTACTACTATTTATCATTTCTGCAGTGCTGTACATTTAACATTCAATAGATGGTCCCTTCTCAGAAGAGCTTGCAATCTAATTTGAACAGAGAGCCACGACATCTCAGGGTTGGGGGTGTTTCTAGCAGACGGAATGATACGATGAGTAAAAGTGAGTGAGTTAAGAGTTGAAAGCAGCTTCAAAAAAATGTAGGCTTTTAGCTAAAAAAGGTTTTTAAAGAGGTTCAGCATCATAGCAAATCAGTCACCTGTAGCAATTAGCTTAGTTTAACTATGAATTCAGTTATCTCAAAACGTGGGAAGAAGTTGGACCAAGAGAATCACATTTGCCTGTTTTCAAAACGAATGGCTGACAATGTCCATGCCATCTTGGTGTATGAAAAACAGTCGATTTGCAAGGGATGTGTTTGGACCAGAAGAATCGATGGCGATGTTGTGAATGTCATCAAGCCCCACAACCATGCAGCACAAGCAGCAAGACCAGAAGCAGCCTGACTAATCAATGAAGTAACTGCCAGGGCAAGGACAACACAAGACATGCCACAACAGATCTTCAAAGAAGTCATTTTGAGGGCCAATGCCAATGTTGGAGCGCCTCTCCCTAGGAAAGATTCGCTGAAGAGAATGATTCGATCAGCAAGACAACTTGGCGACATCCCAAGGTTGCCTCAAACCATTGATCAACTTCTTATCCCCCAGGAATTCCAGGAGATCAATATTGATAGCATCCAGCAGTAGTTCCTTCAGCATGACTCAGGTAGGCCCTTGCATAAACTTTAAACAACTTAATAATGTATAATTATTTTTTCACACATTAAAAAAAATTCAATGTTAATTTTGTATTATTATTTTCATTTTTATTCAGGAAATGAAGGCAACAGTATTTTGATTTTTGGAACAAGAGACAATCTCCATCTGTAGGCACAAAGGAAAGAGTGGTTTGCCGATAGAATGTTTTCTACTGCACCAACCTTGTCTGAGCAACTTTACACAATCCATACAGTCCTCAGCGGCCTTGTTGTCCAGTGGTGTATGCCTTGCTGTCGAACGAGACCCGCACAACATACCAAAGGCTGATTTAAGAGCTGAAGAACAAGCATCCTGGAGTCCAGCCACAAAAACTGATAACGACTGATGACACCTCAACTTTCAAGAAACGTATGGTACTGTTTTTCCAAACATTTACCAGTTCATCAACTGCCTGAAACTTCAGCAAGGACTGCACAATTTCAAAATCACTCAAATCATAGCCAAAAATCCTGCTAATACCAGGAACAAACGATCAAACTCATTGTGCAAGAACTGAACAATCAAAATTTGGTTGAATATCTCAGAGGTATTGCCTACAGTTTTGAATACTAGTTGCGGCTTGTGATTTTTGTGCTTGTCTTGTTTTGATTTTTTATTTGATCATTCTGTTTTTACTATGCAAATTTTTTTGACTTGCAATTTTTTAAATTGTGATTTTTGGACTTTTTTAATGAAAATTAAAATTTCACTCTATGGCTTTATTATAACTGAGTCAAAATATATTGGGGTGAAAAATCTGGAGGGTGGGGGGTGAAAAGTACCCAGGTGTGAAATGTGGAAGGGCAAAACATTCTGGAGGCAAAAGGTGTGGGGATAAACATTCTGGGGGCAAAATAATAATAATAATAATAATAATAATAACTTTATTCTTATATACCGCCATGTACCTGTTGGGAGGGGAAGACTAGGAGGAGGTACCTCTATCAAAGAATATTCAGCCAAGGACACAGTTCATAGACCTTAGTGATGAGCATTCATTGATATCAGTGTTGCAGGTCCCATAATGCACCAGGATGAGGCTGGCAGAAATCCAGAACTGGCCAAAAAGTCTCTCTTCTGGAATGGGTAACCTGGTCACCTTACTCATGCCAGCTCTGAAGCAGAAGGCAGGAGATAGTTCCCTGGAAACTAACTTTGCCAACCTCACTCCTGTGGAGAAGATGGTCTACTAAATTATCAACTGGATTCATATTCATGCTGTGGGCAGCCAGGTAACCTCTGCGCATCCTGATGGAACAGGTAGGTTTCTGGCCCACATATAATGATTGCAACCTGGGCACACTATATTTACCTCTGTACTCAGGCGCCTGGAGGAATGCTATTTTCTAATTTCAGTCCTTGATTGCTATCTGAGAGAGTATACAACTGTGACAGTCTACATGCAGAGCACTAGGATCTCAGAGTGAGAAAGGCAAGGGAGGCTGTGATCTTGAGGTAGACTTACATAGAATTACTCCTTTACATGTTCTGGCCTGAGAGGGTTCTAGCTGTATGGCAGTACTATTGAAACATAAGCTTGTAATTCACTGCTCATCACAAAGGTCCATGAATATTCTTTGATAGGGGTACCTCCTCCAAGTCCTCCCTTCCTGACTCTCAGCCTCATCCAGAAGTACAAGTATTATATATTCATTCTTCCCATCTGTCTGATAGAGACTCCCAGTTGGCTGAGTCTTTAATGAAACTGCTCATTAAGATCAGAATGAGAAACTTAAGCAACAGTTTTTAAATGTTCATTTTTATTATTGAGACCTAATGTCGACGTCTTTTAACAAGGTTCCTGAAATCTTTTGAACCAGTCCGATTCTTTTAAGATTCAGAAGCGTCACTTCCAATATGCAAATGTCTATATAGAAATAAGCTAGGATAGCCTTAATGAATTCCCAGTGGTGTACCTGGCGGAGAAGGAACCCAGAGTAGAGCACTTCCTTCTCTGGACAGAACACCCCCACCTCCTCCAGGCAAATTGAAGGTGTGTTGATCAGTCGCGGGATTGCTGGATCCCACCCTGGAACAGGAAGTTGACATCAGAAGGGGCGGGAGTTGGTGGAGTTAATGGCCATGCACAGGCAGACTGCAAACCCATAACTGCTCCAGCACCTCTGCATTTCCTGCATTCAGTGCGGACCACCTTACCCCACCCTTGTGAATTCCTCTTCTCTATACAGTTGACTGCCAATCATCCAATACCTCCATCTTCTCTTCAGCCAGGGGCTCAGGGGTATTATTCTTAATTTCTATATCCATAGGTTCAGATTCTTCCTGGTGCTCAGTACTCACTGTCAGCTTGGAAGGACTCAGTGAGATATACCCCTGTCCTTTCACTAGGACAGGCAACCTGATATAGGACCAAGGGAATTGTTCAGACTGTTCTCTAGGTCCATGGATGTGTGGTACCCCTCTTAATAGAGCAGGGGATCTATTCCTTATAAGAACCAGAACACACTTATTTTCTCCTTGTCTGGGCCTAGGAAGCAGCTGTTTGTATCCCCCTCCCCCTCCCTCCCAGCCAAATTTGAAAATAAGCACAAAGAGCTTTAAATGATACATAATATTAATATCATAAATCACCCTTCTCACACTTATTATGCGGGTGCGTTCCATTATATAAAAAACTGTGTACTCGTGCTTTTCTACAGCGACCTATTAGTTGCTACACTCCTATTCATGTCGCGCGTCTTGCGCGCAACCAATTATGCACCCCCTTGCTCAGGTCAGTTAATTATGCGAGTGCACAAACGACCACAAATGATGAAACTTTGATCTGAGCAAGCGCACTCAGGGTTTTATTATTATACCCTCGGTTATCTTGCGATTCTGTAGCGCGCATCTTATTTTTTTTTTTGTTCAAATTTTTTATTGTAATTTTGAGCAACAAAAAAAGAAACCAAAAAATACATCCGGAGAAAATATCGCAATACATAACAACTGACAACGATATCCCAAGAAAAAGGTAATGACGACTGAAAATGAAAAAGTAGAAGAGAAAGGGAAAAGGGAGAAGAATATAGATTAGAAGTGGAATCTGAGCTATGGAGTGGGCTGGGAGGAAGACGATTGGAACCTATCAAGAAATTTCCAAGGTGACAAAGGTGGGAGAGAAGGCAATTTTGAAATATGAGTTTCTCAACAGCATACTGTTCATGTTTACTATACAAACATAAAGAGTTCCACCAAAAAGTATGGTCCAAATGTGAAGCTGACTTCCAATTCTTAAGAACATGCATAATTGCAGTGACCAACATAGTGTCTATCAGCTTTGGAGGGCAGTCCGTGGTGGCAAAACAAGGATGCTGAGAACGGATCATAACAATGTCAAATGTGATGTCCGATTGGATGGCAGTAATAGATTTGATAGTTTTCCATATACTGTTCCAAAATGGTCGAATGGCAGTGCAGTGAAACAGCATATGATCCAAGGTGCCATCAGAAGTCTGATAATGCCAACAAGAAGAGTCAGGTCTCAGTCCAGCTTTCCACATGCGATGAGGAGTCCAAATTGCTTGCCAGAGACGAAGTATAAGGATTGAGATATTCTAGAAGACAAGAGTGGGCAATTGGTCTTTGTCCAATATAGGGCCCAATTGATGTCAGAAATAGGAAACGTCAGCATCGATTTCCATTGTGTCAGATCATGCGGCGAGAATGTGTATTTGAAATCTCGCATGATTTTGTAAAATACTGATACAGCTTTCCCTTGTGTTATAACTAAGTCACTCCACTGTTGAAAAGAAATCACATTTGCTGAAGGAGCTAGAGAAGATAATAAGGAGTTAATGGCTGAGGATAAAAGTATCCACTGAGAATAGGAATTCGCTGTGAGAGGAAATTGGGAACAAAGAGAGGTAAAAGGGATTAACTTATTGTCACATAGAAGTTGTTCCACATACCAGATTCCGGCATTTTGCCATCATTTCCAGAAAAATATTTTACCATTATGTTTCAATTTCGGATTATTTCAAATGGACATTCTCACAGTGTTATACAATGGGTATTCCGCCTTAGCATCCAGATGGCGGATGGCTTGCTGTGTCACACTCAGAAGGCCGTATTGTGTGAGGGGATAGACATGGTGCAGAAGGTACAGAGAGGATATGGATGGGATATTTGCAATTCTAACTCTAACCAGGGAGGCAAAACGAGGTATGTTTGAGTTGGTGTCCAATAAGCCCCATATTTGAGCAGTGAAGCTAAATAATAGAAATGGAAATCTGGAAAATTCATACTTCCTTTTTCTTTTGAGGCTCTCAATTTAGCGAGGGCAATGCGGGGTTTTTTGTTATCCCAAAGAAAATGTGATAATTTCTTATCAATCCATGAAAATACTGAGGATTTGCAAGGAGCAGGAAGCATAGATAGTATGTAAGTGATTCTAGGCGTCAAATTCATTTTAATCGAGGCGAGGCGGCCCCACCGACAAAAATAAAGGAGACCATTTGGTGAGAGTATGTTGTATAAGGGATTTGATTTTGGAATTGTTTAGATCCATAATGTGGGAGGAGTCTTTATGTATCATAATACCTAAATATTTGACTGCTTTGTTGGACCAATGAAATGGGAGGTGGGACAGATCCACCTGGGAAACCCTATTGTTCAGGGGGAAGATCTCAGAGTTTTCCCAGTTCACCAGGTATCCCGACTGTTGAATATTAAGTGATAAGTGCGACTAGAGCTGGGAGAGATGTTATAGGATTGCGAATAAATAGAAGGACGTCGTCGGCATAAGCCGCTAGTGTAATTTATCTATGTGTAGAAGGAATACCCTCAACAAGATTAGATTGACGAATGGTAGTAAGAAGGGGTTCTAGGGCTAGATTAAAAAGCAGGGGAGAGAGGGGACAACCTGTCTAGACCCTCTATGCAGTGGGAGTTTGTTAGAAAGGGAATTATTGATAAGAATCCGCGATGACGATTGCCAGTAAAGTGTTTTAATCCAGTTAGTAAAATAATCACCAAAGTTATACCACTGCAGGACCCGTAATAGGAAAGGCCATTCCACTCGGTCGAAAGCTTTTTCAGCATCAATGGCCAATCCTACCACAGGTTCCGCTATGGATTTAGCATAAGCATTAATGTGATGGAAGAGTCGCAAATTATCTCCAATGTAGCGATATGGAATGAATCCGACCTGATCTACATGAACCAGATCAGCGATGACCGTGTTTAATCTGATGGAGAGAATTTTAGCCATAATTTTATAATCCAAATTCAAAAGAGAAATGGGGCGATAATTTTTTACCAGAGTGTGGTCTCTGTCAGGTTTTGGAAACACTACAATGATAGCTTCCGCAAAATTATATTGTTTGTCTGGTGACTGATGAAGGAAGTTGTAATATGTTAAGAGATGGGGGGCCAGAATGGTAATGAATTTTTTGAAGAATTCGTTGGTAATCCCATCGGGACCCGGGGCTTTGTTTTTTGCTAAGCTGGACACCGCAGATATAATTTCAGCTATAGATATAGGGGCTTCCAATGCCAGATTAACGGAGGGAGTCAATTGTGAGTGCTGAACTTTATCCAGAAAGGGAACCTGCGACGAGAGTTCAGATTTATATAAGTTTGCATAAAATAGTTCAAATTGAGATTTAATTGTAGCGGTGGAAGTGAGAAGCTGGCCAGAGGGTGTACGAATAGATGTGATATTAAATCTTTTGGATTTTGTTTTAAGATAATTGGTGAGAGGTTTTCCCATAACATTGTCTCCCATATAGTGACCTGAAGCCAGCAGGAAGAGATCCTGTCTAGCTTTATAGGAGGTTAAGGAATTATATTCATATTTGAGTTTGAGTAGTTGGTGATAGGTAGAAGGATCATGGACATAATCCGCCATATGTTGAAGCTCTAATTGCTTAATGGATGATTCCAACTGTTTCTCTTTTTGTAAGGAGCATTTCTTTTTCCAGGAGGAAAGTTTGATTAATTCTCCTCTCAAGGTGGCTTTGTACACCTCCCAAACAATAGAAGGGCTTATCTCAGTGTCTCTGGAGTTAATATCAAAGAATTTCATCATCTAGTAGGAGATGATTGTTCAAACGCCAGGTGTGATGGGTGTGTGATTGAGCAGAGCTGTAGATGACTATGGAGGTTGATGCATGATCCGTAAATGACAGTGAATGACAGTGTTAGTTAACAGAGGAGCTAGATGAGAAGAAATAAGGAAGTAGTCAATTCTTGTGTATGTGTTGTGTGGTGGAGAAAAATGTGTATGTTCTTTGCCTTTGGGATTGAGCAAACGCCAAGGATCAATTAGATTGTAGTTATCTATAAGATTATGGAGTTCTTGGTAAGTCTTAGATTGGGACGGTTTGCAGGAGGAGAATCTATCGAAAACAATATCTTGTATTTGATTGAAGTCTCCCCCAAGAATCATTGTTTTGGTAGAGAATTCAAGAAGTACAGATTGGATATCCCGAAAAAATTCAGGATGATCTAACACTGGGGCATAGACATTAAAAAAAAACATATTCCACCGAGTGCAGCACAGCATGAACCAGACACCACCTTCCTTCCGTATCCGCTTTTTGTGAAAGAATGGTAATTGGGATACCATTCTTGAAAAGAATGGAGACCCCATTCCGCTTTTTATTAGGGGCGGCCAAAAATATGTGAGTGGAGTATCCCTGAATTGTTAATTTAAGAGCAGGCGCAGAGGGAAGGTGAGTCTCTTTTAGGAAAATGATATCCGGATGCTTAAGAGCGATATAATTAGCTATTTTTTTTCTCTTTATGGGGTGGTTGAGCCCATTAACATTATAAGATAATATATGAAGGTTAGCCATTTCAGATTAAGAGAAAAAGAAAAAATGTGAAGTCATTATATTGAATCAGTGTATGCTGTATAAGAAATTCAGCAGACCAGTAAAGAGGCAGCCCATTCCATTTGAGAACAACATAGAGAGAGAAAAGAAAAACATGAAAAAAGAGCAAAAAAGAAACAGCATAACACACAGAATGCATGACAGCAAGTGAAAGCATGCACAAGTGTACAATATAAAACACCAGTTTACGGGTGAACCTGGTATGTTCAGGAAGAGAACTCATGGAGCAATGAACCGCTCCACACCAACATAGAAAGTGAACCTTAATTATTCCTTTAACATAAACAAAGAAGCTTATGACCAAAGGATTTTAGTTCCGATGGTTCCATATAAGAAGTGGTATGGTTGTTGTATGTTACTTTCATTCGGGCCGGGTACATGAGACAGTATTTAGCCCCAATATCCTATAGCTGTTGGCAGTAAGACAAAAATTCCTTCTGTTTTAGGGCCGTGGTCTTGGCGAGATCGGGGACAATAAAATACTTCTTGCCCTGATATAGGAGTTGGGGATGTGCTTTCGCCGCATTAATAATCTGTAAGGCATGTTGAAATCGCAAAATCTTCACCACTATAGGCCTCACCTTTGTAAAGTGTAGTGACGAATACGAGGGAACACGATGTGCTCGCTCGATCTCCAGCGGGGCTGCAAAAGAGAGGCCTAGTGACTTCGGCAGGAATTCCGTTAGAAAGGTGATGATGTCAGAACCCTCCGAAGCCTCCGTAATTCCAATAATACGGATGTTGTTCCTTCTGCCATGGTTCGAGAGGTCCTCCAAGTCCCGCTGCAGCGAGGTGATGAGTTTATCATGTGTGTCAATCAGGGAGCATTTAGTTTGGAAGGCCTCTGCCTTCTCCTCAAGGGCGTCCAATCGGTGTCTAGCATCCATGAATTGATTGTTGAGAGCTTCTATTTCCACTCTCACAAGTTTGGTTTCATCCACTTGCTCCTGCATAATGCGTTTAAAAGATCGCATTTCTTTTATGAGAGTTTCAATTTGCGATTCCTCTGTTTTCGCCGCCATTTTGTCTGGCGAGCCAGAATCCGTTTTGGGGCGCTTACAGTGGGCTGAGTCAGAGTTGAGTCTCCTTTTACAGCTTTCGGTGGTGACATGTAGGAATATCGGTTAGCCTCTTAAACTTACACAGAGGAAAGGAACGGGTAAGCAAAGAAATAAATGTACTAATATCTGGCAATTCGGTGTCGATGTGGAGGAGCTGTTACTCCATGCGTCTGCTCCCTGTTGCTAGCAGGCTCCGCCCCCCAGGAATAAATGTACTAATATCTGGCAATTCAGTGTTGATGTGGAGGAGCTGTTACTCCATGCATCTGCTCCCTGTTATAGCTTTCAAAAGTAAAGAAATGAAAATATAAACAAACCTGCAAATGAAGAAATTTGGAAGTAATGTTACTCTCACTAAAGGCGAGTAAAATCCGTGCAAGACAAATATCTGTTATAGAGCAAGTTCTAGCCAAACCATACCTTTACCTATAACGGACACAGTCGGGCAGCGAAAGAAAGGCGGGCTGTTGGGAGCACATATATAAAGAGGAAATGTAACCATAGTAACGAAAATGCATTCACGTGACTGATGCACAAAGAGGCTGATAACGTGGTGAATGTGCATGTGATCGCCTCCGCCATGCGCCATACGCTCAATTGTCGTTGCACTGAGTTGTTCCTGCACCCAATTGTCTTGCGTGCTGTTATCCTTGCGCTCAATTGTCTTGCGCGCTGTTATCCTTGCGCTCAATTGTCTTGCACGCTGTTATCCTTGCGCTCAATTGCCTTGCGCATTGTTATGCTTGCGCTCAATTGTCTTGCGCTCACTTGTCTTGGCGCTTTTGTCTGCACGCTTTTGTCTTGTGCGCATTTGACCTGTCACCGTTAAGATACCTGTATCCTGGCTTTATATCCTGACAACTCACCAATCTGCTGTCTTCGACCACAGACTACAAATCCTTCAAAAAAGAAACAAAAACCCTACTCTTCAAAAAATACATAAAACCTATATAATACAACCAGATCCGTCCCAAGCTTCACCTACAATACTATCTACTCCTTAGCAAATCAAAAATGTTCAAATTACTCCTTATGTCTTTCCTAATATCATGATAATTCTTATGTAATCTGCCTTGAATCGCAAGGTAATGGCGGAATAGAAATCACTAATGTAATGTAATGATTTGGAACATCCTTGCAATATGGATGCCAATTTTCAGATGTTTCCACCAAAATTAGAGCTTCTAAAATAACCATAAATGGGAAAAATGACAAATGAAATCTCAAAATCATGGCAGCTTACTTGTGGGGTCCCTCTAGGATCACCCCTCTCTCATATTCTTTTTAATACTGTGATGAATACTTTAGTTACAGAATTATCAAAAATAGGATCTAGATCTTTTAGTTAGTTAGTATTTCACTGGAGGAGCTTTAATTCAAGACTTATTTGATGGGATTTGAAAAAATGGGCTTACACCTACAAACTGAAATTAAAAACGGAGGAAACAAGATTTCAGTGGTTAAGAGCAAGACCACCTGCTGAGAATATAGTGATACATGATATAGAACATTTGTTAGAATCCTCCTTAAAAAAATGTAGGCATTACAATAATTCTTTCTTAACGCTGGATGTTCAAATGAATATATTGACAAAAAAAGTTTTTAGCAAGCTGAGACAACTCTGCCATATACGGAAATATTTGATCAGGGTTTAGAACAATTGTGCAGGTGATTATGCTCATAAAATTGGACTTTTGTAATGCTATCTATACAGATTATTCAGTAAGGCATAAGAAGAAATTGCAGACCTGGCAGAATACAGCTTCTAGGTTGCAGTGCCAAGCTAGCAAATCTGATAGAGTCACCCATCTTTTGAAGCAATTGCATTGGCTTGCTATAGAAGCCCGTGTAATATTTAAATTAGGCATGATTATATTTAGAAATAGACATGATTTAGCTCCATCTTGAGTCAGATGCTGAATTTTCATTCCTCCAACAAACAGAACAGAATAGAAAAGAGACCATTTGTCTCTTCATTTTCTGTCAAGGGCATGAAATCTAAATGGCTGTTTTCTTTATCTTTTTTTTTTTTTTTTTTTGTATCAGGCTTCTTTTATCAGGAATTTATTACCATTAGAGGTCAGACGGGAAGCAAAGTATAAGCAATTTTGTAGAAAATTAAAAAACATATCTTTTACAGAAATTTGCAGCAAAATAGATGCTATCAATGATATTTTAGTCTCAATCTTATGTACGTCCTAGAAATGCTCTGGTTATTGTGCTCCGCATTGAACCACATGGATGGGTAATGGTGGAATACATGTTTTTATATTGTATTGTACTGTAATATTTGGATTCTTACAGTTCCACCAGCCATAGAACTGGTATAAATGTGGTGGTCTAAATGCATCAGGGACATAGGCAATTTAAAGTATTCTGGGGTCCATGCAGAAAGCTTTGTGGTAGAGTCCATACTCTACCACAAAAGTCCCCCCCAAACCCCCCCACCAAAAAAAAACTACAGCATGCTATACTCAGTAAATGTGCAAATTACTGCTGTGTTAAAACTGTGGCCATAATCTGCAGTTCACTTTTCCTGCCTATATCAGCACCCCCACAGCTTTCTGAATGTTCCCCTATACCTGGTGATCTAATCTGAACCTCCCCTGCCCTTAACATAAACATAGCAAAATTCCTAAGGGTCTAATGGGCCCCCTTCCTTCCCCTAACCAACCCCCCTGCTCCTGACTATGAAATAAACTTCCCTGGTATCTAATAGCATCCCTAACTCCCAACCCTTTTTTTAATCCCCCAGATTCCTCCCCATACCTCAATTCAAGAGTGATGCACACTCACTTCTGCCTCTAATGCCGTCATCTTCATAATGGCAGTGCCTTTATCCAACGTGGTACACCCTAGGATGCACCAGGTGGAGCCAGTTTACCATATAAAGGGACCCCCCTCCCCAGCAATTTCTTTTTTTGATATGTTATATGAGGGAGTGCTGAAAAATTTTCAGCCCAACCAGGAAGGGAATGACATGGAGCCATGAAACTTACAAGTTATTTCACATATCAATCAAAACCTATCTCTTTGACAAATTCCTCTGACTCCCCCTCTCCTCCCCCCCCCCCGCCTAGTAACCCTGCCTTGTATCTCCGACATACCTCCGGATTTCCTGACCACTCCTGACTTGCTAAGCTAAGCTGATTGACTTATTTGTAACATCACTGTATATGTACAGTCTCTTACTCTGTTAACCGCTCTGAACTGTTATGGTACTGCGATATACAAAAATAAAGTTATTATTATTATTATTATTATATTCACCCCTAGGTTTAACACACTTGGCACATTGTGTCTGAAGTTTCTGTAACCCTTCCAAAAAATACTCTGACATCTGGTCATTGAAATACTGCTCCATTGCTACAATCACCTCCAAATCACTCGAAAATTGTCACCCTTTCAAAGTCTTTTTTTAAGGTTTAAAAACAGAAAATAGATGGAACAAGATCTGGTAAGTAGGGTAGATGATCTATGCACTGAAACCTCAACTGCGTCATAACATCCATTGTTTTGCCAGCCTTTTGAGCAAGTGCATTGTCTTGCAAAAACAAAACTCCTTTTTGCAGCTTCCCTCTCCTTTTTACTTTCAATAAGAACATAAGAACATAAGAAGTTGCCTCCGCTGAGTCAGACCAGAGGTCCATCTTGCCCAGCGGTCCGCTCCCGTGGCGGCCCATCAGGCTCACTGCCTGAGCAGTGGTCCCTGTCTAGCTCTACAACCTATTTCTACTCTTATTCCTATAACTTACCTTTACTCCTATCCCTATAACCCATCTCTACCCTATCTGTACCCCTCAATCCCTTTTTCCTCTAGGAACCAATCCAAACCTTGTTTGAATCCCTGTACAGTGCTCCTGTCCACCACAGCCTCTGGAAGCACATTCCATGTATCCACCACCCTCTGGGTGAAAAAGAACTTCCTAGCGTCTGTTCTAAACCTGTCCCCTTTCAATTTCCCCGAGTGCCCTCTTGTACTTGTGGTTCCCCTTAGTTTGAAAAATCTGTCCCTGTCCAATTTCTCTATGCCTTTCAGGATCTTAAAGGTTTCTATCATGTCTCCCCTAAGTCTCTGCTTCTCCAGGGAGAACAGTCCTAACTGTTTCAATCTGTCAGTATATGAGAGATTTTCCATACCCTTTATAAGCTTAGTTGCTCTTCTCTGGACTCCCTCAAGTACTGCCATGTCCTTCTTGAGGTACGGCGACCAGTACTGGACACAGTATTCCAGATGCAGCCGCACCATTGCGCGATACAGTGGCAGGATGACTTCCTTCGACCTGGTCGTGATACCCTTTTTTATGATACCCAACATTTTGTTTGCTTTTCTTGAGGCTGTGGCGCACTGCGCCGACGCCTTCAGGTCTCTTTCAAGGTTACTTACCCCTAGTAGTGATCCCCCCATTTTGTAGCTGAACATCGGGTTCTTTTTCCCCCACATGCATGACCTCCTTTAATTGGCATAGCAGTATTCTGTATTAACTGTTTGGCTCCTTGGAAGATAGTCAGTCATTACAATACCTTCCTGATCCCAAAACACTTTGACCATGACCTTTCTGTTGACTTTTGTGTCTTGAATTTCCTTGACCTTGGAGAACCTGCGTGCCACTATTGCATGGACTGTTGTTTTGTCTCAGGATTATAGTGGTATAACCATATTTCATCAAAAGTAACTAGTCATTCCAAAATATTAGCACCAGCTTGCTGAAAATGCTGCAAAATCAACTTGGAAGTGTTCACTCGATGTCATTTCTCATCATCATTCAAACATTTGGGTACCCATTGGCTGACAGCTTCCGCATACCCAGCTGCTTATGGATTATACACCCAACATGTTCCCTGGATATCTGTAGTGTCTCAGCAATTGTTTTAGCTGATATTCACCAATCTCCCCAAATCAGGTCATGGACATGGTCAACAATTTCAAAAGTTGACATCATTTGAGGCTTTCCAGACCTTGCTGCATCCTTGATTTCAAAATCTCCACACTGAAAGTTTGAACACCACTTCTTCATTGTGGAGTATGATGGGCATTTGTCACTCTTTGCTTGCATCATACATTCATGGATTTCCTTTGGAGTGTCTTCTGTGGGAATAGGAATTTCATGATGGCTCGGAGTTCCACACTTGAAAATTCCACACTTTTCATCAACATTATTCAATCAATGATCTGAAACAATCTCAAAACACACCATTACGATTCTGCAAAATTGACACTTTACAAAATATCATTTACTGGTGAACACTTATTCACACACTTTCACCATTATTACTTCTTCATACACCAATTAACCATCCAACTTCTTCAGCTTATATAATCACTGAGTTTACATTTTCTTTATTCGGATCCCTGAAGAAGACAGTGTTGACCGAAACACGGACCGTGTCGGCTCCCATAAGTGGTTTATTGGTACGCAACAATTTATTTATTTGTTCATAATAAATTTTGCCTGCATCTTGTACACCTGTCTGCAGTCCTTTTCTTTGCCCTTCCTTTACAAAATAAAACAACACTCTTTTCAGCTACAGTGGCAAAATAATGGTCAGAGTTTAGGAAGCTGGTTGAGCTGAGAACCTTTCAGCACTCGCTTGTACCTTTGAGATGGAAGAGGAGAAGGAAGGAGGCCGGGGCTATTGCAGAAAGTAATCTGGGGCAAGGTGGTGGGTTGGAGTGAGGGGTATGCTGCTAGACACCCTTCTACATTGCCCTGGACCTAGTCCAAAGTTGCCTGTGCATAACTTTTATTTTTCTGTGCTGAAACCCTTTCTGCATTGCTATCCTGCAGTAAAACTGTGTTAAACTTGCGGTAACCCTGCGGGAAGTTTTCTGCACTGGCCCTTCTGTAAGTCTCTTGTGAAATGGAAGCCCTGTCTAAATCCTGCCCATGTATTGCTGCTTGTAAGCCCCCGTTTGCAACTCGAGCAGGTGTTTGCGGAATACACTTCTCCCTCCCTATTCGCTGTGATAGGGGATTAACAGAACCGCAAATAACTTTTTCATATGTTATTTGCTGTTTTCTATTAAAAACCATCGTGAATATAGTGAAACCGTGAATAACATGGTGGGAGACCTGGTCTGTTCCTGAAGGAGAGGCAAAACGCGGTGAAGAAAGTGCTGGGAGTGGTATAATGGAATCAGCGATTTTCTCTGTAAACGCTTGGAATCAGCAATTTCTCTATGCAAATTGATGTAATTTGGGGGGAGGAGCCAGCAAGCTAAAAACCGTGAATAATCGAAACCGCGAATGCTGAAACCGCAAATACGGAGGGAGAAGTGTAGTGGCTAAATGCCTTGCTAATATGAATATGTGCACATTTATTTAAACATATTTATATCCCGCAGCATACCCCCAAATTTGTGCGGGTTACATAAAAGCATACAAAACAGCATCCACCCAGAAGCAGCACTATCACATCACATATTAAGAAAAGGCTTCTTGAGAATAATATGTCTTCAGACATGTACGAAAAAGTACAAATGAAGTTGCTTGACGAACTGATTCCGTGAGGGCATTCCACAACCGAGGGCCTGCCAAACAAAATACCCAAGAGTGTACTGAAACCTTGTGAATCTGTCACAATGACAGTGTGTCTAACAACTGCTCAGACTGTGAGCCCATAGAATGAAGGGACTCATAGAGGGGAATTCTGTAAGGGCCGCCTAAAGTTAGACATCGGCAGGGCCTAACGTAATTGTTTTAATTGGCATTAAGTGGTGCGAAAATTGATTGCGCTGTTAAATGCCAATTAAGGGAAGCGGGCTGTTCTTGCTCTTGGACAGTCATGCGTCTTCCTGGTACACCATGTATTCTTGTCGATGGGTATTGTGTTTTTTTTCATTGATGTCTCCGTTTGCATATTTTATCCTTGTACCATGTAGAGAATGACACGGTGACAAAATTCATCACCGTTCCCGTCCCCGCGGATAACCGCGGGAAACCATCTTCATGTCATTCTTTAAGGAAAGAGAGAAGAATCAGAGTATGAATGGCCACAACCACTGACCCGCAAGCTTTGCTTTGAAGAATGCTGGTGTAGAAGGACAGAGGATGAAATAGACACTAGAAAATGACATGGGTTTATTTCCCGCGGTTATCCGCGGGGACGGGAACGGTGATGAATTTTGTCACCGTGTCATTACCATGCTTGTTTCTCTTGTTGACTCTAATAAAAAATGATATTTAAAAAAACAAACTAACAAACAAAAACCCCCCAATTTTAACAAACTTCTAGGCACCCCCTGGAACCGGTGGCTAACCACCAGGCACCTACTGGCACTTAGTGAAGCTGCATGCCTAAGTAGATGTATTTAGGCACAGAGCTGGCCTGGGGCATCACTGAGCTCTGCTAGGCACGATTCAACCATGAACCTTGGCACCTGAAATGTAGGCCTTTAAAACCCTGGCCTACACTACCAGCGCCTAAGTTCATCGTTAGGCACTGGTAGCCGTGATTCTCTAAGTGACTGACACGCGGCAGACGCCAGTTTTCTAGATGCCACTTATAGAATTAGCCCCATTAGGTTTAATTGAACTAGCCACAACAGGAGATGCCCCTAAATCAGAACCACAATCTTAAACTGTATCCTCCAGAAAACTGGGGCAGAACAGGGCGGGGCCAGGTGTCTTTTTTTTTTTTTTTTTTTTTACAGAGGAAATCTGGCAACCTTAACTTAAGTAAACCAATCCTAGTGGAGTATATGATCCAATAATATACTAGAAAAAATTCCACTATCACTTATTCAGAGAAGTGCACTCACTTTTTAGCTATAACGGGAAAAGGCCTCAGAAATGGAGCCTACGCACGGTCATAGACTGAATTGATCAAATTGATCAGCGTAGTTGTCACGCTCCTTGCTCCAATCATCGGCCAACAAAAACCCGTTTATTTAACTTTATTTCTAGAATGCTTAAATCTTATTCTATCATAATCAATTATTAACTTTATATTGTTTAAAACTTAGCTTATGTTCTAAAGCATTTTTATGAGTTTTCTTTTTTATAAAGCATTTTTATAGATTTTATTTTTTTATAAATTTTCATGCACAACTCTATCTTCACTGAAAATTGTAATTGTAACTTAGCTTCACAGTGGTACAGATGCCTCCCACATATGCCAACGCGGCCAGCGTTTTGCGGATGTATTTTACTACCTAGGGTTACCATCCACTTTCCTGGTTTAGCTAGAACCTTAACTTAAGGCCTAAATCACTTTATTCCTGATTGTTCCAGCTAAAACCAGGAAAGTGGATGGTAACCCTAGGTAGTAAAATAGTAAAATTTGGTTTGGGCTGAGGTTGACAGCCAGAGAAGCAACTTACAGACCATGACGACATATTTGCTTTCTCTTCTAGTCTAAACTGAGTCAATTTCCACAGGTTTCACTCCCTCTGCCCAAAGAAAGCACACTACTGCATGTTGCTCTTGGATGGTGCAATCTTGCAATGGAGTGTCCATGTTTCTGACCTTGTGGCTCTCACATCACTCTTCAATTTTCAAACATACAGTCGACTCTGCTTAAGTGCAAAGCCTCTAGACCGGACCGCCATGCGCCCTTAAACGGAGTGTGCGCTTAATCGGAGTATCACTTTTTAGTCATGAAAAATCACAGTACGCTGTAGTCAAAGGCAATAAAACTTTTATTCAGCAAAAAACACACCGAATACAATTTAACACGGTTCAGTTATAGAAACAGCACTATTCCGTCAAATGCAATACACTGAAAACCTTTTTTTGAACCAACGTTCTACTGAAATAATCAGTCATTGTTTTCTGCACACAGATTGCACGATTCAGGCTGTGTATCTGACTACTGGGCTTATTACTTGAATGTTTTTCTGCTAGGGCACAATTTGGATGTTTGGGGTTAGACCTGTTTTAATAATGAATAAGTTCATTAGAGGAAGGTGTGGCTGACTGGTAGAACTGCTCCCTCTGCACCCAGTGGTTGCGAGATCAAATCCGAGTGCTGATCCTTGTGTTCTGGGGCAAATCACTTAATCCTCCAGAGCCCACTGCTTTGAATGTCAAAGCAAGAAAAAGACTTTATACAAGTCCCCATTCCCTTCCCTTGGTATTTGATATACTGTCCACTTGTAAGGCCAGTGGCGTAGCAAGGGTGAGAGGTGCCCCTCCCCCACCTTTGTCTCTGCCCCCCTCCTTCCCTATCCTCCCTGCCAAGCACGCTTCCCCTGTACCTCTAGTTGTTCACTGCCATGAGCAACAAGAACTTCAACGTGCTCCTCGCGACCCTATTGGCTCTCCCTTTGATGTCACTTCCTATGCATGGCACCTGGAAATGATATCAGCAGGAGAGATGATGTGGTCACGAGGAGCACATTGAACAACTAGAGGTATAGGGGAAGGGAACGGGGCTCGCACATGGTGAGGGGAGGAATGGGAGGGGGCAGAGAGGAGGAGGAGTGCCAGTGCCCCCCCCCCCCCCACCAACATGGTGCCCGGAGCAGACCGCCCCTGTCCCCCCTTTACTACGCCACTGTGTATGGTCATCTGAGCGGTTCACAATTTAATAAGGTATTTTCTCTATCTGAGCTGGCAGGCTCACAATCTAACTACGATACCTGGAGGGTTAGGTGACTTGACCAAGGTCACAAGGAATGGCACTGGGCTTGAACCTGCAACCTCAGGGTGATGAGGCAGCAGCTCTAACCACTAGGCCACTCTTCCACCAAAAGGGTGTCCAAACTGACAGGATGACCACTGGAGGGATAGAGGCATGACACCCCCCCCCCCCCCCCGCCACACACACACTCCCCCAGTGGTCACTGACCCTCTCCCACCCCCCAAAGATCTGAATTAAACAATTCATATCTGTTTGTATGACAGCTTCAGATGTTATGGGCAGTCCTATTAGAGCAGTAAGCAGGTCTCAGAGATATGAGATATGGAGATATGAGGCTAAGTCCCCTTCTCTGGAGTCCACTGTACTGCTTACTGCAGTATGTAAGATGCTGCCTTTTCCTAGGTACTCATGTGTGACGTGTGCTTGTTACTAAAAAGAAGAGAAGGGTACTTAGCTTCATATCTCACTCTAACTACAACACTTGTGATGGGAAGTGTGAACCTACCAAAACACACCCAAATCCCACTGTACCTACATTTAGTTGACACCTTCAGGCATAAGGGCTATTGGTGTGGTGTACAGTTGAGTCCAGTGGGTTTTGGAGGGCTCACCATACATTATAAGGAGATTATGGTGAGATGTGTACATGGTCCTTTTTTGCGAGGTTCACTGCAGTGCTCCCTAATGTGCCCCATTGCTCTGTTGGGATGTCTATGTGACCAGTCTACTAAAAATTCTGGCTCCTCCTACAGCCCAATGGCTTGTTTTGTGTGTTTTTCTTTTGGACTTTTTTTTTTCTCAAATGGTCAAAAAAGAGAGACGCACTAAGGGCAAACACATTTAGAAATGGTCATTTTCGGGAAAAAAAATAGACATTTTATTGTTTCAAGAATGGCCATTTTCTCTAATTGATTTTTGGACGTACTTTAAAAACATCTAAACTTGGGTTTAGACGTCATATCGAAAATTGCCTTCTTTATTATTTTGGTGTACAAGATTCTGAATTTATTTTTTTGTACATGTTTATATTTATTAAAAATTTGATATACCACCAAGCCAATAAAGGATCCCAGGCATTTACAAAATTAAAAAAAAACATATAAAATCATTGATAAAAAAGAACTCACAAGGCATGTGGAGACAGAGTTAAAGATCTCAATCTGTATACTTGGGAGTAAAGGTGGGAGAGGGAAGATATGATAGAGACATTTAAATACCTACGTGATATTATAAATGCACGAGTCGAGGCTCTTTCATTTGAAAGGAAGCTCTGGAATGAGAGGGCTTAGGATGAAGTTAAGAGGTGATAGGCTCAGGAGTAATATAAGGAAATACTTTTTACAGAAAGGATGGTACACTTCCCCCTCCCCATTCTCGGTTTCCCTACTCGCAATTTCACATAATCGTGATTTTTTTTTGGGGGGGAGGAGGACCCCCCCCATATTTTTGTCTTCCCCCTGGCATCTCGGCCTTACCTGGTGGTCTAGCTCTCTCAAGAGACTACTGGAACTTCCCACAGCCATTTCCTAATGGCTATCTGCACGGGGCAGGAGCATAGGAAGATCGCTCCAGCCCCGAAAACCAGCTAGACCACCAGGTAAGGCCGGGATGCCAGGGGAAGGCGGAAGGGAGGCGGGGGTGGGTCAGAGCTGGATATTCGCGGTTTTTCACCATTCGCGGTCCGGTTCTGCCCGTATCCCCCGTGAATAAGGAGGGAAAAGTGTAGATGTGTGGAAAAGTCTCCCAGAAGAAGTGGTAGAGACAGAGACTGTGTCTTAATTTCAAGAAAGCCTGGGATAGGCATGTGGGACAGTGGCATACCTAGCATATGTGACACCCGGGGCCCATCATTTTTTG
This sequence comes from Geotrypetes seraphini, assembly GCF_902459505.1. Lineage (NCBI taxonomy): Eukaryota > Metazoa > Chordata > Amphibia > Gymnophiona > Dermophiidae > Geotrypetes > Geotrypetes seraphini. The sequence goes on from NC_047086.1 coordinate 216,098,128, forward strand.
ACACCCCCCCATTTGTACGAAAAACATGATTTTTAGTAACAAGCCACACGTCACACATAAGTACCTAGGAAAAGGCAGCATCTTACATACTGCAGTGAGCAGTACAACATCAATACACCATTGTAAAATTAAACATGCCAGGCTAGTACAGATCAATCCTGCACAGTCAATCCTAACAGAAAACCATGTCTTTCAAATACACAGAAAACACTGTCGCCTAGTATGGAATCACAAACTAACTCCTCCCCCTTTTACAAAACTGTAGTGTGGTTTTTAGCCACGGTGGTAACAGCTCAGATGCCAACACTAAAAAATGCTCTACAGTTTTGTAAATGGGGAGATAGAATAAAAATACGTAAACAAAGGTTAAACTGAAGCACCAAGAAGCTGGACTCTGCATACAGTGCAATACCACAGAAACAGCAATGCATCTCTCCTAAAGCAAAAAAATAAATAAATAGATTTTTTTTTCTACCTTGTCTTCTCTGGCCTCTGCTTTCCTCATATTCTTGTCACTCTTCCTTTCATCCACTGTCTACCCTCTCTCTGCCCCTTCTATATAGCATCTTCTCTCCTTCTATTCCCCTTCCGGAAACTATGCCTCCCCCTTCCATCTCTCCCTGCCCCCCGATTGGTCTAGCATCCATCTTCTTCCCTTCCCTCCTCCATTGGTCTGGCATCTCTCTCTCCTTCCCTCTCCCACACACCCATGGTCTGGCATTTCACTTTCTCCTCTCCCTTCCCTCTACTTCCATCAACATCTGCCCCCTTTCTTTCCCTCCAACCCAATTCCATGCAGTATCCTTCCCCCTTATGTCTCTTTCCCCTTTCCCTGCACACCAATTCCATCAGCATCTGCCCCCTTTCTCTCCCTCCCCATGCTTCCATATCACCCTGACCCCCTTTCTCTCCCTTCACCACCCTTCCATACCACCCTGACCCCCTTTTTCTCCTTCCACCACCCTGCTATGCTCCTTTCTCTCTCCATCCAAATCAGCAAGGTCCCACGATGACTACTTCTGCTGCCTCTGCTCCGGAAGAGGTAAATGATGTCAGAGAGGGGTGGGCCGACAGACGCAGGGAGTTGTGGCAAGGTCCTGTGATGAATGTGGCTGTCGGTCCACCCCCCTCTGATGTCACTTACCTCTTCTGGAGCAGAGGCGGTAGAAGCAATCATCGCGGGACCTTCCTGCACTTCAGTGCGTCTGCCGACTCTGCTCTGGAATAAGTACGGCAGCCGCGCTGAGGTGCAGTTTAGAGAAGTGCGGGAGGTTCTGGACCCGGCCGGCTGTGCACCCCCTTGGAGTGTGCACCCAGGGCAGACTGCCCCTCCCCTTGGTACGCCACTGATGTGTGATCTCTTAGAGAGAGGAAGAGATAATATTACCAATCAGTAACAGGAGTACAGTAAAGGAGCCTTTTCCTTCTGTTCAAAAATTCCACCTACTGTGCCTGGACTGCTGACATGAATGTTGTCCCCACAACCCCTTCTCCTAAGGATTTTAAGTTGCCTTAATTTAGCCCATTCCATCCCACCCTAGCTCCACCCACCCTAGCCTCTCTCAGACAGTTCAGTCTTGACCACATATGGGTGAATCTCTTTATAAAGATGGTTAGTGAATCTTAATAAATTAATATATAAAATAATTCATGGGGTTGGGACACTCATAGCCAGTTAGGAAGCAAGGAACTACTTCAGGTCATGATGACAAACATTGCCAGAGAGCACAATGGTGGCAGGTTACAATAAGCTTGTGAAAAGCCCTGCAAGCATTTCATTACTATTCTAGGTCTCACTCCAACCTAAAAATGGCTCTGTTGGCCTGTATGTGCCACATTGTTGAGAGCAAGGCTGACCTAAGGGTATAGAAATCCTTAGGCAAACTTTTATCTGTGAGCTCTCCCTCAGGGGTAGCTCATAACCTTACCACCCCCTCTCAACCTGTAGTTCTACATCTCTTCCCCTCTGTACTTCCTTCCTCCATGACCAGCATTTCATTTTCCTCTTTGTAGTTCTCCCTCCCCATGGCCAGTATCTTCCTTTTGGCTCTCTACTCCCTGATTGCCAGCGTTTCTCCTTTCTCTTTAACCTTCACCTCCTCCCCCTCCCCCCAAACACATACAAGTTGACCAGCATTTTTTTTTCCTCATTCCTCTCTGCTTTCAGGCTGTTGTTGATGCCCCTTTACTCTACCTCTGCTGACACTGAACTTAAAGAAGATTTAGTGCGGCACTGGCCCTATAAGTACAGGCCTGCTCTGATATACTGCCATGGGGATGGCACAGGAGGAGGTGAGGAAGGCTGGCAGTGACAGCCACAGGAGGGAGAATGCTCTGGTGTGTTCCAGAATTGCTCTGCTGCCTGCCTCCCAGTCTCTACTGTCCTAGGGGGACACTCAGTCCATTTAGAGGCAGTACTGACTCTGGATTGGAGTCTGCAACATCTCTACTTGCAACTAGATTGAAGAAGAAGAAGGATGGGAGAGACTGAAGCATGGATTGAATGGATAGCTTACAATGAGAAGTGACTTTTGACCTTATTCGGCAATACTGGAAGGTAATTGCTGAGGTGGGAACACTCTGTATTAGCACACTGCAGAAGCAGAAATGAAAACCAGTCCCCCTTTATTCCTCACTCAATCACATAAGGGGCCGAAATCTAAAACACAGGCTAAGTTGCGGGCCAAATTTTTTATTAAGATACTTAGGGGTCCTTTTATTAAGGTACGCTAACCGATTTAGCACACGCTAAATGCGTACCTTAATAAAAGGACCCCTTATTCTTAATAGAAATATAGGGTTAGAACCTCTCCAAACCCACACCGGCTCTGTGATGTAAACAAAATAAATAAAAAATACTTTTCCTCTCTTTTTTTAGGTCCTAGTTCATGCTTGCTAACACCAGCTCTGGCAGGATACACATTTCAAATCTGACATATTGTAATCACAAAACAGAAAATAATATTATTTTTTCTACTTTTTTTTATTTGGTCATTATTCAAATCATGTTGGTCCAAGGCTCTGATTGTCTTCTGATAACTTGCTTGCCAGGGTCTCCTGCCCATTTGTTGTTTCCTTCTTTATTATTAATATATATAACACTTATATTCTAAGTGGTTTACATTCAAGTACTTTATCATATTTCTCTATCTGTCCTGATAGGCTCAAACTATCTAGTGTACCTGTGGCAATGAGGGGATTAAGTGACCTGCACAGGGTCACAAGGAGCAGTGAGGGATTTGAACTCACAACCTCAGAGTGGTAAGACTGTAGCTCTAACCACTGCACCACACATTCCCCTTTCTCTATGCTAACTATCCATCTTCCATCTCTGTCCTCCACTTCCGTTTCCCTTCACTCCCCTGGAGGTCTGGCATCTATCCTTTTTATTCATCTCCATCCCCGCAGCTGCAGCGATGGACCACACCATCCCCAGATCTACCATCTCTCCTTTTCTCAACTATCCTTTCATCCAGCATCTCTCCCTCCTTCCCTACCATCCTACCTTCCCCACCTCTTTCTCCTTCCCAACCACCATCTCTCCCTCTCTTTCCTCCCAACTACCCTCCAATCCAGTATCTCTATCCCCCTCCACACTGTCCCTTGTGTCCAACTTCTCTCCCTTTCTGCTCCTTCACTTCCTCTATCCCATTGTCCACCATCTCTCTCCCTCTCTGTTATTAGATGCATTATTTCTTCTCCTCCCCCCCACCCTCAGTCCAGCATATGCACATCTCTTTGGACCCCTCCTTCCCTCTCTTCGTGTACCTCTACACCAGGGCCCGCCCCTCCTCCCTGCATGTTTTCCCCCTTCTTTCTAGCATCCTCTGGCTTCCTGGTCTCACCTTCAAAGCAGCCTGCAGAGGCTCGCCAATTGGCTATAGCGATCCTAGCAGGCTGCTGTCGACCTCTGCAACACATTCCCTCTGCCGCGGGACCATGGCAGAGGGAACGTGCTGCGGAGGCCGACAGCAGCCTGCTAGGATCGCTTCAGCCAACCAAAGATCCTCTGCAGGCTGCTTTGAAGGTGAGACCAGGAAGCCGGGAGAGAGATGGTGTACAATAAGATGGAGGGAGGGAAGGAATAGGGTATTTTCTCACGGGCCAAATTTAATTACCCTGCAGGCCAAATTTGGCCTGCGGGTCTGAGTTTGACACCCCTGCTTTATTCCAATGTTTTCCATACGGGGTTGTGAGTTCTGCTGCTGTTCCAGTTCTCTGCTCATTTTTCTTAATTGCTGCTGGGACTGTCGTCTTTTTTTTTTTTTTTTCCTGTGCAAAAAGGGCATAACCCTGCCACTGAGTAAGTGCTGGTTGAGATTGAAGCAAGAGGTCGTTTCTAGAAACATCTGCTGTGGAAGAGAAAGGGGAATGAATCATTTATTTATTTATTATTCAATTTTCTATACCGTTCTCCCAGGAGAGCTCAGAACAGTTTACGTAAGTTTATTCAGGCACTCAAGCATTTTCCCTGTCTGTCCAGGCAGGCTCACAATCTATCTAATGTACCTGAGGCAATGGGGGGGGATTAAGTGACTTGCCCAGGGTCACAAGGAGTGGCGTGGGTTTGAACCCACAACCCCAGGCTGCTGAGGCTGTAGCTTTAACCACTGACCCACACTCTCTTCTTTCCCTTCCTCTAGCCCCTCTGAATATTCATAGGGATCTCTATTTTGGCTTTCTGGGGGTTATTTTTTTCCTCTGTACCCCACCAAAGATCACTGGAGCCAGCATTGCCAATTTTCTGCTGCTAACTGCCTTGATGGAGCCAGTAGTGGGATGGGGTTGTTGGATTACATTCTGACAAACCCCAATTTACAAGCACCTGGTTTCATTTTCCTCTTAGATGTGGTTGCAGACGCCAGAAGGAAAAATGTACCATTAAAATAATTTGGTGTTCATCATGAATAATAAACATACAGAGAACTCTGAGCTATTCCCTGACTGTAATCTTCCTGTGAGAAGCCAGACAAAATTGACTGTTTTCTAAAGACTTCTTTTTTATATATGTATATAACTGCTCTGAAGAGACAAGAAGGGAGAAACAGAAAGAAAGAGCGAGAGAGACAGGCAGCATAAAGAGAAATAAAATAATTGCAGCTTTTACATTTGTGATATAGCTTCCTTTTTTTGCTCTTGTGCTGTCCACATTGGTGGACGCTGTGTGAGTGTGGTGGTGGTGGTGGGGGGGGGGGGGCAGTTATTAAAGGTGCAATTTTTATTTTATTTTTTTAGCCCAACATGCATAGGGATTTCTGCTCTCCCTCGGTCTCTTTCTGTTGTTCTGCCTTCACTGTCTGTAAATACAGCAGAGGAACTACTGTTTTGCTTTGACACTGCTGCTCTTTGCTGCTCCTAGTTTGCCTTAAGGTAGATCAGCCCATTTTAAAAGATCCCCCAAAGAAAACCTTAGACATATGGAGGTAACAAGGTGTGTTATAATATTTAATTTGAACAACAACAAAAAAGAAACAATAAGATAAGCTGATACTATTTTATTGGATTAACAAGGGAGAAACTCCTGTATATGGTATTTTGGCCCTGCCTGTGCTGGTCAGGGTGCCGCTATTTTGTAGATCAAGTCATCAAATGAGTTATTTATTTATTTATTTACAAATTTTATATACCACCAGTGGTCTCAAACCCGCGGCCCACCAGGTACTATTTTGAGGCCCTCGGTATGTTTATCATAATCGCAAAAGTAAAATAAAAGAGTTTCTTGATCATATGTCTCTTTAGCTATAAATTACAATATTATTATTAAGACTTAGCCAAAAGGAAAGATTTATAAACTATAAAGAGTTTTACCTCATGCAAAATTGTCATTTCTTTAATAAGACATTAACTATTTTTTTCTGAGGCCCTCCAAGTACCTACAAATCCAAAATGTGGCCCTGCAAAGGGTTTGAGTTTGAGACCACTGGTCTAGGCAGTTTACAAAACAACATACAAAATTAATGACAACAATATAATTTATACTCATAGACTCTCCTACATCCTCCACTACATACATACTATAAATGTGCCTGTTTAACTTTCAAAATCCTATATGGTATCCTCCCTCCCTTTATCCCTCTTTCTTGGAATTCCTCAAACCCTAATACCACCAGGTCCTCACACAAATTAAAACTATCCTTCCCCTCGCTAAAAGGCATTTCCCACACAGGAAAGCTAGGGACCTCCCTCCACTTCAAAATCACTGAGCTCTGGAACAACCTTACCTCCCCTCTTCGGAACTTGAGCTCTCTCCAAGTTTTCCGCAAACACCTGAAAACCTGGCTTTTCTCAAAAAATGTAAGTCTCTCTCCAACTTAGGAATCAAGGAAACTCTTATATCTTGGCATCCCAAGTCCTCTAAATTTTCTTCACACTTCTACCTCTAATCCTCTGTTGTAGTTCCTTCCTATTTCTCCTACTGTAAACCGCGTCGAGCTCTACGAACGTGGAGATGATGCGGTATACAAACCTAAGGATTAGATTAGATTAGATTAGATTTCGTTCACATAAATGCATTGTCCTATAACTAACACATCCATAGAGTATAATGGACACATTAGCGTTTAGCACACGCTAATATTTAGCATGCGCCTTAGTAAAAGGAGCCCTAAATCTTCATGAGTTTTTAAAAGTATCACAGAAATACTTACTATATTTTTGTTCACATAAATGCATTGACAAATAACTGTGTCTTCAAAAGTTTCTTAAAAGTATCCCTGGATTTACAGAATCGTAACTGACCTGTCAATGAATTCCAAAATTTCACCCTTACTATAGAATTCCTGATCCTGGTATGTATCACATTTCTCTCTTTCATCAATGATAAACCATTCAAATAACCACAGAATTCTTGTTTTCAAAGGCCTTCAGAAGCAGCACTCAATCGAAAACTTTCAACTCTCTTAATGTAAACAAGTCCAAATCCATGATCTTCCCATTCAGGCAAGGTCAATCGCTACTTTCACCCATAGAATTCAGGTCTATGCCAGTCCAGTCAGTAAAAACCATAAAGCTTTTGGGAATTATTGTAGATGAGAAACTCACATTCCATGATCCATCAGTTCATAAGAATAACCTTACTGGGTCAGACCAATGGTCCATCAAGCCCAGTAGCCCGTTCTCACGGTGGCCAATCCAGGTCCCTAGTCATAAGGAAATGTTTTCACCGTCTCCATATGATTCGCTTTCTTGCAAAATTCCTAGATCAAGCTTCGTTTAATATTCTCACACATTCTTTAGTAATCTCTTGCTTAGACTACGGCAACGCCCTATTTAAGGGAATTACAAAAAAGGAAATTCGACGCCTACAGATTATTCAAAACACCGCTGTCAAAATTACCTTTAACGCAAAAAAATTCGACCATGTAACGCCTCTGATACTCAAAGCACACTGGTTGCCCATCTCCCACCATATCACCTATAAAATACTACTATTAACCTTCAAAACTAGGCAAACAGGGCAGTCTGAATTTATTAATAGACTTTTAATACCCCTCACCTCTCAACGTACTTTTTGGTTATCTTATCAAAATCTGCTAACAATTCCATCACTACAAATTATTAACACTATGTGCAATAATATTTTCTCTGTTACCGCCCCCACCCTCTGGAATCCAGCACCGGCTTACCTGTGAAAGATCTACACGTTAGATAACTTCAAGACCAGCCTAAAAACAATGCTTTTTAAAGATACCTTTGCAATTTAATTGACCTTTTAAGGACAATTTAACTGAACATTAGCCCAATCTCCGTGGCATATATAGCAGCTCAGAAAAATGAAAAAAAAAATTATTTTTTTTAGTACTCCATACCTCTTGTTTTCTCCTTAATTGCTCTTTCCTTTTAATTTACTGTAGTTCTACCCTTTTCCTTTCGTGTCAGTTTGGTTTGTGAGATGTTCTACTCGTCTTTATAAGATATTAATTACAGTAGCTTTTAATTTTAACGTGTCTGTATTACCCTGTTTTTGCTTTTTATTGTAAAACCGCTTTGTAATTTTGAAAAGGCGGGGTAACAATTTTTAATAAACTTGAAACTTGAAGTCTGAGTAATCGCCACTAAGCTTCTTCATTGGCCAAACTTGCTGGTAATCTTTCAATATCTTAATAAGTCATAGCACTTATCTTAAACTGATATCCAGACCCACTGCCAGGGTCCAAGGATATGTTTGTGGGGATGCAGGAACAGGTGATAGGTTGGATTGGGAGTTGCCACAGCATGCTTTTCTAATTATTATTTTTTTTTTTACTGTCAACTTTCCTATCATTGTGTGAATCAATCAGTGCGCAGGCCCTGACAGGAAAATTAGCATAGAGTTTTGCGCAACAAATGATTTCTGCAATTTTAATGCAGCATTAATTTGAATGCTCATAACTCTGAGCATGCTACAACAATTTTCCTGCGCTTGATTCACGGTAGAATTTTGTTCTACCACAAACCTTTGAGCATCAGCCCATATTGCCTACAAAAACTAGTCAAAAATATATTATCTTATTCCGAATGTATTGTGAAAGCATTCCAAAGGTAGTTTCATGGGGAAAGGTAGGGATGAGGGAGAAACAGGGAAAGACGAAAGGATGATCAGAGGGTGACAAAGCAGCATAAGTCTATGGTTTATAATGTGATAGGAAACCCACTTATACATTCCATGTCCGATATTCAATGACATTTAACTGGTCAGGTACTGGCCTGGATGGTTAAATAGCATTTGGCTAGCTAACCAGTAATATTCAATGGGAGATAGCTGGTTATCTCCGCTGAATATTTGCAGTTGGTGGCTAGCTGTCTATGTTGCACAACTTAGCGGCTAGCCTTGAGTATTCAAGCAGAGGCCTATGTTTTGACTGTGATAAACTAACCAACCAGCTCTGAATATTGACTTAGCTGGTTAAATTAATAGAGCCCCCCCCCCCCCCGGGAAGGGGTAAAACGCGGACCTAACGGACCTCGCGGATCTAAACCCGCACGTCCTTAAAAATCTGAAGTCCATGCCGCTTTGTAGTTAGTTTCTGGCTCTGACAGACCTCGGTAACAATTTAGCGCTGACGGATCCGTCTCAGCATAGGGAGGGAAAAGTATTAGGAACCGTCAGCGCTACAATGTCATCGAGGTCCGTCAGAGCCGCGGACCTCAGATTTTTTAATTTACTGGGGCTGCAGGAAACCAGTTTAAAGGATTCGTTTTAGAGCCGCTCCAGCACTAGTCTCCGGCTCTGACAGACCTCGGTGACATTTTAACGCTGACGGATCCTAATACTTTTCCCTCCCTATGCTGAGACGGATCCATCAGAGCTAAATTGTCACCAAAGTCTGTCAGAGCCAGAAACTAGCTACAAGCGGCACGGACCTCAGATTTTTAAGGATGTGCGGGTTTAGATCCGCGAGGTCCGTCAGGTCTGTGTTTTACCCCTTTCCCCCCCTCACGGATATTCAATGCTGGTCACTCGAAATGGCCTGGCATTGAATATGTACGTCATCACCGCTAAATCTCTCAGTCAGAAAGAAAACCTAGCAAACATTCTACGTCACTATCTAGTATGAATAGAGCCAGTTACACAAAAAATATTTCCTTCAATCACGCTGAAATGTCTAATTGATTATAGGAAGTTTTGTAAGCATCTGAAGACATTCTTATTTCGGAAATTTATTTCTGAGAAGATGAATGAGGTTGCATTGTAAGCAATGTTTTCAAATAATTTTTCCTGCGTGTGCTCAGCTATTCTTGTTGTAAACCACTACGAACCCTTCTGAGGCCAGGGCAAGTTATAAATATTATATGTAATGTAATGAATATCTGGGATCACTACCAACTGCAGGACTTAGGGCTCCTTTTACTAAGGTGTGCTAGCATTTTTAGCACACGCACAAAATTACCGCACGGTACGCTTCTAGAATAACGCTATAATAATGCTGGCATTAAGGTCTACTGCGCGCGGCAATTTAGCATGCGCTATTCCACCCGTTGAGGCCCTAACGCACCTTAGTAAAAGGAGCCCTTAAAGCAAGGGTCTCAAAGTCCCTCCCTTGAGGGCCGCAATCCAGTCGGGTTTTCAGGATTTCCCCAATGAATATGCATGAGATCTATGTGCATGTACTGCTTTCAATGCATATTCATTGGGGAAATCCTGAAAACCCGACTGGATTGCAGACCTCAGGATACCTCCTGAGGTCTGACTATTGGCCCCTCTGATGTTTGCCATCTTTCTGGCCCGAAGAAGAAGTTGTTGCCTTTAAAAGCTAGTCAAAAAATGTATTGTTAGTCCAATAAAAAAGGTAGATTGTTATCTTCTTTTTTTTTGTTTTGTTTTATTTGTATTCATTACCTTTAAAAGTGAACTAACATAGCTATCACACATGTTTAGGTGGGATGTACGAGGGGGGTGCTGAAAAGTTCTCAGCCCAGCCAAGACGATAATGACATATGGATATAGTTAAATTAATGATCTGAAGCAATGTCAAACCATAGAATTTTGTTTCTACAAATCGGCAGTTAATGAAATAAGATAACACTGTTTTCAGCTACAGTGACAAAATAACATGTTATTTAGGAAACTTATCAAGACAAGCTCATGATATAACCAGTTACTTCAATCTATCTTCAGACCCCAAGGGCTCCTCTTACTAAGGTGCGCTAGTGTTTTTAGCGCACGCAGGAAATTACCACATGCTACGCTTCTAGAACTAACACTAGCTCAATGCTGGCGTCAAGGTCTAGCACGCGCGGCAATGTAGCACCCGCTATTCCGTGCATTAAAGCCCTAGCGCACCTTCATAAAAGGAGATCTACATGTTCCAACCAAATAGTTATCTTGTAATCTTCTGGATATGACCAGAATCTCCTCTTATTGTAATCCGCCTGGAACCTCAAGGTATTGGCGAAATAAAAGACACTAATGTGATGTAATAACACTCAAAATTTAGGAAGTTGGTTGTTTGGGCTGTAAACTTTTCAGCACCCCCCCCCCTCGTAATCTGGAAACCGGAGTCAGTTCTCCTTGCAACCCCATTTCCTATGAGCAGTTTGGGGTTTGCCGCAAGCGGCTTAATCCCTATCCTATAAATATTTAATAAATGTTAAGAACTGTACAAAAATCAGAAGTGCTCTTCGGGAACTCAGAGAGAAATCATGGAAAACTGGAAAAGTGTGTGTGTATGGTTGGGGGGGGTTGACACTGATACTTTAAATTTCCAATTCCCATCTCCTACCTGTGCTCTCTCAATCGTTATTTGAATCACATCTCTTCTGCTCTATTACCGATTCCCCTGGTGGGTACAGACTGAGCTCTTAAAGAGTCTGTTCTGACTCTGTGCAGACTTTTAAGGATTTTTGCAGCTCTAAACACAGCTGCCAATTGCCATGGGGAGATGAGTCCGGCTACAGACTGCTTCTCGGCCCTGTTAGTTTATTCAGCGCACTGAGAATTTCATATCATCATCTATGACACGCTGTGAATTAGACTCTGTGTAGCAATTTAAAGTAAGGCCCACGCATCCCGGAATATTCTGTAAATTATACTGTTAGTTCACTTTTTTCCTTCTCGTCATTTTGCTGGTCTCATTTTGCTTCCGCTTATGAATTTGTAGATGCTGATGGAACATAAGATTAAACTTTATTATGGACACATAGGAACATGTGCAATTTTCTGTTCCTCTCAAAGATCTTTAAAAACTGGTAGGTATGAGACCGAAGAGCATATCGGTTCTTCTTATCATGTGTAGAAATGTCATCTCCTGCCTTAAGCATTCCCTTTCAAGGTCTAAAGAGCTTAAAATTCAGATTGTTTCACAGTTCCATGAAAGTTTCAGTACTAGTTGAACACAATTTGTTAGATAATGCAGCTACCTTTGAAAAGCCCATTGCTTTTATTATACAAAAGTTTTATCAGTGGAATAGAGATACTGGCACATAAAGATTTTTAGCTCATTTCATTACCTGAGGCTTGTGGCAAATAGCAGCCAGATATAGATTTTTCTGTAAATATCTATAGTCATAAAAGGAAATATTTACTATATTTCTGAATCATAGGACGACCTGATCCAAGATCATTGAAGTGTGTAGGAGTCAAAGGGGTCCTTTTATTAAGCTGTGGTACAAATTATTCTTAGCACACACCTTTGCAGTCTTTCCCGTATGCTAAGGCTAGGGTTATCACATGGCTCCAGAAAAAAGAGAATGGCTTGAGATATCTGGATTTTATTTCCATTGAAAGCAATGAAAGTTAAACTCGGATGTCTCAATCTATCCTCTTTTTTTCTGGAGCCATATGGTAACTCTACATAAGGCCATTTTTATTGCAGCTGTAAAATGACTGGGTTTTTTTTTCATTATTTATCATGCACTAATTTTTTTTTTTTTTTTTTATTTGTTTATAAAATTTTACAATATTTCCAAGCATATACATCTTGTACAGTAAAGTGAGATCAAACAACATATTAAACTAAAAATCCAAAATTAATATGTACTATTAAGGAAATACTGACCTAGTTGATCTCACACTAGTCCTCAATATTATTGGATCCACAATTAAGAGTAGAACATATATAATTCATATTATTTAAATAAGAAAAATCCTTATCTAACTTAAGTGCAGAGAACTAACTTTCCATGGACGTTGTTATTCCTTTTTCAAGACGTTTCATTGAGAGAAAACTAATCAATTGAGATGGCTCTGTAAATATATACTTCAATGACGTTATCATGCATTAATTTTACTATTACTGCATGGCCATTAAAAAATATTAAAGGGAGGGGATTGGGACTTGTATACCGCCTTTTTGTAGTTATACAACCACACTCAAAGTGGTTTACATATATACAGGTATTTATTTTGTACCTGGCGCAATGGAGGACTTGCCAGCACCTATTTTGAGGCACCTATTTTGAGGCAGTAAGGGCTCATGTGCTAATTAGTGCACAGAAATAGTCCAGCATTGAATATCTGGGAATAACGCCACTAGCTGAATATCTACTTTTTTTAATTTTTCAACTTTCTGAGTCATCCTCCCAGCAGTTAGCAGCATGAATCCAGCTGCCAACACCAGCACTATCCCCACACCACCTCCAGTGCATGCTCAGTTCAACTGGCATCCCCCATGCATGCATGCATGGAGGTTCCAAGTGAACTGAGCATGCATGAGAGAGAGGAGGAATGTCGCTGGAAATGTGCTGCTGACTGTGACTGCCAAGAGGATGAATGCTTAGGACTCCAGGAAGGACTCTTCAGCTGGCAGGGCCTGGGGACAGGTCAACTGATCACAGCCAACTGACCAAGGGACAAGTGAGCACGGCCAACTCACCATGGGACAACTGAACGCTGAGAAATTTTAAAAAGTTAAAACAATGCAGCAAGAAGACATAAAAAAACATTATATTAACTAACATAATTGTTTTTATTTCATCATTCCCTTTTACTTGTGAGCTATGGCACAAGCTGAACATGGAGAAAATTAACAAATTTTTAATATGTTGTCAGCAAACTAAACAATGCAAGGCCAGAATTCACACCAGGAACAGAGAGTCGTCATGGTGCAGGGAGGAAGGATTTAGATTTGTTAGGACCTGGCAACATTCTGTGGACGAGAAAGCCTATTCCGCAAAGATGGGTTCCACCTTAACCAGGGAGGAGCTAGGCTGCTTACATCAACATTTAAAAAGGAGATAGAGCAGCTTTTAAACTAGAAACTGTGGGAAGGCCGACAGTTGCTCAAAAATAGCATGTTTCAGAACATGTTATCTTTAAAAGATATCACCATAATAGGGAAGATAGGGCATTCTGATAGCAAGGTTGCAATAGAGGCAGCAGTGCCCTTAAATAAAGAGGATCCTTAAATATAGGTGTCCTTAAATACAGAGGATCGTGACAGGTTCGACATCAACAATGACAAATGTATTCAACCTTTCTAGTACAGTTTTGAGTGATGCTGAATTGTCAGTATTATCAAAAGGACTGTCTTTTGTACCTCGCGGAAAATATGATTCTTTTGATACCCAAGTCAGTTTGTTTAAATTTATTCGTAAATGCAATTTGGTCTTGTTTTTCAAGGATCAGCAACCTTTGAATATGACTGAACAGTTGCATAGACCATCTGCATGGTGTCTGCCAGGTCCAGTGGATCCACACCTTACAGGAATAGCAAATTGCCTGGACCGGATGGTATACATCCTATAGATACGAAGGGGTGCTGAAAAGTTCTCAGCCCAACCAAGAAGAGAATGACGTAGATATGGTTCAATCAATGATCTGAAACAATGTCCAAAACATAGAATTTTGTTTCTGCAAATTGACACATAACAAAATAAGATAACACTCTTTTCAGCTACAGTGGCAAAATAACACTCAGAATTTAGGAAGTTGGTTGGTTGTACTGAGAACTATTCAGCACTCCCTTGTAGAATTGAAAAATGAACTTGCAGAGCTATTATTAGTAATTAGTAATTTATCTTTAAAATCCAGTATGGTACCAGAAGACTGGAGGGTGGCAAACATGATGCCAGTTTTTAAAAAAGGGGTCCAGAGGTGATCAGGGATGAATCTGACCATGGTAGAAACTGTTATACAGAACAAAATTACAGAGAATCAAAAGCAGAAAACCTGTGAGGGAATCCGTGGGACCTTTGGATGATCAAGGAGGTGCACTCAGGGATGATAAAGCCATAGCAGAGAGACTGAATTAATGCTTTGCTTCGGTCTTTATGGACCGGAAATGGTTTTCAAGGGTGATGAGGTGGAGGAATTGAAAAAAATCTTGGTGAACCTGGAAGATGTACTAAGCCAAATTGTCAAGTTAAAGAGTGATAGATCACCTGGACCGAATGGTATACATCCCATGGTACTGAAAGAACTCAAACATGAAATTGCTGATCTGCTGTTAGTGATCTGTAACCTGTTATTAAAATCATCTGTATTACTCGAAGATTGGAGGGTGGCCAATGCTAAGCCGATTTTTAAAAAAAAACATTCCAGGGGAGATTCAGGAAATTATAGACCGGTAAGCCTGACTTTGGTGCCGGGCAAAATAGTGGAAACAATTATAAAAAAATAAAATTGTAGAACATGTATTGTAGACAAACATGATTTAATGAGAGTCAGCATGGGTTCAGCCAAGGGAGATCTTGCCTCACAGATTTGCTTGACTTCTTTGAAGATGTGAATAAACATATAGATGAAAGTGAGCTGGTTGATATTGTTTATCTAGATTTTCAGAAAGCTTTTGATAAAGTTCCTCACGAGACTCCTGAGAAAATTGAAGTGTCATGGGATAGGTGGCAAAGTTCAGTTATGGATTAGGAATTGGTTATCGGATAGAAAACAGAGGGTAGGGTTAAATTGTCATTTTTCTCAATGGAGGAGAGTAAACAGTGGAGTGCCGCAGGGGTCTGTACTAGGACCAGTGCTATTTAACTTATTTATAAATGATCTGGAAATTGGAACGACGAGTGAGGTGATTAAATTTGAAGATGACACTAAACTGTTCAAAGTTGTTAAAATGCATGCAGATTGTGAAAAATTGCAGGCGAAACTTAGGAAATTGGAAGACTGGGCATCCAAATGGCAGATTAAATTTAATGTGGACAAATGCAAAGTGATGCACATTGGGAAGAATAACCTGAATCGCAGTTACCAGATGCTAGGGTCCACCTTGGGGGTTAGCGCCCAAGAAAAGGATCTGGGTATCATCGTAGACAATATGATGTAACCTTCCGTGCAATGTGCGGCAGCGGCCAAAAAAGCAAACAGGATGCTAGGAATTATTTTAAAAAAGGGATGGTTAACAAGACTGAATGTTATAATGCCCCTGTATCGCTCCATGGTGTGACCTCCTCTGGAGTATTGTGTCCAATTCTGGTCTCCTTATCTCAAGAAAGATATAGTGATGCTAGGAAAGGTTCAAAGAAGAGCGACCAAGATGGTAAAGGGGATGGAACTCCTCTCGTATGAGGAAAGACTGAAACGGTTAGGGCTCTTCAGCTTGGAAAAGAGACAGCTGAGGAGAGATATGATTGAAGTCTACTAAATCCTGAGTGGAGTAGAACGGGCACAAGTGGATCGATTTTTCACTCCATCAAAAAATTGCAAAGACTAGGGGACACTCAATGAAGTTACATGAAAATACTTTTAAAATCAATAGGAGGAATTTGATTTTCACTTAGAATAGTTAATCTCTGGAATGCATTGCCAGAGGTTGTGTTTAGAGCAGATAGCGTAGCTAGTTTTAAGAAAGGTTTGGACAAGTTCCTGGAGGAAAAGTCCATAGTCTGTTATTGAGAAAGACATGTGGGAAGCCACTGCTTGCCCTGGATCTGTAGCATGGAATATTGCTATCCATGGGTTTTGGCCAGGTACTAGTGACCTGGATTGGCAACCGTAAGAACAGGCTACTGGGCTTGATGGACCATTGGTCTGACCCAGTATGGTTATTTTTATGTTCTTATGAACTACGAGCGAGGTGATTATGATACTAACCCTCTCTTCTATAAAGCTGCGCTAGCGGCTGCTGCGCGGTAACAGCCCCGAAGCCCATAGAGATTAAAAGGTCTTCGGGGTCGTTACCGCGTGGCTTTGTGGAAGAGGGGGTAAACTGTTCAAAGTTGTTAAACACATGCGTATTGTGAAAAACTAGGAATACCTTAGGAAATTGGAAGACTGGGCAGCCGAATAGCAGATGAAATTTAATATGGACCAATGCAAAGTGATGCACATTGGGAAAGGAGATGAATATTAGTAGAAGTGTTAACAGTAAGAGAAAGAATTAGAATTAAAGAGGAAGAGTTGAAGGCTGGGTAGGACATGAGAATGAGAGGGAGACAAAGGGGTCCTTTTATCAAGCTGCGGTAGGGGTTTAACGCGCGTTAAACCGCCTGCCGCGCCAGCCGCTAACGCTTGCATTGAGCAGGCGTTAGTTTTTTAGCCGGCCGCGGGGGTTAGCGCGTGATGAAATGTCAGACGCGCTAACCCCGCTAGCGCGGCTTGATAAAAGGACCCCAACGATGCAGAGAGGTTTGGAAAAGGGCACAAGGTGGAGATCAAAAAATGGATAGACATGTTCATAGGGATCAGGAAGGGATGGTCATATTCTGGAAGGAGCAATAAGGGTAAAGATTCAGAGGAAGAAGAGATGTGAAAGATAGTGATGGAGGGAAGATCGAGATTGAAAATTGAAAAAGATATTGAGGAGCAAATATAAAGGAGATATTAAGATGAAGCTTGGGGAAATCCACAGCTTATTCCTTGGATAAGCATCACAAATTCAATTTTACTCTTTGGGATCTTGCCAGGTACTTATGACCTGGGCTGGCCACTGTTGGAAACAGGACATTGAGATTGATGGACCTTCAGTCTGTCCCAGTATGGCAGCTCTTGGGCTCTTAGGATAAGTATAAGATAGAGGGAAAGAAAGAAGAAAGGAAACTAGAAATGGAGAAAGGAGGAGAGAGAAAGGATAAAAGGGTTGGAGAAGATGCCAAGTGCACTTTTTTCTCATTGTAGTTTTCTTGAAGGTACAAGATGACTCTATTTTCAATTTAAGTACTGGATTGTGTGATTCTTGATAGTTTCAAATTACATATTACTATCCTAAATGCCAATCACTTGACAGGTAACAATTTGTTCATTAAAGCTTCCATCATTATTTATTTTTGATTCCAATGAAGACAAAAAAAAAAAATAATATTCACAGTATGGCAGATCTAAAAAAAATGAGCACATAGAAAAATATCTGTTAAAGCCAAATAAGACAAGGAAAAAAAAAATCAAAACAGCAAAAGTACAAGTGGAAGAAAAGACTGCTAAAGAGGCAAAGTGAGGTAATAAGACTTATTTTTCTAGTATTTTAGGGGAAGGAGAACCAGAGGTGAAACTGTAAGACTGAAAGGTGCCAAGGAGCAATGTGTGGACAGTAACAAAGAAAAGACCCTAAATGGATATTTCCATTTGGTGTCCATAAAACAGCTGAAGGTTGATGAGGGAACATGTGGAAGTGGTTTAGATGCCACTCCATTCACAGAAGGATGAGTTTATGGAGAACTTGAAAAACTAGGAGTAGACAAAGGGCTAGATGAGATACATCCCAGGAAATTAAGATTGCTCAGAGAGGTTCTGGCAGGATCATTATAAGGATATATTCTTTGGAGATTGTTTATCGAAAGCTTCTATACCGCTGCTAATGACTGGGGGAGGCAATTCAGAGCGGTTTATATGAACTTTGTAAAGGTGTTACAATACAGAGTTTGTGATTTCAATACAGACATTATTAAACCATAATCAATACATTATTAAACCATAATCAATACTGATGGTTTCAACATATTCTCAACCATGATGCCTTAATTATTTTCCTGGGTGGTGACTCCTTACAATAAATCTGCATTAAAAGCAATAGTTCTGGTTCCTCATTCCACAAGTATCACTTTGCACTTACATTAAACGTTGTCTGTCATTTTGATGCCCAGTCTTACAATCTCACAAGGACTTCTTGTAAATTTTTCACAGTGTTCTTGTGATTAAACAACTTTGTGTCATCAGCAAATTTAATTATCTCATTAGTTATTCTCATTTTTAGATCATTGATAAATATGTTTTTAAAAAACCCCAGCAGTCCCAGCACAGACCCATGGGGACCCCCTCTATTGAACAAAAAATACCTCTCTTGTTTGATTTATAATTCACAAAATCATATGCTGGATCCAAGTATGTACTAGCAGTGCTCTTCTGTGTTTCACGAACCTCAATGGCAAAGGAGGAAAAGCCTCAGATTCCCCGTATGCTGCAAGTACAAGAATGAAAGAAGCATACTAGAAAGGGACAAAACTTCATAGGCTCAAAAATCTCCCACTAGAGCAGATACCAGTGATCACAGCTGTTGTAAACATCAGTACTCTATCTCTTTATGTCTCAGTTTGTTTTAAAAGACGGTAAACATCGATGCTGTGAAACTTAATTCAAGAAAAACCACTTATCTCTGCTCAAGTTCTTCTCTGGGTTTTCTGTTCTTGCTGAATCCGTTGTACTGCACTCTGTGCTGTCCCTGCATGCATAGCGATATACCCACATTCATCACTCAATTAAGGGGCCTAGTTTAAGTTTGTTAGCAACACAAGAAATGGCACCTCCTTTACTTTTCTGCCTATAAGTCACTCCCCTGCCAATTAACTTCCAACATGACGCAATCCAGATGGGGAAAAAGGAGACATGAAAGGAATGAGCTAAAACAAAAGAAAAGTTTATAGCTTGATCTAAGGTTGGCAGAACTAATGAATATGTATTTTTCTATTTGGCCCATGTTATAAAACAACCTATAAAATTTGAGCTCTGGACATAGCAGATGGGACTACGTCCAGGGCCGGATTTTCCTATAGGCTAACTAGGCTTCAGCCTAGGGCCTCAAGATCAAGAGGGGCCTACATTCAAATTGTTAGCAAAATTAAAATTACACTATTCTAAAAACAGTGAACACTAAAACACTGAACCAAAAATAAGGAGAAATTCTACGCTTCGGGATCGGAACCGGCTCCGGCCGCAACGGGGCGTCGACTCGGCTTCTCCCTTTCTTTTTCTCGCCCTGGGAGGAGGATTGGGGAGGGAAAGACGTCAGTCCGGAAACAGCTGGGCAAAGCCCCCTGGGGAGAGAGGCAAAATGTGGATCCATCAGGACAGGGCGGCCCAGACTGGCATCGGGGAGAGTGGGGTGGGGGTTTCAGTGGAAGGGGGATGGAAGGCAGGCGGGCATCGGAGGGGGGGTGAGGTGAAGAAGGACGCACTGGGGGCACTATGGACATAGGAAGGGGCAATGTTGTGTGTTATGTTTGATTAGTTATTGTTACAAGTACTATATATGGTGCTGAGAATAAATGTCCAAATAAGTGTTCTCGACTTTTTTTTATTTATTATCCGTGTCACATTTTTTATAAAGGTTAGTACCAATAACAACATGTTTCATTTAACATATTGATATATATCACAGTAATGATGTATTTTATTATCTCTCATGTAATTTACAAACTTAAAAATGGGAGGTGAAAGGGCTTCATAAGTGGAATAGCCTAGGGCCTCTTTTCATCTAAATCCGGCCCTGACTACGTCCTGAATATTCACAAGGGGATTTACTTGACTAGCAGTACAGACTTCCTTCTGTGTCTCCCTGTTCATGTGTCTGCTAGTTTTGTTCTTTGTAACAGTGTGCATGATAACTTGCATTAGCCGTCGACTTACGACCACAATTGGTTCCGACTGATAGGTCGTAAGTTGATCAGGACGTAAGTCGGCCAATGTTAAATTAAGGCAAGAATATTAGACTGGGTAATGATATTTTAATCATTTTAAAGCAATCTGTTAACAATATTTTCTTTCTTTCTAAGTCAAACAACAATACAATTGTGGAAAAACAGACAAAAATATGAAATACAGTACAGTAAAATACATTTAATTCATGACACCACTGGTGTTTGGCTGCAGATTGTCGATATCTCCTTCATCAGGCGAGGCTGCGGACCCGGTGATGGGTGGAGTTGCTCTTTTCATAAACATAGTGAGCTTCGTCTGAATTGTGTGCTTTTTTTTCTCTTCATAAATTTTATAATAAGGATGAAATGCGTCAGGAGCCATCCGTTCAATCTTCGCAAATCGTTCAATGTTTGGGTCCATGTCATCAAAATGGGCGAGGAGTTTATTCAATAGAGCTAAACCTTCTGACAATCCCTTTGTAGTGAACATTCGTTGTGGCACCTCATTCTCTTGGTCTTTCTCTAATTCTCTTATTTTTTCTTCCGCCACTCTTTCTTCTGATTCTATCAGTTCTTCATTCGTAAGTTCCCCTGATTCCCAGTTTAGCAACTCCTCAACATCTTCCATTTCATATTCCAATGAAAGGTCTTTTGACAGTTTCACTATTTCTTCACAAATCTCATCAAGTTCTTGTTAACTGTTAAATCCAGCAAAGGTATTCACGTGGAGGGGCATAATAAAAAAAAAACATCCAAGTCCCCTTTTGGCCTAAAAGTTGAAAGTAGAAGCAGGGAAAATGTCCATATCCAAAAAACATCTTAAAGGAGGTTTTTTGATAATGGCTTGCTTCTACGTTCAGCTGTTTAAACGCACAGACTACCACTCTGTCTAAACTTACACCATATAATCAACCTAAAAAAAGCCTAAGTCCCAAATGCCCAAAACAAGGGCTTTTAGGCGAAGGAGGGTCCAGTCCTTTGTCTAAAAGCTGGATTCTGTAACTGGTATCTGTCAAAAAGAACACTGGTTACAGAATCCCCCCACCCCAGCAATGATTGGGCCAGGAGAGAGCCCAAGCCCTCCTGGCCAGGTGACTGCCAAAACCCCCATCCTGCAGACTATGATCGGGCCAGGAGGGAGCCCAAACCTCCTGGCCTGGTGACCCCCACCCCACCGACAATGATCAGGCCAGGAGGGAGCCCAAGCCCTCCTGGCCTGGCGACCCCCACCCGGCTGACTCGGCGCACCCCCCTCTCACGATCGCACCCCTCGAACCCCTGATCGGCCCCCATCCCGCCGACCCCGCAACCCCCTGCTGACCCCTCGACCCCCCAACCCCCCTCCTCATACTTGTAGAAACGTTGGCTGGTCGAACGGGTCCTAAGCCCATCCATCTGGCAGGCTTGCCATCTGTTGAATGCCACGGTTTGTGGCAGTTCGGGTAGAGGAGTGATCAGGCCTTAGGGCCTGATTGGAATTGGCCCAGTAGCCTTAGGCTCCTCCTGTGGGTGGGGCCTTAGGCACATGGGCTGGGTTGGGCTCCCTCCTGCCCAGTCTTTTAAGGGGGGTGATGCATCGCAGCAGGAGAGATTGGCTATCTCCCCTGCCGCGATGTGATCACTCCTCTACCCGAACTGCCACAAACCGTGGCAGGAGAGATTGGGCATCTCTTCTGCCGCGGGTCACTGCAGTTCGGGTAGAGGGGTGATTGCCATCGCAGCAGGGGAGATGAGTCACGATGGTTGCTGTGGGGGGGAGGGTGGGTAGGTTGCCGGGTTGCTGAGCTGATCGCAGCAGCCGCCATCAGCTCAGCGGGCCCTTTTTTGGCACTTATATCTGTTTTGACTTGGTCTAAGTCAAAATGTATAAGTGCCGACTAGGCAACTTGCCTAAAGTTTTGGTTATACCTGCTGTACACCTAGGTCTAGGTCGGCCCACCTCCCGCCCTTTACCCTCCTCTAAAAATGCCTCTTTTCACTCTATGCGTTTAGAGGCAGGGGAAAGGCCTACGTCTAAAACCAGCTTAGGTTATGGGTACTTGGATGATCAGGCTTTTTGATCGTCCAAGTACCCATTTAGGCCTCTTTTTAGACTTTTTTTTAATGAGCTCCATAGCGCTTAACACACTTCTTCGATACACCATTCATACACTTTTCCGTCACTGAGTCCCAAGCAGTAGCAAGATTTTTTATACACTTAAGAATATTATACTGTTTCCAATAGTCACGTAGTGATAGTTCAGGGTCGGCATCTATAGCAGCTGTGGCTTGGGCGAAAGTGGTTCTGAGATAGTTTGCCTTCAAAGTAGCAATCGCCCCTTGATCCATCGGTTGAATAAGTGGTGTAGTGTTCGGGGGCAAAAATAACACTTTCACATTGGGATAGAGATCAGCTAATTGATGTGGATATCCAGGCGCATTATCAAGCAACAGTAAAATTTTGAAGGGGATTCCTTTCTCCAAACAGTACTCACGCACTGTATTCCTTAGTGTCTGGTGTGTATTAGGTATATAATATCACTGCTCCAACCTATTTCTTGTATAACATTTTCTGCTTTCTATGAGTGTATAAGATTGTATAATGGGGTACTGAAAAGTTCTCAGCCCAACCAAGAAGAGAATGACATGGATATGGTTCAATCAATGATCTGAAACAATGTCAAAACATAGATTTTTGTTTCTGCAAAATGACACCTAGCAAAATAACACTCTTTTCAACTACAGTGGCAAAATAATGCTCAGAATTTAGGAAGCTGATTGTTGGGCTGAGAACTTTCCAGCACCTCCTACTACCCCTCTTATTTATTATTTCTATAGCGCTGAAAGGTGTACGCAGCGCTGTACATTTTAACAAACAATAGACAGTTCCTGCTCAGAAGAGCTTACAATCTAATTTAGACATGCTATTTCAGAGTTGGGGAGATTATAGTGGGTATAGGTATCGGACAGCAGTGAGGGGGAGTTAAGAGTTGAAAGCAGTTTCAAAAAAATGGGCCTTTGGCTTGGATTTGAACACTGTCAGGGACAGAGCACGACGTATTGATTCAGGCAACCTGTTCCAGGTATATGGTGCCACAAGAAAGAAGGGACAGTCTGGAGTTGGCAGTGGAAGAGAAGGATAAAGATAAGAGGGGCTTGCCCGATGAGCGGAGATCAACAGGGGGGGAAGCATAGGGGGAGATGAGTGCGGAGAGATATTGGGGGGCTTCAGAGCGAATGCACTTGTAAGTCAGTAAGACGAGTTTAAACTGTATTCGGAAATGGATGGGGAGCCCATGAAGTGATTTGAGGAGAGGGGTAATGTGAGAATAGTGGCTCTCACGGAATATGAGTCACGCAGCAGCATTTTGAACGGATTATGGAGGTGAAAAAACATGCTCGCGGGAGGCCAGAGAGAAGTATGTTGCAGTAGTCTAAGCGCGAGGTGATGAGAGCGTGGACAAGGGTTTTGGTCGTATGTTCAGAGAGAAAAGGATGGATTTTGGTAATGTTATAGAGGAGGAAGTGACAGGATTTGGCGGTCTGTTGGATCTGAGCAGAGAAGGAAAGAGAGGAGTCAAAGATCACCCCAAGGTTGCGAGCTGACGAGACGGGGAGGAGGATAGTGTTATCCGCAGAGATAGAGAACGGCGAGAGGGAGGCGGGATTGGGAGGAAAGATAAGGAGTTCAGTTTTAGCCATATTCAGTTTGAAATGGCGGTGAGACATCCAAGCGACAATGTCAGACAGGCAGGCTGAAATTCAGGCCTGAACTCCTGCAGAGATATCCACCATGGAGAGGTAGATCTGGGAGTCGTCAGAATAGAAGTGATATTGAAAACCATGAAAGAAGATCAGTATACCAAGAATAAAGGGAGATAAGACTATGTACAGTGTGCAGATATGTGTAAATTTGTGTTCTATGTCTGAGGTAGGTGTGTAGGACCTGAGACTACTCAAAGATCCTTGTTTGTGGGTGTTGAGGTGGTCTGAGTACTCACACGTTCTTCATAGTCAATTATAGGATGGACGTATTACATAGAGTATTTCCAGAAACATGGAAAAGACATGGAGACATTGTATGATGAACAGTAACGGAGTTTGGATGCACTATTGCTGAATATTTCTATTGGCCATATTCGATACATGGGATATAGTTTGTACGGTTTTTTAATTATCGCAGGTAATTTTTATGCACTTTCAATAAAACGTCCAAAGTCAGACTTAGACATCCTATCAAAAATGCCCCTCCATGTCTCTTGATCCTTGCCCTTTACTAAACTCTGCTTGCAATTCAGGCAGTTTTTGTTCTAGGTATAGTTGTAATCTCCATTTAATGATCTTCAGTAGAATTTTGCAGGCGATGTGGGATCTAATCAATTGTGTGATAATTTTCATAATCGCATCAGCTCTCTACAGGTATGAACACAGTTCTTTTCCATTCAGCCTGTCATTATCTTGTCTTCCAAATTTCCTGGCACAGCCTTGTAAATACTGTAAAAACTTCATTTGATTGCTGTAATACTTTAATGGAAATGCCATGAATACGTACTTTGTGTTTGTTCTATGATAAAGCTTTCAATGCTGCTTCAACTTCATCTTTCAGATGCAATGGTTCCTGCAAAGGTGCAGTTTGAAATGGCTGTTAATTTACTTTATTTTTATGGTATAATGACGGAGTAGTCTTTCCATCTTTTTTTTATCTTCTCGGCATCAGTCAACATGGATCCTTGATTTTCTTTTAGCATTCCAATTCTAGACTGTACGGTAAGTTTATTTTTAACTCTCATACATAAGAACATAAGAACATAAGTAGTGCCTCTGCTGGGTCAGACCACAGGTCCATCACGCCCAGCAGTCCGCTCCCGCGGCGGCCCAACAGGTCATGACCTGTCTGAATCACCCCTTGGTTTCTCATCGAAGTCCTATCTTCCCATCAAATTCTTGACCCTTTGTCCCCGCACCCCTTTCAGTACCCTACGATCCCTTTGTCCCTCAGGAATCTGTCCAATCCCTGTTTGAAGGGATTAGTAAAGCTAATCTTGTCCTTCCTCTAATATTTTCTGATTCTGTTTCCTTCATAACAACATAAGAATAGCCTTACTGGATCAGACCAATGGTCCATCAAGCTCAGCAGCCCGTTGGCCAATCCAAGTCACTAGTACCTGGCCATAACCCAAGGAGTAGCAACATTCCATGCTCCCGATCAAGGGCAAGTAGTGGCTTCCCACATGTCTTTCTCAATAACAGACTATGGACTTTTCCTCCAGGAAATTGTCCAAACCTTTCTTAAAACCAGCTACGTTATCTGCTCTTACCACAACCTCTGGCAATGCGTTCCAGAGCTTAACTATTCACTTAGTGGAAAAATATTTCCTCCTATTGGTTTTTAAAGTATTTCTCTGTAACTTCATCGAATGTCCCTTAGTCTTTGTAATTTTTGATGGAGTGAAAAATCGATCTGTATGTACCTGTTCTACTTCACTCAGGATTTTGTAAATCTCAATCATATCTTCCCTCAGCCGTCTCTTTTCCAAGCCGAAGAGCCCTAACCTTTTTAATCTTTCCTCACATGAGGATTATTTGTCTATTCACAGCAGCATTAGATAAGAACATAAGATACTGTCAAATTTGTTAGACACGTGTTTGTTTTCAATTGTCACACTTTTAAACTTTGGATTTTGTATAATTCGTATTTTCTGTTTATGTTAGTTTTACATTTATTATTCTGCACTGTCAATTTGTTCATTGTCCAGTATGCTTTTTGGAAGTGTTTCTATTAATTAATTTCTCCATGGACAAGCAGTCTCAGTCAGCCACACATTGGTGACATCATCTGATGAGCCCATAATACGGATTTGCTCTCCCAGAGCTCAGAGGGAAGCTTTTGGAGCTTCCCCTGGGCGTGAGCTAGCCCATCTTCATATCTCCTTGCAGGAGCCCCTTGCCTCAGATTACTTTATCTACCCAGCCCAACGGTTGGATACTACTGCTCTCCAAGATAACTTTTAAACAAGAACAAGAACAATATACTTACAAAAAGATGGCAGAATCCTCAAAACTGGGTTTAAAAAAATGCCAAAGCTGCAGCAGAAAGATGTCCTCTACAGATGCCCATGAGGTTTACATCCAATGCCTAGGAGAGGCACACCTCATGGCTGTCTGTCCGTCCTGCCTCCAGATGTCCCCATGGGCCAGGAAGCACCGCCTGCACGCCCTGAAGGACTTTATGGCTGAAGAACAGCCCAAAAGAAAGAACAAGAAAATGTCGGCAAAGCCACCAGGCCGCCCACCTCACTGATAGTGGAGGTTGGAGCCTGCCCTGCCTCAAAGAAGCTGCCGCGTGCAGACTCAGCCCACCCGGAAGGTTGTGCAGCTCTCCCGACGCATCAGAGGCTTCTCCTGCACCTGCCAGCCACGATCGCCACCTCTCCCACTGGGCAGCTACACAATGAGGCCGCGCTGGCCACAGATGACGTCACCAATGTGTGGCTGACTGATCCTGCTGTCCATGGAGAACCCACGTTACAGGTAAGTAACTTTACTTTATGTACTGTATCTGTCTGGAGCAGAGGTTCTCAGCCCAAACAGGTCTGGTTTTCAAGATATGCTGCGCATGAGATAAATTTGAATGCACTATCTCCACTGTATGCAAATCGATCTCATGCACATTCATTGTAGGTATCATGAAAACTTGACTGGCTAGGTATGTGTCCCAGTTCTGAGGACTGGGTTGAGAACCCCTTGTCTACAGCCTCTGCCTAGATAGGTGGCTTATACATTGAAATACATAAATCGATTGCATTTTGTAGGGATGGAATTCAGCAAACACACACACAGGATGCGAGTCGGGAAGGAAGCACTGCCAGTGGCTAGTTCCGAGTCCCTTTTATTATGCTTCTATGCACATGACATCATAGTTACTCCCTCGTTTACACATCTAATGATTGGTGGATACAAAGGTACATGTTTTTACATCATGATCACCCTCCCTTTACCTCGTGCTTTACCTCGTGATCACCCTCCAACTCAGCACTTAGGCAAAGGCCTGGTTAACACGTGGACAAAACCTGAGTCTTTGCACGTATGCAATGCAATGCATGTCAGCTGATGTCCTTTCCAGATAAGGACAGCTTAAGATAAGGGTTAATGTGTGACAGATAAGGGGGAGAGAGGGAATGATTGAGTATTCATTCACAGGGGGTTTGAAATCAGTGTGCCTATCTCGCCCTGCTTCAGAATGGCAGAATGGCGTCCCTACAGCATTTGCATTTAGAATTCAGTATAAAGCACTGATAATTTGTCATCAGTTCTTATACGGTACGATCCCTGAATTCTTTAAGAACAAGATGACTAGTTACCAGCTGAAAAGATCATTGCGCTCTGAAAATTCTGCATTGCTGAAGGTGAATGTTAATCCAAAATACATACAAACCAACGTAATGACCTTTTGTTGTGCAGGGGTAAGATTGTGGAACTCTCTTGTTGGGCAAATACGGAAATGTGGTGATAGGGGCACATTCAGAAAACTACTTATAACACAATTGTTTCTAAATGTGTTTTATTAAGTAGTGATTTTCCGAAGGTTTTGACCATCTGTGTTCATTTGTTTTTATTTGCTGTAAAATTTTATGTATGTAACATTTTTGTAAACCGTTTTGGTTTAAAAAAATGACATAAGAAGCACAAAGGTATTTTATTTATTACAGAAAATGGTTATAACCAAGATTTTGATCAGAAGAACCAGGGAATAAGATTAAAAAGCAGCCTTAAAAAAAGTGGAACCTTTTCCTCAACCATTCTGAGGAATTTTTTTCTAGACTAGGGAGGTGCAAAGACCTGTGACCTTTGAACTGATTCTCTAAGGGGAAGTAGAGTATGTGCATACTTTCACTTTGACACTTGTGCATACAAAATATACATAGGGGTGGGAAACCTTGGTCTTCGAAAGCCGTAACCCAGTCAAGTTTTGAGGATTTCCCCAAATGAATATGCATGAGATCTATTTGCATGCACTGCCTTCATTGCATGCAAATAGGTCTTATGCATATTCATTGAGGAAATTCTGAAAACCCAACTGGGTTGCAGTCCTCGAGGACCGAGGTTATCCATCCCTTAGTCACATACTTGCACCTGTTTGTCCCCTGCCAGATAAACTTCTCCTGGAAAAGCATGTGTAAAAACTTGAAAATATAATCTAAATTTTGATTTAGCACATTATTTTTGTTAAAATTTACTTGTAAATGTGTTAAGTATCATATGTATTTCAACCATCTCAGCTAGCTATATTTTTGAGTAATAAAGTTGTAGCTGAAGGACAGACACTCATCTCAGGAAGTTGTAGACTCCTCTGACTTGTTAGGGCTATCTGTTTTTTTTAAATATGAATCATTTTTCTCTCCTCTATGAATTTTTTGGGAATATATGGAATTTTTTTTCCATTTTTCTTCATACTGTTTGATCTCTTGAATCTCCTCCAATTGAAGACTTGAGATAAGCTGTCATATTATCTTTCAGTGTATTCATTTCTAATCATTGTAATTTATTTTGGCAACTTTGATTTCTGATTCAAGGTTTTTCTTGATGTTGTTGTAAGATTGTGATAAAAGAAAATATATGGGCAGCTTGCAAAAGCTCTGCAGACTTCCCTGTACTACATTCCTGCCCTCAATGATGTCACTTCCTCTTTCTTAACAGGCGGGACCACGGTAGAGGGAAACCTGCAGAGCCAGTGGCAGGTTGACTATTGGAATCGGCATTGCTGAGGAACAAAGGGGGAACCTTAGGAAGGGGGGCACGTGCAAGGCCAGGGCCTCCATTTGGAGTAGATGCCATTTGGGGCAGAGGGGAGACAGAATGTAAGAAATCCTGGCTGAGGGGAGGGGGTAAGAGAAAGATGCTGGATTCAGGAGAAAGGGGATAATGGGGAGAGACTGAGATGTGCTGGCTGGGGAGGATAGGGGAGAGAGAGTGAAATGCTCAGGAAGGATAGGATGAAGAGAGGGTAGGAGATGCTGACTCAAGGGGACAGGGGTGAGAAAGATGCTGGCTGGGGAGGAATGGGGTGATAAATGCTGGCTCAGGGAGGATAGGGGGGAGAGAATAAGAGTTACTGGCTGGAGGGGACAGGGGTGAAAGAGTGAGAGATGCTGGCTGTGGGGGACAGGGGTGAGAGATGATGGCTGGGGAGACAAGAGTGAGAAAGATGCTTGGTAGAGTGGGACAGGGATGAGAATGGGGGACAGGGATCAAAGAGAAGCTGGTTGGGGGGACAGGGGTGAGAGAGATTCTGGCTGGGGGCAGGATGAGAGAAGGTGAGAGATGCTGGTTTGGGAGAGAGGTGATTGGCTCAGGGGGATCGGGGGAGATGCAGGCAGGACACTTAATGGTGCCTTATGGGTGTGATTAGGGGTGGAGTAGGACTTAGGTGTTATCATTATATAGTAGAATTTAGATGCCTGCAATATTGGCCAGTAAAGTCTGACCTACAATGCAGGCGTCAAAGCTTTTTCATTGGCATCATTAGCTGTGATTCTGTTAGTCAAAAAGCTGAATGCCAGAATACATTTTTACTGAAAAGCAGTGATTTAATTGAAAACCAAAAGAATAAACTAATAATCACTCATACATATATGGATTTTAACACAATACATTGAAAATATCTTGTGCTCTATACAATAAACTTTTACATATGCTCAGAGACATGAAGCTCTTCTAGGGATGTGTGATACCTATTGAAGAACTTACCACCCAATCAATGCATATGAAAGTAATTGAATTTTCTTATTTGCGAAAAACCAGTAAACCAAAAAATAAATAAATAAGCACTTATCTTGGGAACCATTTGCGGGGATGGATTCGGTTCCAGTGGGGACAGGCAGAGACAGATTTGATTTCCAGCAGGGCCTTATGGGGATGAATTTGATTCCAGTGGGGATGGGCGGGGATGGGTTTGATTTCTGTCCCTGTGCAACTCAGTAGCCCAGAGTCCAGGGCCGCCATCAGAAATTTCTGGGCCCCTTACTGAGCAATCCTATTGGGCCCCCCACGCACCCCTTCCCCCCCCCCCCCCCGACACCCCCCCCACTTCTTCCATGGGCCGAATACACACATACTTTTCTGCTAATGCTCCACCTAAGCCAGTTCCTTAAAATCTTCTCACGTCCATTGGGTGATTTGGCATAGAGGAGATATTCATAAAAAGAACGTCCGTCAAGATCTTTACTCATAGACTGTGCCATTTGCTTTAAATCATCTTCCATCATTAATCCAAATTGCACAATTCTTTCTCTGTCTTTGTCCTGAATGACATCTGGCCACATTGCTGGATCCTTCCAGTCAACAAATTTATGAGCAGGCGCGGAGAACGCATTTCTAAACAAATGTAGTTTATCCTTGTACTCCTTATGTAATTTTAATCATCTATGGATATGTTTGTATGTTTATTGTTCAAATGGTTTTATTTATTTCCCCAAATTTATTTTTGTTATACGCATTGAAAATATTTGATATTGCGTTTAAATCAAAATCTCAATAAACTTGAAACTTGAAACGAGTGCCCGTGAGATTGTGGGAGGGTTAAATACTCAAAACTTAGAAGAATAACAATTTACTTAAAGATTTTGCTACGCCAGCTTTCTGGTATCTTTACATACAGTGGCGTACGAAGCAAATGTAACACCCGGGGCCCATCATTTTTTGGTACCCCCCCCCATCTGTAAGAAAAATATGATTTTTAGTAACAAACCACACGTCACACATGAGTACCTAGGAAAAGGCAGCATCTTACATATTGCAGTGAGCAGTACATCAATACACCCATTGTAAAACTAAACAAGCCAGACCAATCAATCCTACACCGTCAATCCTAACAGAAAACCATGTCTTTCGAACACACAGAACACAGAAAACACCTTCGCCTAGTATGGAATATGTCATCATAAACTAACCCCTCACTCTTTTACAAAACTGTAGTGTGGATTTTAGCCACAGTGGTAACAGCCCTGACGCTCATAGAATTCTGAGCATCAGAGCTGCTACCACCACGGCTGGCACTAAAAAACCCTCCACAGTTTTGTAAAAGGGGGGATAAAATAGAAATACACAGTTTCAACGCTCTAGCTCAGAGGTGCCCAAACTTTTTGAGCTTGTGAACTACTTTAAAATGACCAAGTCAAAATGATCTACCAACAATAAAATTAAAAAACACAAAGCACACTATACGCTGAGAAAATGTTAATTATCATTCCTATTTTGGGTTTTTTTCAAAGAGGTCAAGGCAGATGACTCTATGCATTGTCACCTCAGTAACAACCATACAAAAATAGACAAATATACCCTCCATCCTTTTTATTAAACCACAATAGCAGTTTTTAGCGCAGGGAGCTGCGCTGAATGCCCAGCGCTGCTCTTGACGCTCATAGGCTTCCTGCGCTAAAAAACACTATTGCGGTTTAGTAAAAGGGGTCCATATTGTAAAATATAGACAGCAGATATAAATTCAGAACTGTGCATAGTAAGTGAAGGGAAGTTTTCATCTCTGGGAATTTACCCAGTTAACTATTAAGTTATTTGGGCAAATTCCTTTGAAAACTGTGGTAATACTGCCTCCACTTTGCTAAATTTAAAATAAAATCATTTTTCCTACCTTGTCTGGTGATTTCTGGTTGCACTTTCTTCTTCGACTGTGCATCCAATCTTTCTTCCCTTCTATCAGCATGTATGCTTTCTCTCCTCCACACCTCATTCCCTCCCCCAACTTTTTCTTCCTCTCTCCCTGACCTTTCTTTCTTTTTTTCTGTTTCTCTTCTTTCCTTCTGTTTCCCTGCCTGCCCCCTTTCTTTCTTTCTCCCTGCCGTTCCCCAAGCCACTGCCACTGCCGCTGCCATCGGGGAACAGGACTCACCAATGGATAACAGGCCCCAAAGCCGACGCCGACGCTGACGCCGACACATGCTGTCCCTGCTTCGGGCCGATCAGTCTTCCTCTCCCCGACGTCAATTCTGCCGTCGGAGAGGAAGTTCCGCCCAGCCAGGCAGTGATTGGCTGGCCCAAACTTCCTCTCCAACTGCAGAATTGACGTCGGGGAGAGGAAGACTGATCGGCCCGATAGATTAGATCGCCAAGACAAAGTGAGTCCTGGGTGATCGACTCACTTTGCCTTGGCGAGCTACTGGCGCCCCTGCCTTAGAACACTGCCTAGGACCCTGGGGGAGCCCGGGCCCCCTGTCAGCTCCGGGCCCCTGAATGCAGGACTGGTAGTACTGCCCTGATGGCGGCCCTGCCAGAGTCACAGAGAGCAGGCTGGGATTGAGCTCACAACCTTAGGGGGCCAAGGCAGCAGCAGTAACCACTAGGCCACTCCTCTGTAGGATTGAAGCTCCAGGAGAGAAATGTTCTGTCTCTGAGCAGCTCCCTTGCAATGGGCACCCCTTGGACCTGAAGAGGAATAGTGCTGAAATGCAGAGAAAGCTTTCTGAAGACAGGGCTGTGAGTAGGAGCTCAGGTGCGGGACTGTATTGAGCTATGTTTGCACCCTGTGTAACTTGCCCGCTGGTGCCCCCACCCCACCCTAGCCAGTGAGAGCAGATGGTGAACTCTAGCTTTTGCATTCCTCTGTATATGTGCCCTGTGCAGCTGCACCACTCACACAGCTCTTGGGATGGCGCTGACCAGGTCAGCTGGTGGTCCTGGAGTACCCCCTTGCCAGTCAGATTTTCAGGATATCAAAAA
Organism: Geotrypetes seraphini; assembly: GCF_902459505.1. NCBI lineage: Eukaryota > Metazoa > Chordata > Amphibia > Gymnophiona > Dermophiidae > Geotrypetes > Geotrypetes seraphini. The sequence continues at coordinate 216,131,053 of NC_047086.1, forward strand.
TGAATATGCATAAACTTGATTTGCATACACTGCCTCCATTATGTGCAAATGTCTTTCATGCATATTCATTGTGGATATCCTGAAAACCTGACTTGAGAAACACTGGTTTACAGAACAGATGAGAGAGAGGAGGTGAGAGCTAGCAGAGAAGAGCAGCAAGGAGAGGGACAGAGAACCAAAGAAAAGGGAGGACTGATAGAAGGTTAGAGAATAAAGAATTCCCAACCCTGGTGGCAGCCACACAAGGATGAAAAAAGTTTGCACAGATGTGTGAAGAGGTGGCAGTGCCCACCAGACTGGCCTGGCGGAGTGCTCCCAAATCGCCAGTTCTGCTCTGCGGTTTCTAACACAGCTGCAGTGATACTGCCAAGACCATCAGCTTGAACTCCATGAACTATCAAACAAACCTGATGATAGACACCTCCCCTCTTTACCCCTTCATCACAGCACGATTTACTTTCCTTGTGAGTGCATGTATGCCTCCCACACAAAGTCTTCCTTCAACAAGACAGAAGATGGGGGTTAGCTCACTCCTCATCAAAATTAGACACTGCTTGAGTAAGAAATTTCTGTCAGTATCTGCCATTAAGGTAATTACTGAGCTGGTGTGTAAAGGGAATAGCAGTATTTGGGGCTTTGTAATATGGAAAAAAAAAAAAAAATTTTCAGCCAGCACAGGGGTTTCTGCTTCTGGAGCTCTATCCTTGCAAATTGGTCTGGTTTCAGGGTAACCCAACTATGCAAATTTTAGACCATATGCATGCAAATAACTCCAGGGATATGGCTCACGCCTATTTTAGTAACAGCTCATGGTAGGTTGCATTCGGATACTTCCTTTTCTCCAGAGAGTTTAGCGACTTGCCCAAGATCTCAAGGAGGATTTTAACCCTGGCTTCTCTGTCTCAGGCTGCAGGCAACTAGTTGGGCCACCAGGCTACTCCTGCACTCCCTTGATGAATACTCAGTGCAAATATGTGAAAATCGGGTCTATTTGTAGCCCTTATTGTAAGTTAGGGGGGTCTAAGCAGACAGTTTTTTTCACTTGCACTTTTTTAATGTAGGAGACAAGGCATGTTTACAGTATAGAGATCTACGCTGGATCCCAAGGGGTGTCTTGATTGTAACTGCCACCCTACCTCCAGGAGGGTAGGGAGACGGGGCATCAAAATTGGTGCTGTCAACATTACAGAAATTTTGGCCTGCTTTATCACAATCTCAGACACTTCCTTCCTTGGTGTACCACTCTTTTAAGCATGCTAAACTTTGGGCTCCTTTGACGAAGGTGCGTTAGGGCCTTAACGCACGGAATAACACACGCTAAAATGCCGCGTGCACTAGCCGTTACCGCCTCCTCTTCATAAAAGGAGCTCTTTGTGTGCAGTGGGGGGACTTCCTCTTTATAAAACACTTATTTAGGGAGAGTTGTTTCTTTGTACATCTAAATTAAAGGCAAGGTGATAGATCGATGGAAAGGTGTATCAGAGCAGCGACTTTGTTGTATGGGGGAAGAATTAAAGTCCTGTGTGTCTAAACCCCGCCCCTCGCCCCCACACACACACACACACTTGACAGGAAGAAGAGAGAAGGGAGGAAGGAGGAGACAACTTATAAGGAAAGAAGCTAATTATTTTAAAAGTTAGAAGTATGAAATATGTAATGCAGAATTAGTAACCTCTACTAGCTGTGACATCATGGACAGGCTCAACATGATCTTGCTAGATCCTGAAGGCTGTGAAATGGGAAAGGGAGGGAGGGAGAGAGATCCCAACACCCATAGGCAGCGGAATGCTTTTTTGTTTGGGGGTGACCCAAAAGCTTTACCCTAGACCCCGCCCCAGACCTGCCCAAGCTCCTCCCCAGACCTCACCCCCATAATAATAGTGCTAATTCATTTTTCATATATATACACAATATAATCTTATTAATAATACACAATGGTAAACACAAAATTAAACTACACAAAGTGCACTCTTTTTCCCCTCCCCACCACTGCACAGCATTTCTTTCTCTCTCCTCCACCCCCATGTGCAACGTCTTCCTCTCTCTCTCTCATTCCCTCTCTTGCTTCAAAGGGAGTGGGGAAAGAGAGAGAAGTATCCAGGGTGCTTTTTCCCCACCTCCTCTACTGCCACATCCAATATTTCTCCCTCTCTTATCCCTCGGACTGTGTGCAGCATCTTTCGCCTCTGCCCACCAGCCCCATGTCCAACATTTCTGCTTCTAACACCCCTCTCCAGCTCCATGCCACATCTCTTCCTCCATTCCCTCCACCACCATGTCCAACATTCCTCCCTCTTGCATCCATTTCCATCTGTCCCACTGTTTCCTCTCCACCACCACATCCAACATTTCTCCTTCTTATCTCTCTCTACCTCACACCTCTCCTATCACCATGTCCAATAATTCTCCTCTTTCTTCCTTTCCCCATGTACACGATCTCTTTCCCTCTCACTCACACCCATGCTTAACAATTCTCCCTTTGTATTCCCTCCCCCATCTCAGCATCTCTTTCCCCCATCCTTCTATCCTATGTTCCAAGTTCATACCCACTCCCGTCTGTGTCCCAAGTTAGTACTCCCTTGCTCCTTGCCAATCTGTCCCAAGTTTGTGCCCCCTCTCTCACTTCTGTATCCTAACACGTCCCCTCTCTCCATTCTGTGTCCCAAATTCATGTCCCCTCCCTCATTTGTCCCAAGTTCACGCTCCCTTCCTTGTCTCAATGTGCCCCTCCCTCCTGTGTCCCAACATGCCCCTCTCCCTCCCTCCTGTGACCCAATGTGCCTCTCTTCTTCCCTCCCTTCTGTGTCCCAAGTTCATGCCCCCTCCCAAGAGTGTGTACCTGTGTTCTGGCTGGCTCTAAAACATCCAAGTAGGTCGCCTCATTCTTTCCAGCTGCACTTCTTTTTTCATAAAGCCAAAGGCAGCAGCAGCAGAGTATGGCCCTGGTGTGCTCCCAAGTATGACATCTCTCATGTCTCACAGTCCCCAGTGCCTCCGCCTTTTCCTAGCCATGTCTTCTTTTCCTTCTCTGCTTTCCCAGAGTTGTCTATCTCTCCCTCCCCCTTCTGTTCCCTCCACGAATCTCTCTCCCTCTCCCCATTTTGCCCCCTCCACATCCATTTCTCTCTTTCTCCCCCTCTGCCTTCCCTCATATCCATCTCTCCCTCACTTACTTCCTCTGTCCATATCTTTCTCTTCCCCCAGTCCCATATGCTCCTCCCTTCTACAGCTAGCTATCGGCCAGCGTGCCTGCTGGTCGGCAGTCTGTAACACGTCCCTGCCGGCATCTGCTCCTCCTCCCCTCCTTCCTCCCACCTGCTCACCCGCCCACCACATTTAACTTCTTAGAAAAGTGCTGTGCCGCGCTGCCGCTGGCCTCGGCGTCCTCTCTTCACTGCGGCCTGCCCTCTCTGACAATTTCCTGTTTCTGCTAGGGCTGGCCGTAGTGGAGAGAAGATGCTGAGGCCAGCAGCAGTGCGGCACCTTGTTTTTCTAAGATGTTAAACATGGTGGGCGGGTGAGCAGGCGGGAGGGAGGAGTAGATGCCGGCAGGGGTGCGTTAGAAAGGCATGCTGGCCGTTAGCAAGCTCTTAGCCTCGGAAGACGTGGGGGGTTCCCCCCGCCACTGGATCACCTATAGGAGAGGCAATTTTTGAGGAGGTTATGGCCCCTGTGGCCCCCCCCCCCCAGTTCCGTCGCCTATGCCAACACCTGATTCCTAATCGCCCCACTCATGAACTTGTTGATATGAACCAGACACTTCATTTGTTTATCTGTTTGTCTTGGCCACTGTAAGCTCCATGGAGAAGGAACAGTTCCTTTGAGTGCATTTGTAAAGTGCTGCATCCATCTAGTAGCACTATAAAAATGATTCGCTGTAGTAGTAAAGATGGAGCAAGAGAGGATACAGATGTAGTTTACAGATCTCTCGCCAAAACTTGTGCAGAGTAATGCTGTAAAACATTACAAGGTTATGGGCACAATGCCTTTTAACTTAGTGCTGCTTTTATGAAGATGAATAATCTAAAGTTTTAGGACGTTGCTTTGTAAGTATCTTTACCTGAATGCTTTTGTGGGAGAAGGTATGGTTTTAAAAGATGATGGGGGTAGGTTTAAATTATGGATTTAGTCAGAGGTCTCTAGATGAGTCAGAACCAAAACTGCTTTATAATCAGCAAAATCCTACATGCATGTAGCTAACTGGAATGTCGACAGGTGAGAAACTGTGGGCTCAATATTTAAAGCCAGTTACTTTTTTCTTGACAAACAATGAACATGTAATTCACTTTTCTAATGCAATGTGTCTGGTGGTCCTGAACGCTAGGGTCTTGTATCTGAACTAGCAAGTTGCTTGCAGAAACTGTCAATCATATTTTTAACACCACCTCCTTCCCAGGGAACTGCTCCTGCCCCCTCAGTTAGTTTACTGCAAGCAAGTTGCTCAGAAGTGGTTTTTATCTGCTATGCAGTTTTATTATTTTCAGGTATTTTTTCTCAATGTTCTGTGGAGGCTCGGTACCCGGAGGTTCCCACTTGATGGGACTTCTGCCTGGGAGAAGACTCAGACTCGCACGGAAGAAGTCTGCTGCTAGGAGGAGGAGGAGTTGGAAAACATGATTGATGGTTTTCTGCAAGCCACTTGCTGGTTCAGGTACAAGACCACTAGACACATCTACAAGAAAGAAGATTACCGAGGTAAGGACCTAATCCTTATATCCGCCATTTTTTAAATTATCTCTCAAATTCTATAAATGGTGTATAAAGTTGGACACACAATAGGGTCAATTAGGTATAAATAGATGCTGGCACTGTCATCTTGAAATAGGGACACTGGATCATTTATTGTTCTATTGCCCTTTGATACTTAAATTTTGGAAATCAATATGGGGACATATTAATAACATATTGGAATCATCGATTCCTCTAACTTATGATGTAGTAATCTGTTGGACTTTGTTGCATACTAAACCCCCATTGGACCGGTGTAAAAGCCAGCTTTTCATTATTATGACCGGGATTGCCATGCAAATGGTTACTCAGAATTGGAAAAGCTGGGATCGGCTTAATTTTTCTTTCTGGTGGGCAAATTTATGTATATGTTATAAATATAAGAAAATGAACTTCGATATGTTGGGGCATAATAATTTATTCAGATTAGTTTGGGGTCCATTAACAACTTTTGTTACTTTGGTATAGTTGTCTCTTACCTTTAATTTCCTGTTGATTTACACACACATCCAGGGAAGGGGGGAGGGGGGATATCTCTTTTGTTTTATTCCTTGATTGGATGTATTGGAAGGGAGGGGGGAATTCATTTTGTATTGTTATTGATTGACTGTAAGTGCTGATTCTGTTTATTAATGTATGTATAATTTTATGCACTTTGTAATAGCATTGAAAATTTAATAAAGATTAAAAAAAAAAAGGTTTAATAGATAATTGGTGCTAAATTAGTACCTAATTGGAGGCAAATACCAGTAATTAATATTAAGAAGCATTACTTGTCATTAAATAGAAGTTGCATGTGCTGTGGTGTAGTGAGAGGGCGGAGTGTACCACCCTTGGCACCCTCTTGGCAGGGGTGCCAGCACCTTGCCTCTTCTCCACCCACCTCTTCCATTCTTTGCCAGCAGCTGGCAGAATCTGCTACCTGCTGCCTGCACAGGCCTCAGTTCTCCTAATGTCACTTCTCGGTCGCAGGGCCAGAGGGAGAGCCGAGGCTGGCATGCGGCACAGCGATGCCAGACACAACTGCCCCAGTCACCTCCTTCCCCCACTATGTCGCTGTACACATGTAACTGACTTATATCCCTATTTTATAAAATGAGCACCTAATTTCTCTCCGCTCATGTGCAACTGTAAAGGGGGTGTGGCCATGGGAGGAGCATGGGCATGCCCAGAAATTAGGCTCAATTTTATGGATGTGCAAATGCAGGCATTCTAACTGCCATCAGTTGGGCACATTTACACCAGCTCTTTGGCAGGTGTTACGGGCTCATGCCCCAAATTAGGTACAGAAAGTACACCAAGCTTCTATACAGAGGGGCAGATTCTATATAGGACGCCAGTCAAAGCCGCCGCCTAAGCGGGGGTTGAGAATCATATAGTAGTGTCCTATACAGAATCGTGTCTGTCCTAATGGATAGATATCTAACCCCACCTAACCACCCCAATTCTCTAACCGGTGCCCATGTCACAGGCACCGGTTAGAGAACTGCGTTGCCATCAGCTGACTGTGACAAGGAAATCTCCCTGCCAAAATCAGCTGAGCAGCTGTGGCAGGGACATCCCCCCCACGAGACTGTTCATGGTAGGAGGGATGCCCACTCCCTCCTGCCGGAACCCCCAAAACAATCCCCCAACCGCAATAGGTAGGAGGGATGCCCACTCCCTCCTGATAGCAGGCCCTGCTGAGCCCATGACCCCCTCAATTATTGATACACTCACCCTGGCACCCCAGACCCCAACTCCGGCACCCCCAACCCCCCTCTACCCCCTGTACCTTTTCTAGTGCGGCCAGTCGGAGGAATGTGTACTCCCTCCAGCCAGCAGGCCTACCTCTTCACAATGGCAGGCCTTCCCCTTCCTGGTACATCCTGGGATGCACCGGGGAGGCGCCTTAGGCACTTGGGCCAAACGGAGTTTTAGGCCTCCTTCCCAAAAAACTCTGGAAGGTAAGATGATTTTATTCTCACTAGGATGGTGGCATTTTCTGCTATACAATTTTAAAATTTGCAATGTTATTAGAAAATATATTACATATGAAAGTGCTTCCAAACCCTGTCCTGGAGGTCCACCAACCAATCAGGTTTTCAGGATAGCTCTTTCGTATCGGCAACAGAAGGCAAGAAGTTGCAAGTTAGCTGACGACGGCACCTCTCTTCCTGCAGTGGCACACTTAAAATCAGAGAAGAAGAGGCAGGCAGGAGTTCTGGTAGCGTATCGGCAGCAGAAGGCGGGCAGTTCCAAGTTAGCTGGTGCTGCTGCCTCTCTTCCTGCCCTGTATGCCGTAGCACACTTCAAATCTCAGGAGGCACACTAGTGTGCCACAACACACAGTTTGTGATACACTGTTCTAAAAGATGGTACAGAGGAGAAAAAGAGCTATGAAGTTTGCTATCCCAAGAATTTGGCAGAAATCTAATGACCACTCAAGCAACTGCTACTTATGCATGGTGGACCTTTCCAAATGTCGAACTGGCAAGCATGCATCTGCAATCACATATCCAGACATTCCTTCATCCATCGCCCTGGTGCCCTGAGTGCTCCATACCCTCTCTCCCAGAAAGAGAGTGGCTGTTTTCAGAAGAGAACAGCAAGTCAGAGTGTGAGGGAGATGTTGTAGATCCAGTTTACAATATCAGTGATGCAGCTGATGAGAGAAGCCCATACTATCCAAACCAAAAAGATCTCAACAACTTGATCAGAGATCTTGGTCTCATCAAGTCCAATGCCAAGCTTTTGACGTCTAAGCTCAAGCTGTGGAACTTTTTGGATGAAAATGTGCAAGTCACAGATCAGAGGAAGCATCACCAAGCTTTTTCCACCTTCTTCACCCTTCAAAATGGGCTCTGCTTCTGCCACAATGTGACCAGTCTGTGTGAGGCAATTGGAATCACATGTAACCTAAAAGAATGGCATCTCTTCATTGACAGCTCATATAGGAGCATAAAACTATGCTACTCCATAATGGGAGCAAGTACCCGTCTTTTCCAATGGCTCACTCAGTGCACCTCAGAGAGGATTATAACACACCAAGAACTTACTAGGCGCCTTGAATTATGATGAGTATGACTGGGAGGTCATTAGAGACTTCGAAATGGTGGCATTCCTAATGGATCTCCAAGGACATTTAAGTTTCCAGAAGTGAAGGGTATGAAATATGTTAGATTATTCAGAGCCATAGGTGCCAGCTCTATGGGTGCTGTGAGTATTCGAGCACCCCCAATATTTTGGGGACATCATGTGACCGCAGATGCACTATTTGCCCTCGGCCCCGCAGCTTTAGGGGCCCTCCCATAGGTCAGCATGCTTCCCCCTCATCCTTCCACCCTCATCCGGCGTCCCCCTGGCCTTCCCTTTTTAACCTTAAAAAGTAATGATGATCTGAAGAGGATCGCCAGCCCTGAAGCAATTTTAACAGGCTGCCCGCAGCCTCTGCAGCACTTTCCCTCTGCTGCGGTCCCATCCCAGACCGAAAGAGGACGCTACATCCCTTTTGAATATGGGTATGTCATTTGTCCCTGCGAGCAAGTTTGACCAGTTTGATTTTCGGGTTAATTTTTTAAATTTATTTGCAAGTGCAAATTGGCCTTATTCTTTGATTCCAATAAAGATGATACCACAGATGATTTGCGAAAGAAGTCCTGCTGAGTGCCACCGGGAACGTGTGACCCACACATTCAGGTTTTTGAAAATATGGTGATTTCTGCTATCAATGACCTTCATCCTGATAAAAGAATACACAATCTGACCAAAGATGAAAATCAGGCTATTTCCTCCCTATCACAGGACAGGACTATAGTGATACGTCCTGAGGATAAGGGGGTGGGGGGGGGAGCGAAATGTCATTTTGGACTTTGAATCTTATGCACAGAAAGCCAACTAGCAACTTGCTGATACAAAATATTACACACAGCTTCATGAAGATCCTACTTTACAACTACAGAATATGATTTGTACTGTACTGGTTGAGGCACTGGAGAATAAAATCATTTCTGAGTGTGAATATGATTTTATATTTCAATTTCATCTGGTCACGCTGGTAATTTATTTTGTTTCTAAGATTCATAAATCTTTAGTGAACCCTCCTGGACATCCTATAGTGTCGGTATAGGTACCATATTGGAAGCATTATCAGACTTTGTGGATTTTTATCTTAAATCCGAAGTGCAGAAAAGTGCATCATATGTGATGGACACAACATCTGTGATTTTGATTTTTCAATCATGTACAGAAGTTCCGCATGGAGCTTTGTTAGCCATACTTGACATTACAGCCTTTTATATAAACATTCCTCAGGTTGAGGCTTTGGCGGTGGTACGTTATCACCTTTTGGCAAAGGGTATCAAATCTCAGAGAGTGGAATTTTTGACTACTCTAGCTAGTCGCCTAGAACCTGTTTAGGTATGTGTGACTCATAAATACTAGATTAGATTAGATTAGGACTCCTCTCAGTAAAAATAATTTTGAATTTAATGATCAGTTTTTTTCTACAAACATGTGGTATAGCTATGGGGGGCCACTATGGCTCCCTCTGTTGCATGCCTCTGTATCCCAATTTGAGGCAGATTTTTTATATCCATCTGAATTATACCAGCATATATTTTTGAGGAAGTGATATATCGATGATGCATTTTTGGTCTGCACAGGCTCAGCCTTGCTTTTTCAGTCCTTCATGGAGTAGTTGAACAGTTGTAATATACATACCAGTTTTGTTAAAGTACCTTTTTTTGACATTCTTATTACCTTGGAAGGATCAGAGTTTTCAATTACCATTTATAGTAAGGACACAGATCGCAATAATCTCTTGCACTATACCAGATTCCATCCCAGACATCTCAGTAATAATCTACTGATTGGACAGTTTTTACGCCTTCGGCATCTGGTGTTCCCAAATAAGTGTATTCATTGAATGTGCCAAGGATATGATGGATCGATTCCTAGAAAGGAGTACCCAGTACAAGTTGTCCAAAGAGCTCTTTATGCGCCCCGAGAATGGCTATTACATCCTATTAGAACTACAAATAATAGTGGTTTAACATGTGTGTTACCATATTCTGTACAAGCTTTCGCAGTGAAAAAGATTATTAAACAATACTGGCATGTGATGGGACCTCATAAGGTGTTTGGGCATCCCCCTTGTTTTTCTTTTTCATGGCACAGGAATCTGTGAGATCGCCTGATGAAATCTCAGTTTAAGTCCACTCCCAGCAACAGATTGGAGCCAGTAGTGGGTCACAGACCATGTGGCCGATGTACAGTGTGTGCATATTGTATCACACAACAAAAATGGTTACTCTACCTAATTTCTCCTTTGAACTGTGAGGTAACACTGATTGTTCTACTAAGACATCAGTCTATTTGATTTAGTGCCCATATACCTAAATATATGTAGGATGTACTACAAGAGCAATCCGTAATAGGATCCAGGAACACCTGAGCAGAATTCGGCGAGAAATCTTGGAGGCACCCTTGGTATCAAATTGGAAAGAATGCTCACATCAACTGCTGGATCTTAATTTTTTAGTTCTAGAAACAGTTTTGTTGCCATGGGGGGAGGGAGGGGGGGGAGATGTGTGCAGAGCTCTACGGAGACATGAACACCACTGGATTTATTGTCTCAACACTACGCACCGCAATGGACTAAATCGTGAATGGTGTGCATTTTTGTGAAGCTACAGTTGTGTAATAATTGTTTATTGACACCATTTGGTAGAAGGGATTTCCCAGAGCTGGATCTTTAATTCTTTAAATTTGTGAACATGTTAAAATGACGTCTTTGCCGCTGGCCCTCAAGCCTCATTTTGGCGCTGGTTGTGCTGGGCATCTTTTTTCTTCAAATGAACATGCTGAGAGTGATGTCACCACTACCGGCATTTTTGCCTTGGTTTGGTACCATATAGGGCTTCCTTTACTAAGCTGCGTTAGGGCTTTAACGCGCGGAATAGCACGTGCTACAATGCCGCAAGCGCTAGATGCTAACACCAGCGTTGAACTGGAGTTAGTTCTAGCCATGTAGCACAGGGTTAGCGCGCGTTAATCTGCTGGGTGTGCTAAAAACACTAGCGCACCTTAGTAAAAGGAGCCCATACTGTGCTTTGTGTAGTTTAATTTTGTGGTTAACCATTAAGTATTGTTAATAAGATTATATTGTGTGAACAGTATATATAATTATGGGGGCGGGGTCTGGGACAGAGCTTGAGCACCTCCAATCATTTTGAAAAGTTGGCTCCTATGTTCAGAGCTAGTTTTACCTATCAGATTGCTATGTTTTGGAGAAATTTGTCAATTCATGTAACTTCCCAATTTAATTTAAAAAGGGCTCTAAAGACATATCTTTTTAGTGAATATGTGTTAAAAGGTAACTAATTATCCCCCCCTTTTACTAAACTGCAATAGCGGTTGTCAGCACAGGGAGCCGCGCTGAATGCTCTGCTCCCAATGCTCATAGAGTTCCTATGAGTGTCGGGAGAAGCGCAAAGCATTCAGTGTGGCTCCCTGCGCTAACAACCTATATCACAGTTTAGTAAAAGGGGGGGGGGAGGGGTATATTTGATATTTCTAACAATTTTTTATTATGGAATTCTGGACTATGTCTCCATTCTTGTTCTTTTGTAAACCGCTATGAACTTGTATAGGTATTTGTGGTATAAAATCATAAATTGTATTGTATTATTGTATTGCTATCTCTGCCTTTATTGACAGCAGGGACCCAAAGGCGCACTACCAAAGACAAGATTAGCCATAGAGGACCAAGTTCTTTGTGAGAAGAAACAACGTCAAATGAGAACCACTGGTTAACCCCTGTAAGGTGCTGATGCCACCACTGTACATCAAATAGGGCTTAATGGAACAATTTGTCAGAGCTCTAGATAAGCCTTCAAGTATCTCAGTTCTTCAACCTTTCATGATTCAATATTTTTTTTTATTTTATTTTTTTTTTTAAATTTAATATTTATTGAAATTTTCAATATATTCAAGCATATTATAACTTGTACAGAAAGGAAATTTAGCAAGAAATTAATACAAATGAAAACATATATCAAAGAACATATAAGCATAAATTTCTACTCAAGTCCTCAAAAAGATCCAAGAAGGAAAATAGGCGACAAGAAAATTATTAAAACAAAGTAATAGCTAGTCGAATGAGGTTAAGGCACCCTTTCTTAAACTAAGCACTTTCTTTCTCCAAAGATGCAGTTGTGAGAAAAGTTGTCAGTTGAGATGGCTCAAAGAAAACATATTTATGAGAATGGTAATTAACAACACATTTACATGGGTGTCGCAAGTAAAAAGTCGCCCCCAGAGATAAAACACCAGGTTTCCTTAACAGAAATTCTTTTCTCCTTCTCTGCGTCTCCTTGGCCAAATCTGGGAACATCTGAATTTTACAACCTAAAAACTCTTTTTGCTTATTTTTAAAGAAAAGTCTCAGCAACCAGTTTTTATCTGGTGCGAGAGCTACTGTCAATAATAAGGTTGCAGGGGTCACTAATTCTCTATCAGACATTTCCAATATATTGGATATATTCATTAAATCAGGTCCCGACTTCTGTTGTAATTGCTGTTGTTGTTGGTCTTGAGGCTTACTTGGAAGATAATAAACCTGCGTAAATGGTGGTAATGATTCATCAGAGAGTTCCAATATTTCCGTCATATAACGTTTCAACATTTCCCTTGGGGCTATCACAGAGACCCTAGGGAAATTTATCAATCTGAGATTATTGTTACGAGAAAAGTTTTCCATTGCTTCCATTTTCCTTCTTAAATTGGTATTATCTTTAATTAATACCTCAGTAATTTGTTGTGATACTTTAAGTTCTTGATGAATATTTTGTATTGAAATTTTTGAGTCCTCAAGTCCAGTCTTTAAATTTTTAATCTCAGTTCCATGATTTTCTAATTTCTTTTCTACTTCTTGTAATTGTGGATTAATAGATTTTGCCAAATTGGCTACCAGGTCCCACAGAGAGTCTAATGTAACCTCTCGGGGCTTCAAAATTTGCAATGGTTGTAATTTTAAGTTAATTAGCTCACCCTCTGGCAACATGTCTCCTCCTGTAATCTGTTGGATTTTCTGTTGGATTTTCTTATCCCCCACTGCTTCTTCCACAGTCTCCTCGTTAAGACTCCTCTGCTCCAGCAGGGAGTCCCGTGGCACAGTCCCCGTGTTCTCTTCCTTAGCCTCCGAGAGGAAGTGAACTCCAACCTCAGGAAGTTCCTCCTCTCGCGGGGAACTGGTCGACTGAGGGCGTGGGGGTGGTGCTCTCACTTCGGGGCTCAATGATGTTTCCAGCCCCATGGTGAACGCCACTGACGCGCCTCCGCCGTGTGTCTCCTGCGGGGAACTCCCCGAAGCTATCGGCGTGCCCTGCATTCTCCTCATCAAGTCCTCGATGTTCCCGAAGACGGCTGTTCTGGAGCGCTGCGAGGCTCCAGCAGCGCTACGTCCCCTCCTCTTCGGCATCGTGAAACAGGTAAAGGTTTGAATGGACAAATTATGTCAAGGAATAGACGGGAGCGTGAGACTCATGCGACTGCTCATGCGGCCATCTTGGATCGATCTCCCCATGATTCAATATTTTTTATAGGTTAGAAACATAGAAACAGAAAATTACAGTAGAAAAGGGCCTCGGCCCATCAAGTCTGCCCACTCTAATGACCCACCCCCCAACTTCACCCCCCAAGAGATCCCACATGCCTATCCCATCTTCTCTTAAAATCTGGTACGTTGCTGGCCTCGATCACCTGCAGTGGAAGTTCATTCCAATGATCAATCACCCTTTCGCTGAAGAAATACTTCCTGTTGTCACTATGAAATTTCCCGCCCATGATTTTCAGCGGATGCCCTCTTGTGGCCATGGGACCTTTAAGAAAGAAGATATCATCTTCCACCTTGATATGGCCCGTGATATATTTAAACGTCTCAATCATGTCTCCTCTCTCTCTACGTTCCTCGAGTGAGTATAGCTGCAATTTACTCAGCCTTTCCTCATATGGGAGATCCTTGAGTCCCGAAACCATCCTGGTGGCCATTCGTTGAACTGACTCAACTCTCAGCACATCTTTTTGGTAATGTGGCCTCCAGAATTGTACACAATATTCCAGATGAGGTCTCACCATTGATCTGTACAATGGGATTATCACTTCGAGCTTCCGGCTGACGAAACTTCTGCGGATACAACCCATCATTTGTCTAGCCTTGGAAGAAGCCTTCTCCACTTGATTGGCAGTTTTCATATCTTCACTAATGAACACTCCTAAATCTCATTCCGCTGCAGTCCTAGCTAAGGTCTCACCATTCATATTTCCTTTATTTGTGCCTTTTTCTTCATTTATTGTAGTTTGACCCTTATTACTTATGTGGCATGTTAGTCCCTGGTTGTTCCTGTCTATTGCCACCTCTAGTTATGCTTGATGTAAAAAGCATACATTATGCATCTTATTATACAAATTTATATCTGCAGTCTTTCTGATCCTCAGCGGAGCCAAGACACACTCAGTATACTCTCATGGTGTGTGGCATTTTGCTCCAAATCGTCACTGGACCAATTTATTATTATTATTTTAAAAGTTTTCTTATTACTTTAATAAATATGTACTAGAAGTACTTAGCTGTGTGGTCTCACTTCAAAACAGGGGTGACGATTTGGAGCATAAAGCCAAAAAATCCTGCGTCTTCATGTTTTAATTAGGTAAATTGCAAAATGTGACTATCTTGATCATGAAAGCAAAGTTTTATGGAAATAACATTGTCTATATTTTTTAGGCATGAGCAATTAAGAAGTTACACGTTACTGCCCAGGAACATAAATCATGTTACATAGTGTTATAAGACTGTAATATGTTCATGTGAATGTTGGTCCTGCCAGGTCTGTAGTGAGCTATGTGCAGGCAATGCGACCACACAGAGTGCAAGGGAGGCGAGAGCTCCAAAATTGTGGCCCATTCATTGCCTTCAAGTTTCAAGTTTATTCAAATATTTGATTTGATCGCAAAATCCAAATCCAATGCGATTTACATTTAGTTAAAAATTAGGTTAAAAAAAACAAACATAACAAGACAATTGGAACTATTTTAACAAAACAAAACATGTGAAAAAGGGAGTTAAAAAAAATTGAAGGATTAAATACAATTTGTAAACAAATAAAAAGGGGTAGGTAATAAAACAAGAGGTTGGGGAAGGTTACTCACTTAATTTTCACTTACCAGCACTACTAGTTGACTGTAAAGTATCCTAATATAATAGAATTTAAATGATTCAGTTAAAAGCATCCTTAAAAAGCCAGCTTTTTAGAAGACATTTAAACTTAAGTAATTTTTCTTCTCTTATATTGATCGGGAGCGAGTTCCAAATCTGAGGGGCTGTAACAGAAAAAATCATATCCCTCCTTGAATAAACAAATTTTAGCGAAGGGACTACCAGTAAAGATTTTTCTTCGGATCTTAAAGATTTTGTGGGAGTATAAGGAATTAGAAATCTTTCTAAGAATGCAGGAGCTTTGTTTATTAGCATTTTATGTGTGAGTAATGCTATTTTATATGTAATTCTGTGGTTTACAGGTAACCAATGCTTTTCTTTTAAAAGGGGAGTTACGTGATCAAATTTTTTCTTTAGTGATTATTTTTATTGCGGTATTTTGAAGAATTTGCATTCTACGTATTTCTTTTAGGGTAGATCCCTTGTACAGGGCATTGCAGTAGGCAATCTTTGATATGACTAACGAATGTGTTAGAATATTCAGCGATGATTCATCAAGAAATGCGGATAATGATCTGGTCAACCTTAACCTATAAAACATGTTCTCACAAGTGAACTTATTTGATCGTGGTAGCTAAGTTTTTGATCCATTATAATAAACCCAAGTATCTTTACCTTAGTGACTACCTTCAGTGTAGTTTTGTTTATGGTTATGGCTTGTTTGTGATACAGTGGGTGGGATAGGAGCTCTAGTGGAAGTGTTGCACAGGGTGTATTTCTGGCTTGGGATGGCCCAAGTTTCCAGGTTTTATTTCAAATTTGTTATATCGCCTAAAATAATTTCTAAAATTTAGGGGAGACAGAATTGAGTAGAACAATAACAAGACTCACGGAAATGAGCAGGGTCGGAGGGAGAAATACAATGTGTAATAGGAAAGAAGTACAAAAATGGTAAGTATATTAGGGGCGGGAGTAATGCCCCCCCCCCCAAACTCTGTCCATGTGATCACCCACCTGAAAGCTCCATGCTGCCACATCTAGGTGCCATTTTACAGAATAGCATATAGCCAAAATACTGGCATTAACATACGTGTGCACATATGTCTGTAAATGAAAGTTATATATTCATGTTCTGGTCATCTGAATCTTGGCACCCTCCTTATAAGTTTACCTCCTTGATGGGAAAATTCTTCTGTACATCTAGACTTCAAAGATATGCAGAGAGATAGAATAACATGGAGATTTAGGGTCTGAACACTGGCGTTATTCCTGGCTATCCCTGCAGTCCTCCCATCCCAAAATAGACCTAGTAATCAACGGCAGCCCTTTGCCCAGGTCTAGAAAAGTATCTTAGCCCCTTCGTCTCATATCAGTGCCCGCACATGGGCTCCCTCCCCTTCTACATACTGTGGATGCCACATGGTCACTTGCATTAATGGGCCACCACTGAGATCACCAGCAGGTGCTCTGAAGTGCCAGACAAGCACTGTTCACCTTGGAAGAGGTGGCATGGTATGTAGGCTCTTTCATATTCAGTCATAGCAAATACAAAGGAGGAGCTGGGGGAGTTTGTGATGATGCTCTTTGAAGGATGAAAGTGAAGTTAAAAACAGTGTCATTAATTTATAGCATTTCTGCTTCCCACTGCCAAGGTGATTTCAGTGGGAATGAACTTTGAATATCGCTTTGCCTCTATCCTCCTCCAGTCCCTCTGCTTCAGTTCATCTGCTTTCAGGGACAGGCAAATCCATCGAGCTACTGTAAGCGTACTGGAAGCCCGGAGTAAAATCTGAGCCTTGCACTCTCCCCACAATTATCTTTCATGTTCTGAAGCCCCCACTGAGATTTTCATAATGAAACTCAACAATCAAGATTATCCCAACATCACTCATCCCAGTTCAATCCTGTAAAAAAGCCCATGGACATCAAATTTTAAATATTGCCCTCTTTTATTATTTTACACTGGCTCCCAGTTGAGGCCAGAATTATGTTTAAATTGTGTTGTCTGACTTTTTTAAATTTTGTCTGCTTTTTTAACATCCTGATGGTAGAAGCTGATTTGAATTTAGTGGCAGTCACAGAGACAAGGTTCATGGAGAACCATGACTGGGATATAGTTATGTCTGGCTATAATCTATTCAGGAGGAACAGGATAGGAAAAAAGGGAGGAGGAGTGACATTATACATTAAGAATAATATTAAAGTGACAGAATTGCAGGACATCTGGGGTAAACATAAAGCGCTCTGGGTTAATCTGGAAAAAGAGAATGGAAAATGTATTTTTATTGGTGTAATATATAGACCTCCTTCACAGTCAGAAGAAATGGACAAATATTTTATTGAAGACATTCACAAGATAACTATGAAAGGGAAAGTACTACTGATAGATTAATTTAATATGCTGGATGATGATTGGGGTGTCCCTGCTGCGGAGTTGTCTAGAAGCAAAGGAATCCTGGATTCGCTATAGAAAGAATTGTTCCAGCAGTTAGTAATGGAACCCATGCGGGACAGAACTATTCTGGACTGGCTGCTTACAAACGGGGATCATTTGGCATCCAGTGATCACAGAATGGTGTGGTTCCATATTAAGACACAGGAGGAGAGGACTTATTCAGGATTAAAGGTTCTAGACTTCAAAAGAACTAACTTTGTCAAGATCGGGGAATAGCTCAAGGAGGAGTTAGTTGGATAGGAACAGCTCAACGAAGTAGAAGAGAAGTAGGCAAAACTGAAAGGAGCAATTTTAAAGATGACATACCTTTATGTTAGAAAAGTGCACATAATCAAAAGGAAAAGAAGGCCACTTTGATTCTCAAATACAATAGCTGAAAAGATAAGGGAGAAAAGGTTAGCTTTCAAAAATTACAAAACATCGCAGAAAGAGGACGATAGGCAATAATATGTGGAAAAATTACAAGAAGCTGGAAAAGCTGTCAGAAAAGCAAAGATGCAAATGGAAGAAAAAATAGCCAATATGGTAAAATTGGGGGGGCAAGACAATTTTTAGGTATGTAAGTGATAAGAGGAAGTGTCAAAATGGCATTGTGAGGTTCAAGAGTGAACAGGACAAATATGCAGAAACTGATAAAGATAAGGCTGAACTGCTTAACAATTATTTCTGTTCTGTGTTCACAGATGAAAAACTGTGCGTAGGACTGCTGAAAACAAACACAAATGGGAATGGATGTATGGTAGACCAAGATAGATTCACAGAAGACTGTTTGTGAGGAGATAGCTAAATTAAAAATAGACAAAGCAATGGGGCATGAAGGGATACATCTGAATGTACTCAAGGAACTCAGAGAAGATCTGTCGGCTCCATTGTCTCATCTTTCCAATGCTTCTTTAGAGTCTGTCATGATCCTGGAGGACTGGAGAAGAATGGATGTGGTCCCTCTGCACAAGAGCAGAAATAAGGAGGAGGTTGGGAATTACAGGCCTGTTAGTCTGACCTCAGTAGTGAGTAAACTAATGGAAACACTTCTTAAGCAGAGGATATTGAGATTTTTTAGAATCGAATGAACTGCAGAACCTGAGGCAGCATGGATTTATAAGGGGCAGGTCTTGTCAGACAAATCAGATTGATTTCTTTAACTGAGTGACCAAACAGTTGGAAATGGGATGGGCGCTAGATATGGTGTACTTGAATTTTATCAAAGCCTTTGACATGGTTCCACAAAGGCGGATGATAAACAAACTGTGATGGACTGGATTAAAAACTGGTTAAGTGAAAGGAGACAAATGGTAGTTGTACATGGAGTTTGCTCCATAGGAAAGGATGTTGTTAGTTGAGTGGAGCAAAGATCTGTCCTTGGGCTGACTCTTTTTATCATGTTTATGAGTGATATTGTTGCAGGACTGTCTAATAAAGTTTGTCTTTTTGTGGATGACACCAAATTCTGTAATAGGGTAGATACCCCAGAGGATATGGATAACATGAGGTGGAATCTAGCAGCTTGAAGAATGGTCCAGAAATTGGCAACTAAGATTTAATGTTAAAAAAATGCAGAGTCATGAACTTGGGCTGCAAAAATCCAAGAGAACAATACAGTATAGGGTGCAAAGTTCTTTTATGTATGAAAGAAGAGCGGGACTTGGGGGTGATTATGTCTGATGATATCAAGGTAGAAAAAGTGCGCTTGGGTGCATAGGGAGACGTGCCATTGTTTAAGTCTCTAGTGAGGCCCCATTTAGGATACTGTGCAGTTCTGGAGAACGCACCTTCAAAAAGATACCTTCAAAAATCGGTTAGTGGCCTTTGTCATAAAGTGTATGGGGACAGATTTAGATACCTCAATATGCATACTCTGGAAGAAAGAGAGAGAAGGGATATGATAGAGACATTTAAATATTTCTATGGCATTAATGTATAAGGTGGGCCTTTTTCAAATGAAGGAAAACTCCAGCATGAGAGGGCACAGGATGAAGTTAAGAGGTGATAGGTTCAGGAGTAATCTTAAGGAAATATATTTTTGCAGAAAGGGTGGTAAATGCAATGAATAGTCTCCCTGTAGAGGTGGTGGAGACAAAAACTGTGTCTGAATTCAAGAAAGCGTAGGACAGGCACGTGGGATCTCTTAGAGAGAGATGGAGATAGAGGATGCTGCAGATGAGCAGACTGGATGGGTCATTTGGCCTTTATCTGCTGTCATGTTTCTATGATACAGTATATATTAGGCAGACTAGATAGGCCATATGGTCTTTATTTGCCTTCATTTTTCTGTTTCTGCGAATTATCATCTCTGCAGACAATCGATTATCCAATATTATGAAGTCCAAAATTCAATGTCTTTGCAGTTTCTAAGCCCTAAGAGGGCTACTTTAAAAAAAACAAAAAAAAAAAACCCCACAACAAAAACAGTTTATGTCTTTAATCTCTTATTGAGCAGCATCTATTTGGTCTATTTCTATTTCCAAATGAAGTGAGATCTATTTCAAACAAGTGCTTTTAAGACAGTTATGCTTCAGAAATACATGTTGTGCATGTGACAACTGTGAGAATCTTCTATATATAAATATCTGTTTGTTTTGTTGAATTCTTGATTTATTGATATACAGTACCTTCTTTATCCACTATGAAATATTTGCTATCAGCTACGGAATATAACTGACCCAACTGTAACTTTAACTGTACATAATGGGATGGGAGGATTCACTTCTTTTTCATCCCTTCTCTCCCTATAGAGTCTGGTCGGGTCAGCCACCTAGCCGGGCCTTTCAAGCAGCCCTTTCAAACACTTCGGGCACAAGGTCTCCCAAGCCCCATCAGGGAGAGGAGGAAGGCAGATGGTGCTTCTTCATCCCTCCTATCCCCATTGGGTCAGATTGGGTCGGCCACATGGCAGGAAGCTCCGCCCCCCCAGCTGGGCCTTTCAAATGGTCCTTTAAAACACTTCAAGCACCACTGCTCCCAAGCCCCAACAGAGAGAGGAGGAAGGCAGCTGGTCCTTCTTCTTCATCCCTCTTCTCCCTACCAGGCCTTTCAAACGGCCTTTTAAAGGGTTTCAGGATATGTGGGCCTGCACCGCCGGTGGGGCCATGCCAAAAGTCCCTTTGTGCGGCCCTTTGTGCAAACTTTGTACAAACCTCAGGTAAATGTTTGCTAGCTTGTATGCTGGCCTAACCCCTGAAGTTAACTTTTACTGCTATCTGCTGTTAGCCTTGTTAGCTTGCTAACATATACAGTATATTGGTCTGTATGTCAGCCTAACCTATTCAAGTTAACTTTTACTACTATATGCTTAAAACTGTCCCAGCCGGCCTTGTCACCGCTTGTATGATGGCCTAGTCACTGTATATACGATTTGTATGCTAGCCTTGTCACTGGCCTTGACGAAGCACTGGCCTTAGTCACATATCAACCTAATCACTGCTTGTATGCCAGCCTCATCCACTGCCCGCATACCCATCATGGACACCCCTCATACACTCATATGCTAGCCTTACCACTGCCCAAATACAAGCCATGTCACTGCTAGTTGGCCTTGTCAAGACTAATGACAAACTTTAAACACTGCTGGCATATCAACCTGCCCCCTTTAAAAGAGCACTGGCAAAAACGGCTTAAATAATCAGTTTGCATACTAAACTTTAATACCAGCTACATAACCAACCGTACCAATCTCAGCAAGCAAAGAATGTGCTTTGGTGAAGGTTTAGTAGGATCAACGTAACCAGGGAGAGGGCAGACAACACGAAAAAATACAAAAAGAAACACCAGACAACGAACATGCGCAAACTAGAAGACACAACAGTAAAAAAACATCATGGAAGAGAGGCTTATTTGAAGTAAAGGCTGCTTTGTTTACCTCATTGGAATAACTACAAGACGGCATTGTATCTTCCAAAACAGACAATATTCGTTTATTGTTAGTATAAAAACTATAAGTATTACAGCAGCAAAGGCATATTAGAAAAATGTATTGGGAGGAGAGAAGCTGATATGCACGGACGGGGAGAGGGACCTCGGGGTGATAGTGTCCGAAGATCTAAAGGCGAAAAAACAGTGTGACAAGGCAGTGGCTGCTGCCAGAAGGATTCTGGGCTGTATAAAGAGAGGCGTAGTCAGTAGAAGAAAGAAGGTGTTGATGCCCCTGTACAGGTCATTGGTGAGGCCCCACTTGGAGTATTGTGTTCAGTTTTGGAGACCGTATCTGGCGAAAGACGTAAGAAGACTTGAGGCGGTCCAGAGGAGGGCGACGAAAATGATAGGAGGCTTGCACCAGAAGACATATGAGGAGAGACTGGAAGCCCTGAATATGTATACCCTAGAGGAAAGGAGAGACAGGGGAGATATGATTCAGACGTTCAAATACTTAAAGGGTATTAACGTAGAACAAAATCTTTTCCAGAGAAAGGAAAATGGTAAAACCAGAGGACATAATTTGAGGTTGAGGGGTGGTAGATTCAGGGGCAATGTTAGGAAATTCTACTTTACGGAGAGGGTGGTGGATGCCTGGAATGCGCTCCCGGGAGAGGTGGTGGAGAGTAAAACTGTGACTGAGTTCAAAGAAGCATGGGATGAACACAGAAGATTTAGAATCAGAAAATAATATTAAAGATTGAACTAGGCCAGTTACTGGGCAGACTTGTACGGTCTGTGTCTGTGTATGGCCGTTTGGAGGAGGATGGGCAGGGGAGGGCTTCAATGGCTGGGAGGGTGTAGATGGGCTGGAGTAAGTCTTAACAGAGATTTCGGCAGTTGGAACCCAAGCACAGTACCGGGTAAAGCTTTGGATTCTCGCCCAGAAATAGCTAAGAAGAAAAAAAAAAAAAAAAAAAAAAAAAAAAATTTTTAATTGAATCAGGTTGGGCAGACTGGATGGACCATTCGGGTCTTTATCTGCCGTCATCTACTATGTTACTATGTTACTATGTAGAATATGCAATGGAGAGAAGAATTTGCACCCATATGCTTAGCAGGGGGCTAGCAGTTCCCCGTAGCATAAATAAGTGAATCTCTCTGGCTCTACCTAAAATACACGTGATTTTTATACAGAGCAATTCTTCCATTGTTCCAAGAAAGTCCATCCCCGAATTCTGGTTATGTAATTCCCTATTGGTACATAAAATAATATATATCTAACTCCTCCTCTCAGTCCATGCCTCTCTCTCACCTCCACCCCCCTCCCTCCCCAGTAGAGGGGGGGGGCTAGCAGAAACAGAGAACTCTTGGTGAACTTTCTTTCTCCCAGCGCTAAGATCTTTATCACTTTGTAGATGCTAATTAGTCTGTGCATTTTCGGGATGGTGTTCTTGTATGCTGAAAGTTGGCAAAGGTGACCTTTCAACAATCCAGCTGCTTGGTTCCCATAACTTGGTTCAGAGACAGGGAGCAAATGTTTTGGTACCAAGTTCTTTCATCTCGCTACACCCACATGAGCAGGGATCCTTGCTCATTATAAAGGTTTTATGGCTTTCCAGGGTGCCTGGCATATGAAGCCATACAGCACTGATAACAGTTCAGCAGAACCTTGGATAGATATCCTCCCAGCAGGGAATGGAAACAAAAACAATGTTAGCATTGCAAAGGCTGCAGATGTTTACAGACAGCAAGGTACAGGCTGGGCCTGGCTATGGGAAAATATAGGTCTGTAGTGTCCAGCATACACAAGTGAGAATATAGGTCTGTAGTGTCCAGTTGAATCATCTGTATGTCCAGGTTATCCAATGTCATATTAAACACAAGATTCGTGAACAAGAAGGGAATACAGATCGCAGACCTAATAGAGGAACACAATCTAGACTCAATGATGATAACCGAATCCTGGATCACGGATAATAGTGGGGGTCATTATAAGCGAGATGTGCCCACCAGACTACCAAATCATGCTCCAAAATAGCATCTAATCTTCGTTTTATATGCTGAATCTACTCCCTAAGGAGCTCGACTCGGTTTACAGTTCTTAAAAAATGAAACATAACAAATAAAAACTGTGGGATAAAAACAGAAATTGGTTAGATTAGATGGATGGAAAAAGTTAGAAAAAGTATGTTGAATTGCTTACTATACGACAGCTAAAATCAAATTAACTTTTTCGAAATTGAAATAATTGATCTACCAGTCAGAGAATCTGGAAGTCCATTCCAAATTCTCACCAATTTAAAAGTTAAAGATTTACTAAGCTTCCCAGTGTAAATTCAGGGAACCACCACTCTCTGCACTCAAGGTTGTTGTATTTATCTATCTAGCTATTCACAGATGCCCATTTTTAATTGCATACTTTAACCCTGCTCCATGAAAGTGTAATCAGTTTATGGACTGTTTAGTCCCCATCCAACTAAGGTGGGACTATTTGATAGCTAGGCCCTTTTGCAAGGGGCCCAATCATTTTGCCATGCTTGATTTGCCCCCAAAAGATAGGGGCAGTGAAGAGTAGGGTTAGCAGGTGTCCGGATTTCTCTGGATATGTCCTTCTTTTGAGGTCATGTCCAGGGGTCCGGACAGCTTTTCAAAACCCAGCACGTTGTCCGGGTTTTGAAAAGCTTTCCTTCAGGCTGGAGGGCATCCGCACTTGCGCGGATACGACGCGATGACATCATGTGCCACAAGCGAGCGTGCACGTGACATCATTGTGTCATATCTGCGCATGTGTGGATGTCCTGCCTGACGAGAGCAGGCCGCGGGGGGGTGGGATTGGAGGGTGGGGCCAGGGGTTCGGATTTTCCAGACGGAAAATCTGGTAACCCTAGTGAAGAGGGAGGAGGTCAAAGAGAGGAATGATAGAGAAACTCAAGAGGTAGGCCAGAGTTGCCCTAATTCCGGTACTCAGGGTATAGGAAATAGAAAAGGGTCACCATAGGGAAGGTTACATGAAATATCTTTATTGGAAGCTTCTATACCGCTATTAATGACTGGCGAGTCAATTCAGAGCGGTTTTCACAGGCATCTGTAGTGGATTTTAAATACAGATTCAGATGGATTCTACTGTGATTGTTGTCTGCCTCCCAGCTGCTTGGCTAGAGTGCCACGTTTGCATTTCCATTATTACACTAGGGGCCAAATATAACAACTATAATGCCCGACGGGACCCGTTTCGCCAACACTGGCTTTTTCAAGGGTTCCAGCAGGGAGCACTTATTTTCGGCTTCTTCTTACTTCCAGGAAGTAAGAGGAAGCCGAAAATAAGTGCTCCCTGCTGGAACCCTTGAAAAAGCCAGTGTTGGCGAAACGGGTCCCGCCGGGCATTATAGCATTGGAGCAAGAATATTCGAATAAAGAAATGTGAAGAATGACACAAGTTGGTCTGTCATCTTTGTTCAACAATTATCATTGATTTCTACCCATTTGGATGTTCAATCCTGTCTAGTGAGGATCGTGTATTGTTTGGAGTTGTTCTATTTACCTCACTATCTATCTTCAAGAACTTTTTGTTTTAGTGATTGCCAAATATAACAACCTCTGCCCATCCTCCCCAATTTCCTAGTTGTTTAAGGCAGAAGGTTGATCATGCTATGGTGTTAGTTGGCCCAGTGGCGTAGTAAGGGGGGAGTGAGGAGGGGGTGGTCCACCCTGGGCGCCATGTTGGTGGGGGTGCTGGCACCCCTCATCCTCTCTGCCCCCCACCTCTTCCCATTCCTCCCCTCCAAGCATGCGCCCCCTTCCCTTCTCCTTTACCTCTAGTTGAAGTTGTTCGTGGCGACCAACAACGTGCTTTTCCCGACTCTGTCGGTTCTCCCACTGATGTCACTTCTGGGTGCCGCGTGTAGGAAATGACATCAAAGAGAGAGCCAATGGAGTTGTGAGGAGTACATTGTCGACCGCCGTGAGCAACAAATTCAACTAGAGGTACCGGGGGAAGGGAAGGGGCGCAAGCAGCAGGCAGGAGCAGGGGTCACAGATGAGGGCAGGGAGGGTCGCCACCACTCTGGGCCCCTCTCACCCTTGCTATACCATTGAGTGGGCCACCCCATTTCTGCTACCTATGCATGGGTATCCTTTGATACCTGCTAGAGAACAACATGGGTTCCAATTTTTCCCTGTCCGCGCAGGAACTCAATTTCCCCGTCCCATTCCTGTAAGCTCTGTCTTTACCGCATACGCTTCGAACACTTATGATTTTAAAGTGTTTGGGGCTTGTGCAGATGAGGCAGAGCTTAGGCATTGGTGGAATGAGGCATTATGACATCACAATCTGAGCTCTAGAATGTTGTTGCTTATGATTTTAAAGTGTTTGAGGCTTGTGCAGATGAGGACAGAGCTTAGGCATTGGTGGAATGAGGAATTATGACATCACAATCTGAGCTCTAGAATGTTGCTACTTATGATTTTAAAGTGTTTGAGGCTTGTGCAGATGAGAACGGAGCTTGCAGGAATGGGGCAGGGATAGGAAAAGAACTCTCCGGGATGGGAAAATGAGTTCCCAAGGAGACAGGGAAAAATTTTGTGTCATTCTCTAAAGCCTGCTGAAAGGTCAGAATGAGGCTAATTCTGGGTAACTCATTTGGAAAGAAGGAATGTCCTTTATTGTGTGTGCTGGACAGAGCTGGTTCTTTGCTTTCCAAAGGCTAGCTAATTTTTCTGTGCTAGTTTTATTTATTTATTTTTTTCCCAGCTGTAAGAAGAGGAATCTGCAATGCCCTCCCTCCCCCTTTTCTTTCACTTATCAGTGCTAGCTCATTACATGTCCTTTCTAATGTCAGCAGCATTTAGGACAAATTGTTACTTCTCCCTGACACTCCTGCTGCCAGGAGCTCTGGGTACACGCTGATCAGGCCATTTCAGTGCTGTAGAGTAGAGATCTTCCTGATTAGATCTCACCATTGCCTTCATCAGAGACTTCTGTGGAGAGCGCACGCCTTCCTCGTCTTTATGTGCCTTCTGTCCACAGAGCAGTTACTCTGCAGGAAACGTGGCTTCTGGTTTCTGAAAATCACTTTGTTGTACAGGAGGCTGAGATGATAGAATATAACCGCTGTTTTTTGCAGAAAGGATTGGCATAATTAAAGGGCTGGTCTGGTTGCTCTCATGCAAAATTTGTTGGCTTCGGTCTTGGTCTTTGGTTTAGCTTCTGGGAGTGCTGCAGTAGTAGCTCTCACAGTCTCCCGAAAGAGGGACAATCAAGGGCTACCGATTGGTAAGCAAGGAGTTTTGTATCATTAGGGATAGGCCGAGCCATTCCTGCTTTTGAATACATAGATTCAGTGGTTCGGTTTTTATAAGATAAGCAGGGCATACAGGAGGGTGGGTGGTTCACTCGGTCTGCTGGAAATCACTATAACAGAGCTCAATCCTCTGCTGGAGGCATGTCAGTCAGATTTTCAGGATTGCCACAATGACTGCACATGAGAGAGATTTGCAAACAGTGGGTCTCCAAACAGTGTCGTGGGGTGACATTTATAGCAGGGGGATTCAGTAGCTGGGATCTATTTTTTATTTTAAAAAATTTATATACCATTTAAAACTAAACGGTTTACATAATGTTCATACACAATATTAAAAAGAAGACAAAGTAAAAACAGATACATAATAAAAATACACCTATATAAAAATGAATATACATACAATCCTCAAGAAAGCATCATAATGTGGATAGTAAAAATTATAAAAAATTAATCAGTTTTAATGGGGGTAACTAAAAGAAAGCATCTACGAATAGCTGCTGAACCTACCCTTTTCACAACAATTTCGTATCTGACCCACCAAGGAGTTCTATTCAAACAGTGAAGTAGTAAGAGTGAGCAGTGCCTGGGACGGTGGCATCCCCCCCCTCCCTCTTCCCTGCCACCCTCTGCCGTGTGTGTGCATGCCCCATTCCCTTTCCCCGTGCCTTTTTAACTTCTCCGACGTGAGTAGCATGCCCACGTCGGCTCGCCCTTTGACGTCATTTCCTAGGTGCGAGTCCCGAAAGTGATGTCAGAGAGAGCGCCAATGCCAACAAGGGCAGCAACTTTGCGCCGAGGAAGTAAAAAAAGTTACAGGGGAAGGCAAGGGGCACGCGCAGCAAGGAGAGGCACGGGGGAGGGCGAAGAGGAGGAGGGGTGCCGTGCCCTTAGGAAGACCACACCCCCTTACTACGCCACTGCATGCAAATAATCTCATGAGTATTCATTGGAGAAATCCTGAAAACCTGACTAGATTGACGCCCTCAAGGACTGAGGATGGACATTCCTGTGCTAAACATTAGTGCGGTACAGACCCTTATCCATGAACATAAGAATTGCCGCTGCTGGGTCAGACCAGTGTTCCATCCTGCCCAGCAGTCCGCTCACGCGGCGACCCCTAGGTCAAGACCAGTGCTGCAAATGAGTCCAATCTCACTAGTTTAGCATGAACTTGTCCAACTTTGTCTTGAAACCCTGGAGGGTGATTTCCCCTATAATAGACTCCGGAAGAGCGTTCCAGTTTTCCACCACTCTCTGGGTGAAGAAGAACTTCCTTACGTTTCTACGGAATCTATCCCCTTTCAACTTTAGAGAGTGCCCTCTCGTTCTCCCTACCTTGGAGAAGGTGAACAGTCTGTCTTTCTCTACTAAGTCTATTCCCTTCAATATTTTGAATGTTTCGATCATGTCCCCTCGCAGTCTCCTCTTATCAAGGGAGAAGAGGCCCAGCTTCTCCAATCTCTCACTGTACGGCAACCCCTCCATCCCCTTAACCATTTTAGTCACTCTTCTCTGGACCCTTTCGAGTAGTACCGTGTCTTTCTTCATGTACGGCGACCAGTGCTGGACACAGTAGTCCAGGTGAGGGCGCACCATGGCCCGGTACAGCGGCATGATAACCTTATCTGATCTGTTCGTGATCCCCTTCTTGATCATTCCTAGCATTCTGTTTGCCCTTTTCACCACCGCAGCACATTGTGCAGATGGCTTCATGGATGTGTCAATCAGAACTCTTTCCAAGTACCGCCCTGGACATCCTATATTCGTGCATGGTACAGTTGCTTGAAACATCCATGAAGATTTCCTTACCACATGAAACAGAATCAGTTAACAAAATCTCCACATATAACACCCCCAGAGAATCAAAAAGAGGGGCTCTACAGCCCTAGCATATCACCTTTCACCCCCAGAGAGAACAGCAAGAATGGCTTGATGAGTTCATCGCATCATCTCTCAATGGGAGGTGATAGGTCGGGACTGCCGAACCCCTCTTGTTTTTCTGAGGCATGCCAGTTAGTGACACCAACTTGAGCTGCCACATACCACCATGAACATGCTCAGTTCATGCATGAGAACCTTGCCTGTCTGCTGACTATCATCTGTTTCTGAGAGAGGATAGCAGACAAAGTCCACATTTCTTCAGCTGGTGGAGGTTGTTGCCTCCTCCCTCCGCTTGCCTTTTTGGCTACACTAGTGGTAGGAATACTTTATAAAATACTACATACATTTTGGTTTCTAGTGTAATCTCAACAACAGTCGTATAGTAAATAAAAATCTTTAAAACAAAAAGTCACGCAGAACCTAGGACAACTTCAGCATTAACTTCCAAAACAAGAATTCTACGTATGATATTTTAGGGTCCTAAAATATCTATTGGGAAAATGCACGGACCAAATACCGTAGCAGCTGATAAACTGGTCAAAATCTGTCACAACAAACTGCAACACCTTTTAAGGCACACTTTGAGCAAAATTTTTAAGTGGGCTATTGCATCCATGTTGCTCATACTAGCATCACTGAACCTAGCATAAAAAGTTGTGCTGGACTACTAAAAATTAATATTTTTCATCAATTATTGTTAGTTTATGAGCAGCTAAAAATGACATTTTAATCACTGCTGTGCACAATGCTACCAGCACCCAGTGAAACAAGGAGGTCTAGCTAAGTGACTATTGCAACCAAGGATCTGACATTTGGGGAAACTTTTTTTTTAATGCTGTGCTAGTTCTGCATACAAATTTTGATCAAAATCTGAGACATAAAGATGGGGAGCTTTTTTTTATTTTAGACCACTTGGTATGGAATGACCCCGTGATGTTTTTCTGCTCTCATTGGCCACTAACCCTCCTGACAAAGGCACGGCAGGATTAATTTGTCGAGGGCCCCTAGGCACACAAGACCACTGGGCCCCCTGCCCCCACCACCCAAACCCGCCCCCGCCCCTTTATTTACTTCTTTATTTCCACTTTATTTCTTTTATTTTAAAATTCAAAGCAAACAACAAAAACTACCATACCAGTGCCAGTGTACAGTTTTTCTTCTATGCAATCTCCAAACAACTTTGGACACATCCCCCTTTCCTTCCTAGAGGAAGAGATCTTCAGCTAGCAGGGCTTTGGGAGGTCCACCAATTTATATTTTGCATTTGGGTAGGAAGCAAGGGGCATAGCAGGAATAAAATTTAGTGCCCGTCATTTTATTGGACTAATTAGCTTTCAGAGGTTAAAACCTCTTTCTTTAGGTCAGTAAACTATACTGCTGTTACAGTATCCCTGTCCTGACCTGAGGAAAGGAGTTATGGTCTCTGAATTAGTAAAAAAAATGTGTTAAAATTAGTCCAATAAACAGGATCATCTTATTTCCATTTTCTATTAATAAACGATTATCAACACAGTTACAATAACACTTTATCCTTAAGCAAAAATAAATAAATAAAACAAATAGAATTTTTTTCTACCTTTGTCTGGTTTCTGCTTTCTTCATCTTCTCATCATTCTCTTCTTTCCATCCACTGTCTGCCCTCTCTCTCTGCCTCTTCCATATGGCATTTGCTCTTTTTCTATGCCTCTTCCAGAAACTGTATGCTTTTCCTTTCATCTTTTCCTCCTCCCCCCTTCATGGTGTGGCATCTGTCTTCTTCCCTTCCATCTCTCCCTCCCTCCCAGCAGATTTTAGCATCTGTTTCTCCTCCTTTCCTCCCCTCATATCTGGTATCTGTCTCCTGCCTCCTTTCCTCCTCCCAGGTCTGGTATCTGTCTCCTCCCCTTCCCCCTACTCTAGCATCTCTCTATCCAATCCCTTCCTCCTGTTCTTCCTTCTCAATTTATTTTCTGCCTCTGAGGGCTGAATAGTAAGAGAGAATTTAGATGATTTCCCTCATTCATTGTGTCTACCTATAGCTTACCACCTCTTTCCCTCACCCCTTCCAGTATCTAACGCTATCCTCTTCCCCCAGTCCAGCATGTGCCCTTTTTTCTTTCTCCTCTGCACTTCCTTCCAGCATCTGCTCCCCTCTCTCACCCCCCTTTCATTCAATGTCTGCCCCCTCCCCAACACTTTCATTCAGCGTCTGCCCCCTCTCCCTCACAGTTCCATCTACTGTTCACCCTCTGTATCACCCCTTCCATCCACTGCCCTCTCTGCCCTTTCCATCCAGTGTTCACCCTCTCTTCCATATGGCATCTTCTGTCTTTCTAAGTCCATTCAATAAACTGTTTGTCCTGTGCCCCTTTCATTTCAGCTTCACCCCCTCTCAATTTTTTTGTCTCTACCCCTTCCCCTATTTTCTGGCATCTCTCTCCTTTCTTTCTCTTCTATCTCTCCCTCCCCTCTCTATTAGCTGGAATTTTCTCTCCTTCATTCCCTTCTCTCTCACTCCATGGTCTGGTATCTCTTTTCCTTCCCCTCCCTCCAATGATCTTGGCATCTCTCTTCCTTCTCCCTCCTTCCCTCTCTCTCCCCAATTGGGTGCATCAGCATTTCTCTCCCCTCCCCCCCAAATCTGTTATAGTCCTTACACTACACAATGAATTGCTTTAATGGTAATCTTGGACAGAAATACAAGGCCAAACGTTCTCCAAGCACCAGTCTTGCAACAGGAAAAAATCAGATAACCTTTTCTGCACAGCACATTCCTTGGTGCAATGTAGCACAAGGCATTCAGCGCTGGGCATCTGCCGGCAGTCCACGAGCAACTGAGCCTTCTCTGGCTCTGGGCGAACAGACTTTCTAAGCAGAAATGTGTTGGATTCAGGAGAATGGGAGCCTTTGAAGGATGCATTCAAGCTCATCGTGCAGAAATGGGAACTTCTGGTGATGGATCTCATGGCCTCGATTGACAATGCCAAAGTTCCTTGCTTCCACAGCAGACTAATGGAATTCGTGTCCAGCAGTGGTCTCTGGAATTTCTTCTTTACATGTTTTCCCTCTGACTGATGATAGGCAGGGTGTTGCATCGAATAGCTCGGTGTTATTTTATATATGGGTCCCTAGTTATGCAGGACCTGGGCAGCTGCTTTTTTTTTTATATACCAACAGGTAGAAAACAGCCCTGACCTTAGACCAGTCTTTCCCAAACCTGTTTTAGGGACACCCACAGCCAGTGAGATTTTCAGGATATCTACAATGAATATGCACAATGCAAATCTGTATATAGCAAGACTCACTGAATTCAGATGCCTCTCATGCATATTCCTTGCAGATATGCTGAAAACCTGAGTGGCAATGCCCCCTTAGCAGTGGCATAGCGAGGGAAGGTAGCACTCAAGGTGGTGGCATGCAGTATTGCTGTGCTGCGCTGTGCATCTCCAACTCTTCCCCGCCATGCCATGCACACCCCCAGTCTTTCCCGCCCCCCCCCCCCCATGCACCCTCAACTTACCTCTTGAAATGTTTGCAAGCACGAGCAGCACACTCTACCTGCTCATCGTGCTAGCCACAGCACCCTTCTGACATCACTTCCTGGTTCTGTGACCAGAAAGTGACATCAAAAGGGAGCTAAGGCCAGCGTGAGCAGCAAGTGGAAGATGCTGCTTGTGCTGGCGAACTTTTAAAGAGGTACATAGGAAGGAGGAGAGGTGCCGGCGCTCAAGGCGGTCTGCTCCCACTTACTACACCACTGCCCCTTAGACCATCTCCTTTCAGCATTCAGAATTAAGTGTACCCTCAGCTCTATGTAACATGCAAACTGGGCCCATGACATGTGGTGTGAGATTGTAGAGTACTGAAGACCAGTATCTTCTGCAAGGGGTCCTCTTTCCTTGGATCGAAGCCCTTAAGCTGTCTTTTGAAAGCCAATTGTCAGCGGAAGATAATGACACAGGAAGGCATCCTTCTGATCCTGAAAGGTTTTATTTATCTGGAGAGGTTCTCTGGAATCATTGTCTTCTGATAGTCAGGTGTGAACCAGCATGCTGTTAATTAGAGCACTCTGATTGCAAACGCAGTCTTTAATTAATGTTTCTGCCTGCACAGATGCTGCTCCTGTGGTGAAAAGTCCTGTACCAGAAACTGTGTTCTTAACCATGCCTGCTACCTGTCACATTCCTAGTGGTTTCTGTGATTGGGGTTTTAAAAATGCATGGTTGGTGTGGGAACTCATTTATTTGCTTCTACACAACTTAATATCCAAACTTAAAAATACATGGAGCCAGACTAGCAAAAAAAAAAAAAAAAAAATTGCAACAAAAACTGCAAGAAGGTTGTATTTTGTGAAAACTAAGAGCAATATTATCCCCCATTGAGCCCTTTGTTCTGAGACAAGAGTAGTAAACTGTACTAAAAATAATTATGTAAGGGACTGTAGATGGCTGACATGGAGAAGTGGCCTAGTGGTTAGAGCTGCTGCCTCATCCTGCTCCTTGTGACTCTGGGCAAGTCACTGATAGTGAAAATAGATACGAGTACCTGATTACTGTTCAATGTACAGGTAGTCCCCTCGTTACAAACGCCTGACTTAAGTACGA
The DNA here is from genome assembly GCF_902459505.1 of Geotrypetes seraphini. NCBI lineage: Eukaryota > Metazoa > Chordata > Amphibia > Gymnophiona > Dermophiidae > Geotrypetes > Geotrypetes seraphini. Next base: position 216,164,047 of record NC_047086.1, read on the forward strand.
CTCGTACTTAAGAACGCGGTTGTGGCTTCATTTGATTTCACTGAGTAGTATTTCCAGTGGAATAGGCCCCTATACTTCTCCTGTAGCAGATTCAAGGTTGATGCATGGCCACATTAAGAACAGTGTTTGGTTGTGCAATGCTGTACCGTAAAGGGAACACTGGTAGGGACAGCTGACCCTTTTGCCCGCTGGGAGCAGAGGTAAGCAGCAAGAATCTTTAAATCTACAAGTTCTAAATATTATAAGAGACAAAAAACAGCCAACCAAAGCAACTCCCATACCATTTCTGTGGACTTCTCCTGGGGTGCAGTTCTTGTTTATAATTCGCTGTTTGTATTTGCATTTTTGTATTCGCACTTTTGGGTCACTGTTGTTCCTGTTATTTTGTTGAACCCTTTCTAATAAAAATGATTTACAAAAAAAAAAAAATCTACGAGTTCTGCGCTAGAGGAGCTTTAGCATGAGCTGATGCAGTAAATGCTTTGGCACTCATAGTATTCCTGTGAGTGTCGGAGCACTTACCTCGCTTGCCCGCGCTAGAAACCTCTAGCGCAGCTTTATATTAATTATTTAAAAGGCTTCATCAGTGCTGATAATTTAAAAATAGCACCTCAAAACTGATGTAAATTGCACTTAATTGGATGGTAGGTGCCTACCAGAAAGTAGGCATGGTTGGGGGAGGGGGGTCATGGGCATGTTCTTCATGTAGGCGCCTGTTTTGGACTTAGGCGCACTCATTTAGGTCAAGAAAACAATGGCATAAATGTGGTGTGCTTAAGGTTAAGACGCTTATTGGTGCCTATGCCCACTGTAGGCACACAAGAACATAAGAATAGCCTTACTGAGTCAGACCAATGGTCCATCAAGCCCAGAAGCCTGTTCGCACGGAGGCCAATCCAGGTCACTAGTACCTGGCTAAAACCCAAGGTATCTGATAAAAAAAGGATCATTCCAATTAATTCTTCCTGGTTACCCTAATGCCACTAGAGTTTCAGATGAAAACTTACTTGGAGTTTCATAGGATGGTACAAACTCTTCTTTTTAAATATATGTTTTCAAGTTTGAGGTTGGCCCTGGTAAGAAAATATAATTATTTTTTGGTTTTATACCCCCCCCCCCCAAAAAAAATAAATAAATAAATAAAAAAATATGTTTTTGAATGGTACTGTGTGTGGGCAAGGGTTATTTGATTTAGCACAGTGACTGTTTTACATTTTCAGATTGCAAGCAGCTTTTGATGATGGAAGTAGCATAATGTGGGATTTCAAGGTTTTAGAAATAATTAAATACAATCAGGACTGGTTCAACCTATTCTAGTGATACAGAATCATGTAATTTATTGATGACTTCTGCAGTTCATAGTCTAGTCAAATAAACTATGTAAGAACCAGTGGTGTAGCTAGAATTGAATGGACCCTGGGTGGAAAAGTTGAGATGGGCCCCCTATAACACCATCACTCCCAAGATAGTGGGGACCAAGAAGATTTCATTTCATTAATTTAAACTTGATATACTACCTTAGCTAACTGGCAGAATAAAGCAGTTTACATATTTGGAACAATATCAGAGAAAAGAGAAAGGAACATTCACCCAAGATCAAGTTTTATAGAAAATGTTAAGGAGGGTCCAAGCAACTCTATGTCTGGATAACTCAGATAGAGAGGGAAAGGAGGTCCCACAGACTTCAGAAGAAAGGTAACATCAGGTATGGGGATGCATATTTTGTAAAGCTGATAAATTACAATTAAGGAAAAAGTACTTTTGCTCTTAGTTTGTTGTCTGAGCATTGTTTTGGTCCTGGAGGCTCTCTTCTGCTTTTCTGTTTTTTTTATTAACGCTCTCCAATGTCTCATGTCTTCTTGATGTTTCTTTTCTGTGTGACTCTATCTGTCCTGTCTAGTATCTGCTCTCTGTGTCTCTGTCCATATCCTCCCCCCATGTTCAGCATCTCTCCTCTGTGTCCCTTTCCCTCCCTTTGTGTCCAGTTTTACCCATCTTTGTCCCTGTCCCCTTTCCCACCATTGCCACAATTCTCCTGTGTCCCTGTCCCTATCCCCATGTTCAACCTCTCTTCCATTCATCCTGCATCCCACCACTGATCCTTCCCTCCTGCCCCCTCTCTCTCTTGGGTCATCATTTGCCCTTTTCTCTCTGCTCCCCCTCCTGCCTAGCATTGCTCCAGGCTTCCCTCTCTCTCCTCCCTCTGCCCTATGCAGCTTAAAGTGGCCTCTACCAGGAACACAGAACATGACATAAGAGCACATAAAGACCTTAAGAATCCTCTATTCTAGTCTACCCAATGCCAGACTCCAGTGTTATAGAGTCCATTTCCAGAGTTTCCAAGTTATCCAATTCCAGCAGGAGGTTTTCAGGCCAGTCCTGGATATTTGAAAACTCCATCTTGATGTGTTATGGGAGCTGTAGAAAATGTGGCAATTTTTAGGGGTTTAAGTGGAGCCATTAATAGCTGTTAATAACCTATATAGTGTTAGTTGTACACCACTGACAAATGTATAGGAACATTAAGCCATAGATGCAAATTAAGGGTCCCTTTTACCATGCAACGCTAAAAAGTGGCTTGCGGTAGCCCAATGTAGGTCTTTCATGAGCCCTGAGGCCACTTTAAGTGCTGCTAATAAAGGCAGATTTTTCTATTTTTCCAATAATGGTCATGCACTAATATCCTGATCCAAAATAGGATATCATACACAGTCCAAAGTCTTACTAATAAAAGGAAAAAGATCTCAGCTACCCCACAGATAATCCAAACAGAATCATGTCTGTGATAAATGGGTTCCGGTGTCTTTCATCGGTCAAAAAACCTCTCTTTTATCTTGCCAAGATTCTAGATAATTTTTAAACCAATTTTTACTTCTTTAATTATATAACACTAGTTTTGGCAATTATGGTGCAAACTAAATTTCAACAATTGTGAAAATGCCACTTTAGCTTTCTTCACAAAGATTCCCCCGTTGCTCAGTCAACCTAATCTCAGTTAGCCATATCCCTGACAGGATCCTTTTTGCCACCTTTGGTGGCTGATCCTAGGATCACAATTAACAAGGGTTATCGTGTCAGCATCTGACGTTATCAAAAAAGCAGATTTTTCTATTTTCCCCAATAATGGCCATGCACTAATATCCTCATTAGCGCATGGCTGTTAGCGTGTGAGCTCTTATTGCCACCTATTTTATAGTGTTAATCTTGTGCTGATCACCTAGAGTGGGGCAATGCCCACACACTGACCGATGCATAGCCATGCACACTCTCCAGTCCAAAACATGCCCCCAGTGCTAAAAAATAAATTTTATTTTTTACTGTGTGGGTAACATGTGCACATGTAAAAACTACTGTAGAACACCTGAGAATGCCCTGAGATAGTATATTTTAACCTGTGGTAAGCACATATTAGTGCTTACCGCAGCTTTCTAAAAGTCACATTCTCAGTACAAGCAGGCAACAGCTGTTTCTGACCCCATAAAAGGGATAAGGCCTGTAATCCACTAAAAGGAAGTTATAGTGGTAGTATCTTATAGGGAACATAAGTGCCACCTGGGTTGCTAAAAAACAGATACTTGAAGCAGGGGCGTAGCTACTAGGTGGGCCTGGCCTGCCCAGTTTGAGCTCAGGTCCGCCCACCCAGCAGCCATAGGCTGCTGGCAGCAGTTCCTACATCCTGCTGGTGGCTGACCTGAAAGCCTTCCCTCTGACATGTTTGCATTTTGCATCAGAGGGAAAGCTGCCAGGCAGCATGTAGGAATCGCTGCCAGTGACCTGAAAAGAAAGAAAGATGCTGCATGGGCTGGGGCTGGGAAGGGAGGGAATGAGAGAGGCTGGAAGGAGGAAGAGAGGGAAAGAGAGAGATGCCTGACCACTTTAGGCTGAGGCCTGCGCAAAATCGGCTGTCTGGCTATACCACTGGCATGAAGTCACGTGTATATTAAAAATCTTTCAAGCTGCTGTTTTCCATAAACCAGAAAACCTATATAAACTCTGACAACAGATTCTACACTGCTTTGTCAGTAAATTCATAACCCAAACTGGCTCAATAATTTCCATCTTGGACCTGGGTGACTTGGCTGCTCTGCCATGTTATCTCTTGCTTTTTCCTCACTTACTACTACTACTATTTATCATTTCTATAATTCTGAAAGGCTTGATATTATTCAAAGGGGATTATTTATTTATTTTGCTCTTTTATTTTATTGTAGTGTCACATTTTGCAACCCCTCCTGAAGACACCTACCTGTATATGGAGAAACATAGAGAGCAATTAGAGATTGCCCTAATGAACGAGCACAGGGTGTGCACAGAAATGAGATTTTCCTCCAGAGCCACTTGGATCTTCAAGAAGTATTATTTATGAGCGGAGTTGGATTGACAAGTGACCACACATTTGCACAATAGCGTATATATAAAATTTAACCAGTTTATCTGTATTTTCCAGTGAGATAATGCTAATCAATGAATATTGATTTTTGCCAGGCCGCAGAAGGCAGTGTGTTTACTTCATTCACTGACAGTGGCCCAAAGAGGGCAAGAGTAGCTGCCTTACCAGGTCCTTTGGAGGGGAGGAATGCAGGGGGTCTCTGGGGAATCACAGGGGGGTCATTAGAGAAATGCTGGACAGCAGGGATTGGGAAGAAAAAAAAAAAAAAAAAGAGATGCCAGACAACCGAGGGGGGGGGGGGAGGGGAGGGAAGGGAAAAGGGAGGACAGAGATGCCAGACAATGGTAGGGAGGAGGAGGAGGAGAGAAGAGGAGATACTAGACCACAAGAAGGGAGAAAGGGAAAGAGAGAAATGTCTGACTACTGGAGGGAGAGGGAAGGAGAGAGAGAAGTAGGTGAGAGGGGGAAGAGAAGGAGACAGGGAGATATGAGACCACAAAGGGGGGGAGGGAAGGGAAGGAGGGGAATGAGATACCAGACTGTGTGAAGAAGAGGAGAAAGATGTCAGACCACCAGAGGGTGAGAGAGATGGTGCACAGGGATGGGAGAGTAGGGAAGGAAAGGGAGCAGAGAGGTGGCCAGTCAGGTTGAAAAGGCAGCTGTGAAAGCTAGAAGTATGCTTGGGTACATAGGGAGAGGTATGGCCAGTAGGAAAATGGAGGTATTGATGACACTGTATAAGACTCTGGTGAAACCTCATTTAGAATATTGTGTAATATTCTGGAGACCGAAACTGGATAGAGTCCATCCAGAGGAAGGCTACTAAGATGGTCAGTGGTCTATGTCATAAGGCATAAGAACAAAAGAATTGCCATACTGGGATAGACTGAAGGTCTATAAAGCCAAGTATCATGTTTGCAACAGTGGCCAGCCCATATGGGGACAGACATAAAGATCTCAATATGCATGTTTTGGAGGGAATGCGGGATAGCGAAGATATGATAGAGACATTTACATACTTATGTGGCAAAATGCACATTGGTGAGTCTCTTTCATTTGAAAGGATGCTCCGGAATGAGAGGACATAGGATGAAGTTAAGAGATAATAGGCTCAGAAGTAATTTAAGAAAATACTTTTTTACAGAAAGGGTGGCAGATCATGTTTGTGTTCTAATTTAAGGTTACTTAATTTTCCAGAATTACTGATGCACTCTCCAAGGAAGGTTTGTAGTCAATACTTAACTGAAGTATTGAAGATTCCATCTGAGAATAAGCCTCAAATATACAGAAGAAGATGTGACTATTGCTTCTTTGCTACCTGCTTTGAATATTTCAGATATTTTGTAGACTTCACATTCTGCCTTAGCAACAGGGACAACTTTAACAGTTTTTCTGGCTAGTCTAACTGTGAATGGCTTCTTCATCTTTATTCTAAATATAGAGTCCATTTGTTTCTGAATATTAAGATAAGAATGTTTCCTGATGGGGGAGACACAGGATTGAGGTGTATTTACCTGCTGGATTGATATTTGCTCAGGGCTGCAGCGCTTCCATAATATCTGAAGTCGGAGGTCGGACAGCTGAATCCCTGCAGGCACCTGTGGAGACAGACGCCTGACGTCACGCGGGTCCTTTCTCCGTGGTTGAAAGGGACGCCGCGACTGCAGGAGACCGGGGAGACACAGGATTGAGGTGTATTTACCTGCTGGATAGATATTTGCTCAGGGCTGCAGCGCTTCCATAATATCTGAAGCCGGAGGTCGGGCAGCTGAATCCCTGCAGGCACCTGTGGAGACAGACGCCTGACGTCACACAGGTCCTTTCTCCGTGGTTGAAAGAGACGCCGCGACTGCGGCGCGTGGCCAAAGGGCGTGGCCAAAGGGGCGTGCCCTAAGGGGCACGTCTTGCCCCTTGGGAGCCCCTTGGAGACACTGGGAGAAACGGGAGAATCATATGTACTTTTAATTACAATATGGGAAAAAGAAAAGGGAAATCAAAAGTATCTACGCCTATTTTGTCAGGTCCCATAGATAGACATTTAGTTCCATCTAGTGCCTTCAGCCATAGCCAAGGAGCGAGCTCGCTCTCAGGAGCATCTCTTAGTCCCCCAGGAGCATCTCTTAGTCCACCACCTCCACCAGGTATTCCTGGTGATTTGGAGCCAAATCCGGGCTCCATTTTTCGGCCAGAGGGAGTCTCTGAGCAACAGACATCACCCTTACTATCTTATGGGGTGATGCCGAAAGCCTTATCTTTTCAAGATGAGGCTTTTGCTCCTAGAGAACCCATGGCTGAACCTCAGGAAGTTACTTTGAAAGATTTATGGTTAATTAATACTCGAATGGAGGGGTTATTAAACTCTTGTGGTGACACAGAATGTAAAATTTTCACAGGATGTGATTGATAAGTTTGTGAATGTTGATTCAAACTTAAAGATTATAGAAAAATCAATTAGAACAACAGAGTCCCAAATGCTTACCTTACAAGCAGTCTCCTCAACAGCTGTTAAGGATTTTCATATTACTCATTTGAAATTTGAAAAAATGGAGAACTTGCAGAGAGCAAAAAATCTACGTCTAGTCAATTTCCCCAAAACTCATTTGATATCTCCTGAAATACTGGTTAAGAAATATTTTAAGGAAGTATTGGGGATGGCCGACATAGAAAATTTGCCTCTAACAAATTTATATTATATTCCTCAGAAGAAAAAAGTTTCCATAGAACCGGGTATAGATCAGTTGGAACAGATTGATTTTGATTTAACTGGTTTCTTAGAGGACTCACAGGATATAATCCAAACTAGATCTACACTCTTAATAACATGTATGAGAGAGATAGATAAATCCTTAATAATGAAAGCATATTTTCAAAATAAACAAACTAAATTTTGTGGAGACAATGTATTAATATTTCCAGATGTGGCCCAAGCAACACAATTAAGAAGGAAATCTTTTTTGGTTTTGAAATCTAGGGTATTAGCTTTGGGTGCCACATTCTATTTAAAGTTTCCCTGTAAATGCTTGATTAAATTTCAGGAAAATGATTATGTTTATTGGGACTCAATACAGTTAGAACAATTTTTACAACATCATGAAACGAGTTCATCATCTTCTGTTCCCACCACATAATTAATATTTGGAGTTTTTATTTGTATTCATACACCAGAATGTTTGATCTTTATTGATCATGATTATGTTTAAAAATATCTGTTTTATTTAATGCCTGGTTTGTTCTCTCTCAATTATGTGGACTAGAGGAAATTATAGAGAGAACCCTTGGGAGGTTATATTATTTGTTCTATGTGAAAATTTGCATAAATTGGGTTTTTAAAAATTTGCTTTCCCATCAAACCATATTTTCTGTACAAGCAGTTTAATTGTTGAGTACTGTTCATGTTTAATTTCTCAAATCAATTTTTTAAAAATTCCAAATCTTCAATATGAAGGTGCATCACTGACCCCCCAAATTCTATAAATGGCATCCAAACTTGGGTGTACAGTTATAGAATAGGGTCAGTTAGACATATAACTTACCCCCACCCCCTTTTATGAAGCTACATTAGGCTTTTTTATCGCTGACCTTGGCTGTTAAAACTCTGATGCTCATAGAATTCCTATGAGCATCTTGAGTTTTTACCGCCATGGACGGCAATAAAAAAGTTTAACGCAGCTTTATAAAAAGGAGGTTAATTGCTAATTAGCAATAAATAGGCCTTTAACTGGCAATAAGAACCAATGACTGGCCTTAACAAGCAGTAATGGGCAAGACTTTGTAGTTATGCATGTACTTACAGCTCTAGTCTAAAAAATGAGCAACTAATTTTGATGGTGCACAAATCCAAGGGGGCATGGACCTGGGAGGGGCATGGGTGGTTTAGGGGCGCATCGAGTAATTAGGTACAATGATATAGAATACTGTTATTGGCACGCCTAACTGTCACTACTTAGGTGGCAGCATTTACGCCAGATTTTGAGCCGCCATAAGTGATCACACATAAAGTTAGGTGCAAAAGTTCAGGTCTATGCCAGTATTCTATAAATGATTGTATTTGTGCCATCGTACTTGACAAGTCAATTCCAAATTAGAGTCCAGGACCAGCCACTTAGTCTATTAATAGATAGAAAAGACTAAGTACTACACAGATAAGTAATACTAATATGAAATAAGTAATATTAAAGAAATACAGACATAAAAAAATGTATATATTGGGAATAGTTAGAATATAACTCTCAACCTAGACCTATGAGGATTCAGCACATAAATCTCCCCGCAAAAAGATTAATGAATGGGGCGAAGGAGTGGTGTTTCTGAAGTCTTTGGTTATAGATGGGATGAATGACAATAAAAAAAAAATAAAATAAAAAGAATTGAAGAGTTATATAAAAGGTATTATACTTAGAGTGGAAAATTTTGAGAAATATATATTGAGAGCTCTAAGTTGGGACAAAGATCTATTCAAGAATACTATTTCTGTTTGAACAACCACCTAAGTAGTGGCAGTTAGGTGTGTCAATAACAGTATTCTATAGTTTATACCTAACATATTTGATATGTGTTGCTGCTAACAACTGAGTGAATATGGTTATAAGCACTGGATGTGTGGATAGTAGCCATACTCCTTCCCCTCTCTTCAATCACCTTGCCTTCTGCTTAATAAAATCACCCATATTAGAGTTCTTTTACTCCCTTCAATACCTGGAATTTCCCCTGTTCTGCCTGGATAATGGAAGTAGACATTCATGGGGTATCTTGTCAAAGGCTTTTTGGAAGTCTAAGTATACAATGTCTATGGGGTACCCTTTGTCCATCCATTTGTTAATTCCTTCGAAGAAGTGCAATAAGTTCGTCAGGCACGATCTTCCCTTGCAGAAGCCATGTTGGCTTGTTTTCATAAGTTTATGCTTCTCTAGATGCTCCTCGATGCTATCTTTTATCAGCGCTTCCGCCATTTTCCCCGGAACCGAGGTCAGACTTACCGGTCTGTAGTTCTCCGGGTCACCTCTCGATCCCTTTTTAATAATGGGCGTAACATTGGCTATCTTCCAATCCTCCGGGATCACGCCTGTTTTCAGGGATAGATTACAAACCTGCTGTAGTAGTTCCGCTATTTTCTCCTTTAGTTCTTTCAATACTCTAGGGTGGATTTTGTCTGGGCCCGGAGATTTGTCAGATTTTAATTTTTCTATCTGCCTGTGTACGTCCTCAAGGCTTACTTCCATGGATGTTAATTTATCTGCTTGGGAGCCCGGAGGGAGGGATCCCATGTAATGACCCAGCTGACACCGGGCAAAGGAAAGCCCCAAGGGCAGTACCCCTTGTTGCAACATAGTGTCCGCAGAAAGAAGCGTGCTGTCATAGCTCAAAACATGCTGCAACTGGCTCACCCGCACAGTCCGCCACCTATCATAGAGTGAGGGCCCCATCCCAGGTAAAAAGGACCGATTGCCCACCAGGGGCAAGAGGACACCGACTGTGGGATCCTTGTGCCACAATGGCAGAACCATGCACCACACCCACCAGAGGGGACAAAGCAATATATTTTGTCGAAAGGACCGAGGCAAATCCACCACCCTAGCATGTAAAAGGGAAAGTAGACTCATTCTCCTTATCTGGGGATCTGTTCCTGTTCATTTGGGATGGTTGGGGGTGGGTTGGGTTAAAACTCGATGGCTTCTGGTTTGATCGTTTTCTCTGGTGTTGTTTTCTACTTTGTACTGCTTTGTTACATTGCCTTGGTTGTTTGTGGTGTTTGTCATCAATAAAAATTGTTTCAAACTAAAAACTGGTGCCTAAACTCAAAACAGGCGCCTACATACAAAAACACGCCCACGATCTGCCCCTAAACACGCCTTGGATTAGAGCCTACCACCCAATTAATTTTAAAGTTGGCCAATTATGAGGTGCCAATTGCTTGTTATTGGCACCAATTAAGCTTTTTAAATAATTACGTTAGGCACCTAGATTGGCTAGGCATGCCGATCTAGGCACTTAACTTTAGTTGCCTTTATGGAATCAGGGCCTTAGTGCCCACATGTTTGGAGCCTAACTTTAGCTGCCTTTTATTGAATTTACCGCTATATGACCCCCCCCCCCCCCCTTTATCAAGCTGCATTAGGGTTTTTTAATTGCGAGTCGCTGCGGTGTAAGCTCCGACGTTCAAAGGAATTCTATAAGCATTGGCGCTTTTACCACAGCAGCTTGTGGAAAAAACCCTATTACAGCTTGATAAAAGGGACCCTATATGCATTATTTACCGTCCTATTTGAAGATTTTAGTGAAAATTCCATTAGCTTCAGATGTTGTGCTGCTGTGCATCTGTCTAATATCTTTCTTGACCTATGAGATGGGAGGATTATGGAGGTTGCCTCTGACTGGGTGTTAACAGGATGAAATTGAGAATACTCTTCTGGATAAGAGAACCAGTGAAAAGGTATTTAAAATGCTTCTTCAGAGTATTGACAGGCTCCTTTTTACACTTTATCAGATCTCATCCTTTCTTACATCTCAAGAATGGTGGTCCCCAAGTGTTTGGCCCATAAATAGTTTCAATGGCACTAGAAATCAGCGGCCATTATTAATTTGGAAGAAGTAGCCTATGTTTAGAGCTGTGGGCCAAAAACCAGGGAAGCCAGGGTTCATATCCTTCTGCAACTCCTTGTGATTTTGGGCAAGTCTCAGGTACAACCTTACAGGCGATCCCTCTCGGGACAATGAAATATCTACTGTACCTGGATGTAACTTGCCTTGAATTATTACTGAAAAGGAATGAGCTCATCCAAAATCACTTCCCTAATTTCAATGAGATGTTGGGTCTCCTTTACCTTTCTTTCCCATCATCTGTTTGTCATATTTGCAGGTCCTGCTTTGCTACTTTGCCTCAGCTTATTGGTGATTCAGCTCTTTTATGTTTGTTCTTAATGGAAAACGGCTCCATGGAGTTGACGTTTTTCTTCCTATTTGCTCATCAAGAAGAGGATGTAGCAACTTCTTTGTTCCTTAAGAACATAAGAACATAAGAAGTTGCCTCCACTGGGTCAGACCGAGGTCCATCTCGCCCAGCGGTCCGCTCACGCGGCGGCCCATCAGGTCTGCGACCTGTGAAGTGGTTTCTGTCCACTTCTATAACCTACCTCAAGTTATATCTGTACCCTTCAATCCCCCTATCCTCCAGGAACCTATCTAAACCCTCCTTGAACCCCTGTACAGAGTTCTGGCCTATCACATCCTCCGGAAGCGCATTCCATGTGTCCACCACCCTCTGAGTAAAAAAGAACTTCCTAGCATTTGTTCTAAACCTGTCCCCTTTCAATTTCTCCGAGTGACCCCTAGTTCTTGTGGCTCCCCACAGTTTGAAGAATCTATCCTTATTCACTTTCTCTATGCCCTTAAGGATCTTGAAGGTTTCTATCATGTCCCCTCTAAGTCTCCTCTTCTCCAGGGAGAACAGCCCCAGCATTTTTAACCTGTCGGCGTATGCAAAATTTTCCATACCTTTTATCAGTTTAGTCGCCCTCCTCTGCACTCCTTCGAGTATCGCCATGTCCTTCCTGAGGTACGGCGACCAGAATTGAACACAGTACTCCAGGTGTGGGCGCACCATTGCTCGATACAGCGGCATGATGACTTCCTTCGTCCTGGTTGTGATACCCTTTTTGATGATGCCCAGCATTCTGTTTGCTTTCTTTGAGGCTGTCGCACATTGCGCCGATGGTTTCAGTGATGTGTCAACTATCACCCCCAGGTCCCTTTCAAGGGTACTCACCCCTAGCAGTGTTCCCCCCATTTTGTAGCTGAACATCGGGTTCTTTTTCCCTACATGCATGACCTTGCATTTCTCTACGTTAAAACTCATTTGCCACTTTTTTGCCCAGTCTTCCAGTCTCGTTAGGTCTCTTTGCAGGTCTTCACAGTCTTCCGTGTTTCTAACCCTGCTGCAGAGTTTGGTGTCATCGGCAAATTTGATAACCTCACATTTTGTCCCCGCCTCCAGATCGTTGATAAATATATTGAACAGTAGAGGTCCCAGCACCGACCCCTGTGGAACTCCGCTCGTGACCCATTGCCAGTCTGAGTATTGGCCTTTCACTCCAACCCTCTGTTTCCTGCCTGCCAACCAGTGTTTGATCCATCGGTAGATATCCCCTTGCACCCCATGGTTCCACAGCTTTTTAAGTAGCCGCTCGTGAGGTACCTTGTCGAAGGCTTTTTGGAAGTCAAGGTAAATGATGTCTATGGATTCCCCCTTATCCATCTGGTTGTTTATTCCCTCAAAGAAGTGCAGCAAGTTCGTGAGGCATGACCTTCCCTTGCAGAAGCCATGCTGACTCGCCTTCAGTTGTCCATTGTTTTCTATGTGTTCACAGATTTTGTCCTTTACCATTGCTTCCATCATCTTCCCTGGAACTGAGGTCAAGCTTACAGGCCTATAGTTTCCCGGGTCACCCCTTGATCCCTTCTTAAAGATGGGTGTGACATTTGCTATTTTCCAGTCCTCTGGGATCTCCCCTGTCTTTAGGGAGAGGTTGCATATTTGGCGAAATGTCTCTGCTATTTCGTTTCTCAGTTCTTTTAGTACCCTTGGGTGGATGCCATCCGGGCCTGGTGATTTGTCGCTCTTCAGTCTGTCTATCTGTCTGAGGACATCCTCTTTGCTTACCTCTAGTTGTACCAGCCTTTCATCGTGTTCTCCGTTCAGAATTACCTCGGGTTCCGGAATATTGGATGTGTCCTCTCTGGTGAAGACTGACGAGAAGAATTCGTTTAACCTGTCAGCTATCTCTTTTTCCTCTATTATCGCTCCTTTCCTGTCTCCGTCGTCCAGTGGTCCCACTTCCTCTCTGGCTGGCTGTTTCCCTTTCACATACCTGAAGAAGGGTTTGAAGTTTCTTGCTTCTCCTGCCAATTTTTCCTCATATTCTCTCTTTGCTTTCCTGACCTCTTGATGACATTGTTTCTGGTGTCTTTTGTGCTCTACCTGGTTTTCCTTTGTTGGTTCCTTTTTGCATTTTTTGAAGGATGATTTCTTGTCGCTTATCGCCTTTTTAACTGCAGTTGTTATCCATGCTGGGTTTCTAGATCGATTTTTTTTGCACCCTTTCCTAAACCTTGGGACACACAGGTCTTGTGCCCCGAGCACTGTGCCTTTAAGCAGTGTCCAGGCTTCCTTTACGGTCTTCACCTTCCCTGAGTTGTTATTGAGCTTTTTTCGTACCATTTTCCTCATGACCTTGTAGTTTCCTTTTCTGAAGTTGAGTGCAGTCGTTGTTCCTCCCTTGCTTATGGAATCTTAATCATGGTAGTGATCTCATTGTTGCAACATCTGAATTCTGAGGTCACAATTACAGCTTCGAGGGTTGTCCATTAGGATCCTGCTTTTCCAAGTACTAAAAATGATTGGGTATCTTTGCTGCTGTACACTGTTATAAAAGTTATTATAATTAATGTGGTTGTCATCCAGTCAAGAACATATGAGCTAGGTTATGAGCAGAGCTCCTTTTCGGCTTCCCTTCCAATGTAGGGTAGGCAGAGAGGACACCGAGAAGAGTCCTACAGTCACAATTACAACTGCCAAATTACACTCTTTCCTCTTAAATGACTTTTGTCTAACCGCTGTCTTCTAGGAGCTTACAAACCTCACAATTTTGCTCCCATCACCACATAAAGGCAATAAATGTGCTGGAAAATGATTTCCTGAGAGCCCTGGTGTGTGACTTCTTTTATTTGTGGAAAAGCCACTGCACACCATCTTCCACAGGATTTTGATCCAACAGCAGTGAGATCTTATTTGACGGTAGCCTCCATCCACTTTTGTAGCCATTGAGAAACAGACCTTTCCTTCTGGCTCCTTCACTGACAAGCCTGGTGGATTTGCAATCTACTACAGTGATGACCTATACCAGAATTGCAGTTGTCGCAACATCACCAAAAGGTACAGTATGTGTGGATTTTCAGGAGGAAAACTATGGCGTTTGCTATTCCTACCATATTCTGGTGGTGCTGCTGCCGTTGCCTAGTCCATGGTTGCCTATATGTCAGAGATACCTCTGCTTATTTCAGATAACTTTTTACTGAAGATCTTCCCACTATCTACCACCTATGGACATCCTGGGGAACAGTACAGCTATGACTCTAGCCATTTCACGTACTCTGGTGCCAAACAGGGAATTGCAGTGATACACGCAAGTGATTTTTTTAAAAGCTTAGGGAATACTTAAAGATATAAAAATGCAAATGATTGATAGATAAAATATATTTTTGCATTCTTCGAAAGGGAGAAAGAAAATGTATGTGTTTTGTGTGTGCAAATGCACATCCTGGGTACTGTTCGCTGCATGCATTCATATAAACTCCCTCTCCTCTACCCCCTCCTCAGAATTCATTGTTGATGCTATCCCTGAGGAGTCTATTAGTCCTCATTAACCTGTAAGAGTGTCAGTGGGGGGGGAGGGAATAGGCAGAGTTTACGAGTGAAATTGAGAGGTTGCTTATTGCAATTAAGCTCCAGTGCTCATTCTTTGCAGGAGCTGGAAGCAAGAGGCTGGGACAGAAACTGAGTGAGTGAGTGGCAGGCATAAGTCTTTGCAAGGACCTCTTCTTCAGTATTTAAGGAGGCAAAGAGATCTCCGCACAGTCCAGTCAAGCACAGCAGCAGCTGCCGCACCAGAAGCCGTAGCTCCAGAAAGACAGACTGACTGACCACAGGTGGCCTTAAGGTTTTTCCATTTAAAAGGTATCTCTTTTTCTCTTTAAATTGTGCCTTATTGTGGGGGAGGAAATGAGTTTGGGGACATCCTTGGTTTTTAATTTTTGCATTTAAAAAAGTAAATTTATTTTGATCACCAGAAATTAGGTGTCTTTACAGATGAAGTGAAATGGGGTAGTAATATTCTATCTATTATAGCTCACTGACAATGGTCAGTCCATCTCTTTTGTAAACCGCATAGAACCAAAAGGCTTTTGAGGTACATATATAAAAATTGATGTTATGTTATGTATTTCTAATTTTAAAAAAATATATATACATATGTAAGCTTTGTGTAATTTCAGAAATCTGATCTTTCAGTTTCAAAAATTTTGGAAGATCAGTTCGTAGAACAGAGTGAGAGGAAAAGAGAAAAGAAAATATGAAATCCAGAGAGAAAAAGAATCAAAAGAGAAAACAGCAAAGAAACAAAATATAAAGTAAAGAGAGAATTTACAGAGGAAAGACTGAGGGAAACAAGACAAAAAGAGGCATTAAAGAAGAAACAATGAAAGTAAAACAGAGCTAGAAAGAGTACTTGAGAGAAGACAAGACAACAGAGGAAACTAGAAGGATGCTAGCACCCAAGAGAGGCAAAAGTGAAGGACAAATAGAGTACTTTTAAAATATAAAGGGGTCCTTTTATTAAGGTGCACTAACCGATTTAGCGCACGCTAAATGCTAAGGCATCCATTATATCGTAAGGGCATCTTAGCATTTAGTACATGCTAAATCGGTTAATGCACCTTAATAAAAGAACCCCAAAATGAATATGGATACGTACTTCAGTTTTGTGGGTTTTTTTGTAAAACTCCCTTACACACATTCCTCTGTTACAAGATTATAAAGTGCGCTGTTCCACCGGGAGCTGCCCTGCATGCGTTCATGACTTTATTTTATTTTTCCTATACTATGTTGATTAGCATTCTGTTTCATTCTCCTCCTTATTAAAGCAGGCAAATAGTTATTGCCATGCACACAAATGATTCAGGATGCATGGATAGTTAAATGTGTTACGAGCTGAACCTAAGCAACCTGTTTCAACTCATGTTCAACTTTCCCTATATGGATATTAATGGTATTGATTTCAGGCACATCAGAAAAATAAAACTAAAATACATGAAGTAAAAAAAAGAAGTGTCAGAAATATGAACGCTGGAAAGATTATGAAGATGGAAACAACTAATGATGCAGAAAGCAGAAATAGACAATGAGGGTGAGAAGAAGAAAAGATGGAAAATGAAAGAAATTCAAAGACCAACAAGGAATAAATACAGAAGTGAAAGGGAAAAGAGAAAAGACTGAAAAGAGTGAAAAACATGGAAAGATGCAACGGAAGAAGAAAAGAGAGGAAAAATAGAGAAAGTAGTATCAAGAAGGTTATAAATGCAAACAAGTAAAGGCAAGATTGAAAAAAAGAACGATGCAAAGAAGAAAGAATTCTTTTTTCTATTATTTTATGCAATAGAAAACAGTGACTGCAGGAATCTGAAAAGAGATGAATATTAACAGGTATTAACAAAGAGAGAAATGCGAGAAGTTTTAACTATACATGAAGACTTGATTGTGGCATCCAGCGAGCTCATTAGACCTCAAGGCTTCCCCGGCACTCACAATCCCTACCCGAGTTTCGTCTGCAGGCTCTGCAGGGAGTGCAGCACCAGAGAAAATCTATTCTCCTCTTGGCAGATCATGTTTAGGATTTTGGGGGGGGGAAAGAAAGTTAGCTGGATATCTACTGAACTTTCCCTTTATTCCTCTCTCTCAGCTCGCAGAGGAAGATGCGTAGTTCCCTCCTCCTCCTAGCTATCCTCTTCCTAATGGTGATGGAGACATGCTGGGCGTACTGCGAGGAGTCTCAGGAGTCAGATGCCAGGAGAGCACAGCCAAAGGTACGAAGAGAGGGCAACCTCAGAGAAACAGGAATGGGTACAGGCTTCTGAGCATGCAGGAGAAGACAGTTCTGACAAATGACTTTAAGAGTTTCTTGGTTCTTCCATAAACTCTTGATACCGAGCATGAAGCCCATTGTTACTTATAGGCCAAAGTTCCAAAACCTAGCTCTGAGTTCAGGTTTTTTAGGGGCTTTCTTTCACTAAAAAAAAAAAAAAAAGGCAAGATTAAACCTTCCTACAATAATTTCATAAACTAATTTAAAAGAGTAAGTAGTCATGGATTTGATATACTGCCTTGCTGTGGTACAACCAAAATGGCTTATATACTGTATATTATGTTCAGATACTTTGCCCCTAGTGGGCTCACAATTTAAGGTTTCAGGTTTGTTTAAAATTTGATAATATCACTTACGGTATAA
The DNA here is from genome assembly GCF_902459505.1 of Geotrypetes seraphini. Classification (NCBI taxonomy): domain Eukaryota; kingdom Metazoa; phylum Chordata; class Amphibia; order Gymnophiona; family Dermophiidae; genus Geotrypetes; species Geotrypetes seraphini. The sequence continues at coordinate 216,181,492 of NC_047086.1, forward strand.
AACTTCTAAGCGATATCCATTATAAAAACAAAGGATAGCATATTACAGGTTAAAAACATAGACTAAGGGCTCCTTTTATGAAGGAGCACTAGGTCTTTAACACACGGAATAGCTACATTGCTGCGCGCTAGACCTTAACGCCAGCATTGAGCTGGCATTAGTTCTAAAAGCGTAGCGCGCAGTGTAGCATGCGGTAATTTCCTGCGTGCGCTAAAAACGCCAGCGTACCTTAGTAAAAGGAGCCCTAAATCAAACAAAGACTAACATGATACAAAAGGGACAGGGTAGAACTACAATAATTAAAGGAAAGACACAAATAAGGGAAATACAAATGGGATAGCAAAGGAAATAACTGGATCCTCCTGTAATTTCGAAGGAGTAATTGTATTTCTTTTAAAGAATGAAGAGCTAAGAGTAGAGATTTAGGCCCCCTTTTATTAAACTGCGCCAGCAGTTTTTGCGCCGGGAGCCGCGCTGAATGCTGCGTGCCGCTCCTGACGCTCTTAGGAACTCTATGAGCATCGGAAGCAGTGTGGAGCATTCAGCGCGGCTCCCGGCGCTAAAAACTGCTGGCGTAGTTTAGTAAAAGGAGGGTATTAGTCTTCAAAAGCGTCTTTATACAAAAATGACTTCAGTGAGCTCTTAAATCTGTCAAGATTTGGTTCTCCCCTAAGGAACGAAGGCAAAGGGCTCCTTTTACTAAGCTGTATTAGGGCATTAACGCACGGAATAGCGCGCACTACATTGCCCCACGCGCTAGACGCTAACTCCAGCATTGAGCTGGCGTTAGTTCTAGCCACGTAGCGCGCGGTGTAGCGAGCGGTAATATCCTGCGTGCGCTAAAAACACTAACGCACCTTAGTAAAAGGAGCCCAAAGTATTCCATAGCTGAGGTGCACATGCCTGGGGTAAAATAGGGTTAAGTCACCTACTCTTGGTCACAAAGGACTGCAGTGGGAATCAAACCCGGCTCCCCAGGTTCTCAGCCCACTGTGCTGACTATTAAAGCTGCTCCTTTACTCCAACATGTGGTTGTTGTGTTACTCCAAAAACACAAAAAGGGAGACCCAATGATCCACAGTAAAAACAATCCAAGTTTCCAAGTTTATTAGTTTTTAATATCCCGACCATCAAACAAATGTCTGGCCGGTTAACAATAAAATTAATAAAGAGTTTAAATGTAGTAGAATGTGCATGAAGATATCTAAAATTAAACATAGATGACAAAGACTTGACGTACTGGAGAGTGAGGGTAATAGGGGAGGAAGGGAAAAAGTTACATTGTATAGAAGAAATGGGAAAAGTGGGGGGGGGATTGAACGAAGGGAAGGGGAGGCGTGAAGATGATGGATGCTTGCCTGATGAAAGAAAAAAAGAAGAGAGAGAGAAAGAGAAAGAGAAAAAAAAAAAAAAAAAAAAATTTCTTAGGTTTGATTAAAAGCGTCCCGAAATAAGAAAGTCTTTAGATTTGTCTTGAATTTGGCTAATTGTTGTTCGTCGCGAAGGTATTGTGGAAGTGAGTTCCATAATGTAAGGGCAGTTATAGCGAAATTTGTTTTGCGAGTATAATAGAAGTCTTTTAGGGATGGAATATAGAGAAGTTTGTGGTCCGATGATCTTAATGTACGAGTGGAACTTTGAGGAATAATGAGTTTATCAAGAAATGTAGGTTGATGTAAGAGTTTGATTTTGAAAGTGAGTAGAATAATCCAAAGATAAAAACAACAGACTGTGGATGTCCTGAAAGATGATTTTTATTCGCTCTTCACAATGAAAAATACAAATAAGTCTGAATTAGTAATTCATGTATGAAAGTCCTGACGGACCCTACACGGTCCGTGTTTCAGTGAAACCGCCTTCCTCGGGGAACAAAGATAAAAATATGAGCAAAGCAATGTACACGTCTTTGAGCAGAAAACCTGAAAATGGCAATTTTACATGCCACTCTGCTTATTTCAAGCCATTTTCAGGTTTTCTGCTCAAAGACGCGTACATTGCTTTACTCCTGTTTTTATCTTTGTACCCTACATCATCTGGACCCCTGAGGAAGGTGGTCTCGCCGAAACATGGACCGTGTAGGGTCCGTCAGGACATTCATACGTGAATTACTAATTCAGACTTTTATTTGTAGTTTTTATTTTGAAGAGTGAATAAAAATCATCTTTCAGGACATTCACCTCCACAGTCAGTTGTGTTTTATCTTTTGTTGTGTTACTCCGTCATCAAATATGTTATGGGTGATATCTTTCTACTAGACTAAATTAGTTTGGTAAAGGTATCACTTATAACTTGTTTAACTCTTACGTTCAACTAAAACTAACATAAATGAAATGAATGTGAAATGTCACCACCCAATCTACCAAACCAACAAAAACAACTATAACTTCATTTCTGCTTTTCCACTGCATACTTTTCATGGTCTAGGGCAGTGTTTCTCAAGTCAGTCCTGGAGTACCCCCTTGCCAGTCAGGTTTTCAGGCTAACCACAATGAATATGCATGAAATAAATTTGCATATAATGGAGGGAGTGCATGCAAATGAAGTTCATGCATATTCATTGTGGATATCCTGAAAACCTGACTAGCAAAGGGGTACTCCAGGACTGACTTGAGAAACACTGGTCTATATATTAATGAAATTAGATCTCTTATGGGAAGGGCAGCAGGAAAAGATTAGAAAGGATACAAGTCACCAATTAAAACCAAATAAAAAAAATTAGGCGAAGCTAGGCAGACTCCAGGACCAGCGTCTAGAACCATGATGCCTAGCATTACCTGAAAATGGGCATGTTTAGGGGCAGCACCAGGCTTCGGCATCACTAAGTGATGATAGCCGTTAGTCAACAAAGGCCATAGGCACCAGAAATGTAGGGCTGTAAAACCCTGGCCTACATTTCCAGCATCTTTGGGAGCTGAAATTCTAGAACCGGCACCTGTCAGTGATTGACACATGGCAGGCACCCATTTTGTAGGTGTCACAGAATCAGGGCCTGAGTGTGTGCCCTGAGCCTATGGTCAGAATGCACTGTTAGACACAGGATATACACAGTGGTGTAGTAAGGGGGGAGGGGGGTCTGTCAAGGGCACCATGTTGGTTGGGACGCCAGCACCCCTCCTCCTCTCCACCCCCTCCGCCTCTTCCCACTTCTCCCCTCATCATGCGCACACCCCCCGTACCTCTAGTTCTTCACCGCAGCAAGCAACAACTTGTTCCTCACAACCGCATCAGATCTCCCGCTGACATCACTTCCGGGCATTGAGAATGGGAAGTGATGTCAGAGGTAGAGCCACTGGGGTCACAAGGAGCACGTTGAAGTTGTTATTCACGGCGATGAACAACTAGAGGTACGGGGAAAGGAAAGGGGGGTGCGTGCACAGCAGGGAGAATTTGGGAAGGAGCAGGATGGCGGGGGAGAACATAAGAACATAAGAATTGCCGCTGCTGGGTCAGACCAGTGGTCCATCATGTCCAGCAGTCCACTCCCGCGGCGGCCCATAGGTCAAAGACCAGTGCCCTAACTTCTAGCCTTACCTGCGTACGTTCTGGGCGCCTTTCACCCTTGGTACATAGATGAAAGCGCATGAGACAATCGCGCGAGGACAAAGGAGCTCAGACAAATCCGCGCAGGCTGTCAGCGCGCAGGATTAAAAGTTAAATCATTGATCATTGATTGAACCATATACATGTCATTCTCTTCTTGGTTGGGCTGAGAACTTTTTAGCACCCCCTCATATGCATGACATAGATTTGCATACACTACTTTGCAAGGCTCTTCATGCATAATCATTGTGGGTATCCTGAAAACCTGATTGGCAAGGGGGTACACCAGGACCAACTTGGGAAACGCTGTTCAAGATGACCTGATGAAATTTTTCAAGTGAGATTTAAGGAGGAAGTCTCAAAAATATTGTTAGGTCAAGGTCATTTTTCTGAAATTAAATCCAAATCCCAAATCCAAATATTCAAACGTTCTTATCCACAGAGCAACAGCCACTGTACTGATAAGTGTCCTATTTCAATTTTCAGAAGTACTATCTGCATAACAGCTTTGCTAATTTTTAGATTGCTCTAATATTGTATTTTTAAGAAATATTTTGTACTTTTTAAACTTTCTGTATTTCGCTGATTGTCCAGCTTTCTTCAATGTAAACTGCCTAGAAATCATCCGGTTATGGCAGTATAGAAGAATAAAGTTATGTTACTATCTGGATAGCAGCAGGGTGGAGCATAGGCATTTCACCTACTCCATCTATTATCACTTGATATACTGCCATATGGCCTGTAAAGGCTTCACAGAGGTTTACATCAAATCAAATATATAAATAAAATGGTGACCTACCATATTTTTAAAAGACAGAAATACATGTACAAATATAAACAAAAGTGCTGACATTATGGAGCTATGAACCAAAGATTTGCACAGATAAGTTTTGAGTCATTTCTTAAATTCAGAAAGGATAGATGAATTCTTGATATGTAGAGGGAGCTCATTCCAGAGTTTCGGGCCTATATAGCCACACAAGCAGCAAAACTCGACAACCAAATCTCCAATCTACTAATTATGACCCCAGACTACAAAACATTCAGAAAAGAAATAAAGACTCTACTTTTCAAGAAATTCCTGCAAATGACTTAATACTGCTAGCTCCTTCCCACTTCCCAATACCTTCCCGATTCCCCAAAGCAACCTCATCTACTCTTTATCTCCTCTAGAAATTACCAGATATCTTCTTGTAATACGTTTTTTGTAATTCTTTTGTAATCCGCCTTGAACCGCAAGGCAATGGTGGAATAGAAATCTCTAATATAATGTAATAATGGAAAGCAGAGAGCCAAGAAGAGTTTAGGTGAAAGTTCCAAGAAAGGTGACAGACAAAGCAAGTTACTATCACAGAAAAAAAGAGAACGAAGAGCATATACGGAATAATCAGCTGACTAAGATAAGAAGGCACAAAGAGCATGATTTATAAACCAGAGTTAGAAGCTTGTAAGTGGTATGTGCAGAAAGAGGAAGCCAATATTCTGATTTAAGCAAAGGGGTAACATGATCGAAATGGTGTGCTGATTATATTTGGTATGTAGATGGATTTAAGCCATCAAAACTACTGTTCTCACTTAAACCACATAGCTTTACTCACAGAATGTGGCTAAATATCATATCTTTAAAGCCAGTGGGGATGACTGCTCTCCATGTATTTCTGTTGTATGTATATCAGTAGTACTTGAAGACTACTCTATTTGCCAAACATTTTGAAAATTGATTCTTTTGAAATTTTGCTATTATCTTCTATTTATCATTTGTAAATCATTCACTGTTTATTTAATTGCTGTAAACCAAGTTGAGCCTTCTCAGAATGATGACTCGGTATACAAAGTTAAGCTTTAGTTTAGTTTAGTTTAGTTTAGATTGGAGGATAGCTAATGTTCTGCTGATTTTTACAAAAAGGGTTCTGGGATGATCCAGGAAATTACAGACTGGTGAGCCTGACTTCAGTACAGAGAAAAATAGCTGAAACCATTATAAAAAGTAAAATTACAGATTACATAGCCAAACATAGTTTAATGGGATAGAGTCAGCATGGGTTCAGCCAAGGGAGGTCTTGCCTCACCTATTTGCTGCATCTCTTTGATGGTGTGAATATATGATTTTCAGAAAGCTTTCAACAAAGTTCTTCATAAGAGGCTACTGAGAACGTTAGAGTTATGGGATAGGAAGCAATGTTTTGTTGTGGATTAAGAATTGGCTATTAGGATAGGATTAAATGACCATTTCTCTCAATGGAGGAGGGTAAATAGTGGAGTGCCGCAGGGATCTGTATTGGGATCAGTGCTATTTAATATATTTATAAATGATCTGGAAACTTGAATGATGAGTGTGGTGAGTAACCCCCCACCGTTTACAAAACCACGCAAGAGATTTTTAGTGCTGGCTGGCGCGCTGAATGCTCTGCGCTGCTCCGATGGTCATAGAGTTCCTATGGATATTTTATTTTAATTTTTTATTGAGTTTAGAAATAATATACAAGATAACTCTTGTTAAAGAAATACAGATAGGAAAATCATAAGGTATATGTAAACATAAATAGGGAAAAGATATATCTTCCTTAGACCACAATAAAACCCTCCAGGGAAAGAAATCAGAAAATGGTGAAGAGAACCCTCTAAGGCAAACCATGCTCAGGTATTGGCTTCACAGAAAATTCCAACCTTATACATTACTGTGTTGTAAATGCTAAACTCCCCCTGTTGACAATTTCTTCATATCTATAAAAGCACATAATACATTGTCATCTTGAAGCAGGGACTTTAGATCATTTATTGTTCTATTGTCCATTTATTATGGCTTTCTGGAAATCAATTTGGGGCCAAATTAATAGTTTGTTAGAAAATCATGTGGCATTATCGTATGATACAGTATTATTTGGCATGTCTATGAGGGCTAAGAGCCAAATATCTTCCAAAAATAATAAACTCTTACTTATTTATTTTAACAGGGGTTGCCATACAACACATAACATGCAATTGGAAAAATTGGAATAGATTAAACTACAGCTTTTGGTGGAATTCAGTGTGTCATATTTATAAAATGGAAAGAACATTAGCTATTCAAAAAGGGAATTTTAATAAATTTCAAGATGCATGGGGGCCATTAACAAATTATTCTAATGAATAAGTATCATTTCCCTGGTTAGTACAAATGAAATAATGGGGAGGGGGTAATTTTTTGAATTTTCATTATTTGCTTTGAATGAAAGGAAAGTCTTTATTATATAGTATATTACATTACATTACATTAGGGATTTCTATTCCGCCTGTGCCTTGCGGTTCTAGGCGGATATGTGTTATGAGAGTTGAAAAGTTGGGTGGGAAAGGGATAAATTATATTTAATATGAAGAATCTTAGAATTTCAAGTGATGTATTTAAGTAACCTGTGCTTCCTTGGAAGCTCTTCTTTTTGTACTTATGTTTTTTATGTTTTCCAAAAACCAATAAAAAAATTTTTTGAACTAAAAAAAATGATGTTACTTTTTAATGCACTTGATGTAAGTTATAAAAATGAATAAAGAATTAAAAAAAAAAAGCACATAATTGTTCAGGTGAGAAAAAATACATATTTTGTCCCCAAATACTTTATAATATACTTACAGGGGTAAGTCAAAAGAAAATTCCCACCCAGCTTTACTACTTCAACTCTCATAGCAAGAAATAGTTTCATGCGCTCTTGTGTCTGTCTAGGAACGTCTGGGTAGATCCAGACTTTTTTCCCCATGAATGGTATTTGGAGAATTGCGGAAATATTGCCTAAGTAAAGCAGACATATCCTGTTCGGAAACAATTAGGGTGGCATGCTCTAAGGTCTCAGTTATTGAAGTCTCAAGAAAATCTGTAAGATTCAAAACTTCTGATGGATTCTGGACACCTTCATCCGGTGTGGCTCCCATGTCCTTTTTTTATAAGAGGAATATAGTCAGGAGAGTAGTTGTTCAGGAAATTTTTGATTGAAGTTTTCATTTCCATGGGAGTCACTCCTAATGATTTTGGAAAATTTAGCAAGCGAGCATTAAGCCTTCGGTTATAGTTTTCCAATTGTTCAATTTTTCTGTTAAGAAGAATTTTGTCTTTAACCAATCCTGAGGATAAAGTTTGGAGATCTTCTACTTTTTCTTTCACCTGCTTAACCTCTGAAGTTAATTGCTGCTTAGTTCCTTCAAAATTTTTCAGATAGAGATTTAACAGTACTCACAAGCGTTGTTAACTCCTGAGAAGATTTGTCAACTGAAAAAGTTGAGCTTCAAGAGAGCATTCAAATTGCTCTCTAATGTAACCACCGGAGATGATCTTGCTGGAGTGGAGGTTACCACCTTCCCTTCCAAATCTCGTTGTTCAGCCAGAACTTCTGCTGCTTCTGCCCCTGCAATTGGGGTCTCCCTCGCGAGAGAAAGTTTGCTGGGGTCCCTCAACAGCTGCAGGATAGTCTGGGCGTGGTGGCGGCACAGCTGCCGGAGGGGAGAGAGAACTCTCCCAATCCGAGACCTCGGATCCTCTTCCCTTCGACATTTGATGTGGAACTCCCAGGTACGGAAACAAAGTCCAGAATTGAGCGTTGAGTAGGGGTCGGAGTCTGGGTGCAGGGGGATCAGTCCGAACCGTCCCCTTATGCTTCGAATACGGCATTAGAGTTTTTAGGAATCGGAAAGGACTGCTCTATAGATAGCAATTAGAGACGCTGTCCCGGGACTGCCGCCATCTTGGATCCTCGATATTTTATTATTTTTAACTTACCTACCTCCCCTCCTTGATATTATTTCCTTTTTTGTTCTCTTTTCTTTAATTAATGGAGTTCTCCCCCCTTTCCCCTTGTTTTATATCCCATTCCAGTATGTTAGTAGTTCTGTAGTAAGTCATGTTTATTTTAATATAAATTCCCCCATTTATTTTAATGTACAACGCTTTGAATTCTATGTTAAGCGTTTAATCGAAATTTTAATAAACTATGGAGCAGTGCAGAGCATTCAGTGTGCCAGCCGGTGCTAAAAATCTTTTGCATGGTTTTGTAAAAGTGAGTTTAAATTTGCAAATGACACTAAACTGCTCAAAGTTGTTAAAACCCATTCGAACTGTGAAAAATTGCAGGCAGACCTTAGGAAATTGGAAAACTGGACCTCCAAATGGCAGATGAAATTTAGGGCTCCTTTTACTAACGTTTTTAGCGCACGCAGGATTTTAGCGCGCACTAAACCTGTGCTACATATCTAGAACTAACGCCAGCTCAATGCTAGCATTAAGGTCTAGTGCGCACGGCAATTTAGCACGCATTATTTTGCGCATTAAGGCCCTAACGCATCTTTGTAAAAGGAGCCCTTAATGTGACAAATGCAAAGTGATGCACATTGGGAAGAATAACCCAAATTATAGTTACCAGATGCTAGGGTCCACCTTGGAGGTCAGTGTCCAAGAAAAAGATCTAGATGTCATTGTAGGCAATACAATGAAATCTTCTACCCAATGTGTGGCAGCCACCAAAAGAGCAAACAAGGTGCTAGGAATTATTAGAAAAGGGATGGTAAATAAGAACATAAGCAGTGCCTCTGCTGGGTCAGACCAGAGGTCCATCATGCCCAGCAGCCTGCTCACGTGGCGGCCCATCAGGTACAGGACCTGCATATTAATCCTCTATCTATACCCTTCAATCCCCTTTTCGTTCAGGAAAACATCTAATCCTTTCATGAAACCCAAAACCGTACTCTGTTTTACCACACCCTCTGGAAGCACATTCCAGGTATCCACCACCCTCTGGGTGAAGAAGAACTTCCTAGCATTGGTTCTGAATCTGTCCCCTTTTAATTTATCCAAATGTCCTCTCGTTCTTGTAGTCTTCAAAGGTTTGAAGAATTTGTCCCTCTCCACTTTCTCTATGCCCTTCATGATCTTGTAAGTCTCTATCATGTCCCCTCTAAGCCTCCGCTTTTCCAGGGAAAAGAGCCCCAGTTTCTCCAGTCTTTCAGCTTAGGAAAGGTTTTCCATACCTTTTATCAATCTCGTCGCTCTTTTCTGAACCCTCTCGAGTTATCGCCATGTCCTTCTTAAGGTACGGCGACCAGTATTGGATGCAGTACTCCAGATGCGGGCGCACCATCACCCGATACAACGGCAAGATAACTTCCTTCGTTCTGGTTGTAATACTTTTCTTGATGATACCTAGCATTCTGTTCGCCTTCTTAGAGGCTGCTGCGCACTGGGCTGACGTTTTAATTGTCTTGTCTACCAGTACCCCTAAGTCCTTTTCTAGGCTAATAAGACTAAGAATGTTGTAATGTCTCTGTAATGCACCATGATGCGACCTCACCTCGAGTATTGTGTTCAGTTCTGGTTGCCGTATCTCAAAAATGGTTCCAAATGCCCTCTCGTTCTTGTAGTTTTCGAAAGTTTGAAGAATCTGTCCCTCTCCACTTTCTCTATGCCCTTCATGATCTTGTAAGTCTCTATCATGTCCCCTCTAAGTCTCCGCTTTTCCAGTGAAAACAGCCCCAGTTTCTCTAGTCTTTCAGCATATGAAAGGTTTTCCATACCTTTTATCATACTAGCATCTGTGTGCATTGTTGCCACCAAGGGCTCCTTTTACAAAGGTGCGCTAGCTTTTTTGGCGCACGCACCGGACTAGCGCGCGCTACCTGAAAAACTACTGTCTGCTCAAGAGGAGACGGTAGCGGCTAGCGTGCACGGCATTTTAGAATGCGCTATTCCGTGCGTTAAGGCCCTAACGCACCTTTGTAAAAGGAGCCCTAAATCACACTCATTGACTTCAAATTGCATGCATTGCAAATGCATGGTTTACTATTCAAAATTCATTCTAAATTAGTGGAAAAATTTCACAAGCAGGTTCACAAGTTGTCAACCGCTTTCAGAGACTTCAAGAAGGCTCATTGATTTTTCTTTTGCCAGCAGCTTCTATGTTTACAAGGAAGAGACTGTAACAAAGAAATTCTACCAAGAGAGGAAAAGAGACATTCAAAAGAGACAGAGAGATTCTTTTCTGCCTCTCTGCCTATAGTTAAGTGGTTCAGTCTTCTCATGGGAGCGTGACAGGTTGACAGAAATGTAAATGAGAGTAGGAGCTCAGAATAAATTTACAAGAAAATCTCAGTGCTCTACAGTACATCAGTCACTGTGAAGAGTGGGTGCAGCACAGCAAGGCAGGTAGAGGGGTAGGAACACTTTCAGGTGCACAGGTGCAGGGCAAGTGGATGCATACAGGGGGATAGCTGTGGATGCATACGGGAATACCTGTGGGTACAGTGGAGGAGGTCAGGTACAGAGGAAGACATGCAGGTACACAGTCCAGGACGTGCAGATGCTGCAGAGGAAGGTATACACAAGGTATCTCTGCATGTTCAGGAGAGAGGGCAGATAGAGAGTGCAGTGAGGGACAGCAGATATTTAATTCAGTTTGAATTGATGTTTATTTATTTAAATTTCTATACTGTTCTCCCAGGGGAGCTCAAAACGGTCTACATGAATTTATTCAGGTATTCAAGCATTTTTCCCTATCTGTTCCGGTGGGCTCACAATCTATCTAATAGTTTAGTAATTTGGCCCCCTAGGTCCTAACCTCCTTTAAAAAAAAAAATAATAATAATGTTTGATTTCCCACCTTTCCTTTAATTGTGAAACTGGATTACAGTCCTAATCATAGACACAAATAAATACATAACCATATGATCAACATCCATTAAAATAATCAGGTTGTTCCCCCTCCCTCATCCTCTGTTCCCAAATCCAACAGACATTTGTCAACTTATCTAATTTTCTTCTCTCTTTCCTTTCCTGTATTAGAAGTGGGCTAACACAGCAATCATGCTATTTATCCAGGATCAGAAAGGCATGCTGTGCTTTATCTTCTGCAGCCTTTCCTCCTATTTTGTGTCTATGGGACAGAGGCATAGCCTTGGGAGGGCCTAGGATGACCTAGTTTGGGCTCGGGCCCACCCAGCAGCTTTGCACCTTTATAGTGCTGGCATGGAGAAAACAGGCTAGGTTGTGGCCTCCCATGGTGCTCTCTTCAACACAGCAGTGGCAGCAGCAGTGATTCTCACACTCTGCCTGCCGCTAATCTGGAAACCTCTCCTCTGCCATGCCCCATCCCTTCTGTTGCAACTTCCTGCTTCTTTGCCTGGGTGGAATACAGCAGAGGGGAGCATCTGGGTTAGCAGTAGGCAACACGTGAGAACCACTGCCAGGGACCCATTGAAGTAAGAGTTGTGGGTGGAGTGGGTTAAGAGAAGGAAGGATAGCACCTAGAGCAGTCCGCCCCGCCCCCCCCCCACACCCTTATTACACCACTGATTGATATGTCAGAGGCAGATATAGAGAGCAGAGAGGAGAAAGATAAATGGACAGCAGTCGCTTGAAAGAGAATTAGCAGACAACAGATAGGAAAGCAGAAAAGAGAAACTGGAACCAACTTGGATGAAAAATAAAATGTCCAGACAACAAAGGTAAAAAAATTTTGAATGTTTTAAATGGAATATGTACGCGTTGGGAAATGTGCATAGCGAGTGTCTATATTGTATTCAGTAGAAAAGGAAATGCATTTCTATTTTTATTTCTCTAGTGTTGCAGTACAGGCTAAGTTTAACTTCTTGAGGTTTCCAGTTCATTTTTTGTCTAAATATTTTTATTTCTAATTTATGATCACTTTTTCTGCATTTGGTGAGCATCTGTCAGTGTGATAGTAATGGCAGTTGGAGAAATTGGAGGGGATCGAGGAGGTAGAGGGGCCCTCTTATTTTCTGACCTGGGTACTATGATATCAAATACCAGTCCTGATCCTTGCTAGCTGGTGGGAATTCCCAAGTATCCCCAACTGAGGGCCTTCTCCATAGACAGCTAGAACTCTCTTCTATCAAGCTCTGCAGTCGGTGATATTAGCATCCTTGAGCCATCAACAACTAAGTATGTGTGGGAGGCCAGCATCGGTGGCTTAGGGATGTTGCTGCTGCCTGCCAAGCTTGGTAAAAGGGAGTTCTGGCCACATTCAGAAAAAGTCTTCAGCTGACAGAGTTTGGGGGGGTCCTTAATAGTTAAGTATTTAAATTTTGAGATGGGGTGGGGTGTGCCAGAAAAAATGCTGTGCCCACGCAAAACTGTCTGTCTGGCTACGCCACTGAAATAGGATAAATGTTTGGTCAATCACTTAAGTTATACCTCTAACAAATCCCAAGAGATGAATGCAACTTATGACATTTATTGTCTTTTCCCCCACAAATAGTATATGCAGAATAGAAATTTGAGCCTAATTTGGGATTTGTGATGCTCTCTGGCTGATATCTACTCCTGGGCATCTGTTATTTATGGACACCATAACTCCAAGTATTGCAGAAGTTTGACTTCTGCCCTAGTTGTTTCAGAACATCATTACATTATGTATTGTAACCCGTTACATGTATATTATGCATGTTAACCTGTAACCCGTTCTGAGCTCGTTGGAGAGAATGGGATAGAAAACAAATTAAATAAATCTCCAGGGGCGGCTCAAGGCAAACTGCTGTCTGAGGCGAGGGATTAACCCCCTCCCCCCCCCTCCGAGCATCCAAAATAGGGGTGGGCCAAGGGATGCCCCAACTACTAGGCAAGACTGGCCAGCTGCCTTTAGCAGCAACTTCTTAGAGGGTAGTAGCTTCAGTAAAACAGTAAATGACAGCAGAGCCTCACACACCACTCTTTTAAGGCCCAGGTCACCCATGTTTAAAGCAGAACAATGGATCCTGCCAGACAAACTAAAAAAACATGTTTCTCGCCATACTCTAAGGCAGGGGTATCAAAGTCCCTCCTCGAGGGTCGCAATCCAGTCAGGTTTTCAGGATTTCCCCAATGAATATGCATGAGATCTAGTTGCATGCACTGCCTTCATTGTATGCTAATAGATCTCAAGCATATTCATTGGTGAAATCCTGAAAACCCGACTGGATTGCGGCCCTCGAGGAGGGACTTTGACATCCCTGCTCTAAGGAGATAGATGGTGCTCAAAAAACAAGGAGCACAATGAGAAAGAAAGCAAAAGAAAATCTCAGTTTAACATACTATAATAACGTTAGTCACAGTATAAGAGAGCTGATATTCTGGCTCCCCCCCAAACTGCAAATTAGAACTAGCACATTTCTCCATGGAAGTCGCCATACAAAAAAAAAAATCCTGATTTTCATGTTATCTGAGCAATAGCACTTTATGAAATACAAAACCTTAAAAGGGGCTCCATATTTTGTACAGAATACAGTACAAAGCTAATATATTCCAATTAATAAATTCCAGATAAAACACTTTATTGTACCCTAATATTATGCGAAATATAAAGATAGCAGATGGAAATCTGAAAAGAACTGAGAAACAGCAATCAGCATGTTACAAATTATCAAAGGGAAATAAAACAAATAATGGGAAATATTACCATTTTATTGGACTAATCCATTTTTCAATTAGCTTTCAGAGGCCAAATCCTTCTTCTTCAGGTCAGTACAGTATACTGCTGTTAAGGTATCCTGTCCTGACCAGAGGAAAGGGGTTTAATCCAATAAAAAGATTGCCTTATTTCCATTTCCTGTTTATAAACTTTTATCAATACAGCTACCATTACTACTTTATTCTAAAGTAACAACAACAACAAAAAAAATCTTTTTTTCTATCTTTTGTTGTTTCTGCTTTAATCATCTCTTCGTTCTCTTTTTTTCATACAGCATTTGTCCTCTCTCTGCCCCTTCCATCCACTGTCCACCCTCTCTCTCTGTCCCTTCCATCCATAGTCCGCCCTCTCTCTCTGTCCTTTCCATACACTGTCCGCCCTCTCTCTCTCTTTGTCCCTTCCATTCACTGTCCGCCCTCTCTCTCTGTCCCTTCCAACCACTGTCCACCCTCTCTTTCTCTCTGCCCCTTCCATCAAGTGTCTGCCCTCTCTATCTCTCTTCCATATGGCATCTTCCCTCTTTCTATGCCCCTTCCATAAACTATCCTGTGCCCCTTCTCTCCTTTGTACATGAATCATTTCAGCTTCAGCCTCCTCTCCATTTTTCTCTCTCTGTCTCCACCCCCTCCTCTATGCTCTGGCATCACTTTTTTCTCCTTTCCTTCCTACATTCCCATTCCACCCCATGGTCTGGCATCTCTTTCTCCTTTCCTTTCCTCCCCTCATGCCCTGACATCCCTCTCCTTGCCTTCCCTTCCATCTCTCCCTCCCCCTGCATTATCTGGCATCTCCTTTCCTTCCTTTCCCTTAGTCTAGAATCTCTGTCTTCTCCCCTTTCCTTCCCTCCCCCTCCATGATCTGGCATCTCCTTTCTTTCCCTCCCTTCCTTCCCCATTGTCTGGCATCTCTCTTTCCTCTTCTCTCCCTTCCCTGGTCTTCCTTCTTCTTCCCTCTCCCTAATTAGATGCAGCATTTTTCTCCCCCTCCCCTCTCCTCCCCTCTCTCTCTCTCTCTGTCACACACCCCCAACTTATGGGTTTTGCTGGCTTCAGGCCTTCCTCTTCTAGGCAGGACTCAGCAGAAAGGAAGATCTGATGCCTACAGAGCACTGAATTGTGAACGTTGCCTTTGCTGGAAGAAGATCTTGATGCTGGCCTTCAGAGCGCCCCCTTATGGGCTACTCCTGAGGTGGATTGGTCCCTCCACCCTCGCCTGCTCCAGAGTCCAATATCAGGTACTGTTGAGGGAGTGGCATATTTCTATTGGCCAGCATACCTGCTGGTTAACTCTCTCTGCCACTCCCCTTCCCAGTATCTAAGCTTTTCACCCTCTCCCCCCCACTCCCCACCCGTCTAACTTTAGAGTTGGTGATGGCAGCAGTGATTCACAGAGCGGCCCTGTCGACCCCGGCATGTTTCTCCACTGCGGCCCACCCCAATGGAAAAAGGAAGTTGTCAGAAAGGGCGGGCCACAGTGGAGAGAAGCGCTGGAGTCAGCAGGGCCACTCTGTGAATCACTGCCACCGCTGATAAATCTAAAAGTAGACACGGGGCTGGGGGAGAAAAAAAATGCCTGGGGGGGAGGAGAGGGTGAAAAGATTAGATGCTGGGAAGGGGAGCAGCAGAGAGAGCTGACCAGCAGGTATGCTGGCCAGCAGCAAAATGCCACTCCCTCATGAGTGCTGCCTCATTGGCCTCATTATAGGGCTGCCCCTGCTCTATAAGTTACTGTCTAAACAAGGTTGGCTCTGTGGTGCCCTATATGAAGGGAGTGGGTTGGGTTGTTGGAGGATCATGCTGGGGTCCTGATTTGCCCTTGCTCTGAGATCCCAGTGGCACCCCTTGTCACACAGCACCCCAGACAACCACTCTGATATATTTTTTAATCAAAATGTCACTGCATATGAAAAACAAATTCTACTCTGTTGGTTCCCAGAATTTACTGTGAATCAGACCATCTTCTTTGTGCCTGAAGATCCTTCCCCTGCTGACTTACATACACAGCAAAGCATTCCCTTCTATTTTTTTTAATGCAATTTTATGTCCCTGGCATGCTTAACCATATGCAAAAATTAAAAAAAAATAATTTCTTCTCTTTTCTGTTTATTTTATAGTCAGCATCTGCAGCCACATCTGAACATTACTTTTTTTCTCAATGTTCCAGGATCTGTAATTGCCATCATTTTAAGCATGTGGTAAACAGCCCCCTGTGTAGCATTGGATTTTGCCATGTTTTTTTCCTCCCTCACACACCTGCCCAGATTCTTTCTACTTGTCTGAACTGATGCTCCATAAGGCCTCTTATCTCAGTTTACTTTCTGTATCTTTATTGGTCTCTGGTTCTTTTTCTTTCCTTCTTTCCCGCTCTCTTTCTCTCCATCACTTTTTAATTGAACCAGTAAAAGAATAATTGACTTTTCTGAGGATAGTCAGTAGGGAGAACAGTTACAGATGCGCTTGTGAGCAAAATGTTCTAACAAGAATTGCTTCCTCATGCAAGAACATTTATGGGATTTGGACAAAAGCTCATATGAGTAGAATTGAAAATTAAGCAAACATGTCGATATTAGTGGTCATGTCTACACACCAGCATACAAATATAGATATACTGAAATATCTACAGGTACACTGAGGTTCATATCCAGGACATATTGTGGCTGGGCCGGTTCTTAAGTAGGTGGGAAGCCGGGCTCGGATCACAGGTAGATTTATGTAGCGCCTTTTATGTGGCTGGTGAAAAAGAAAACCCGGAAACGGATCTTCTGAGAACAAAAGTGCAAGTTTATTAAAGTTTCTTTAAAGAAAAAAAATTAGCTTGGAATAAACATTCAGCTTTGCACATTTTGAAAATTCAAACAAGGCTTAAGTCCTTAGGCTTCGCCTGGGGCCTCCAGGCTCATTATTCAATGTAAGTCCAAACAAACTGAAGCACCAAAAGAAAAACCACAAAAGTTTGGCTTTCAAGTTTCCTGCTGAACACCTCTGGTTGGGGAAGCCGTTCCCCGCAGAAAACCACATTAACGCCCTCTCTTTCCAGGTCTCAAGAAGGCACCTTAAAGTAGTTGGTAATGCTTTCTTTTCCTCTTAAAGCAATTTACAGTGGTACCTCGGTTTATGAGTGCACCGGTTTGCGAGTGTTTTGCAAGACGAGCAAAACATTTGCAAATTCGGAGCCTCGGAAACCGAGCATAGCTCGATTTACGAGCCCCCCCCCCCCCCGCTGCGATCCGGCATCCCCCTGCCTCAAACTGGCACCCCCCCCCGCCACGATCTGACACCCCCCGCCACGATTGGGCACTCCCCTGCCACGATCCGACCGACCCCAACACGATTGGGCACCCTCCAGACACGATCCGACATCCCCCCCGACACAATTGGGCACCCCCCACCACTTCTTACCCTCATCTGGGATCTTGAAGATCTGCCTACTCGTCTGCTGGGCCTTGAGCTTCTGAGCATGCTCAAGGCCTGCGAGTTACTCGCAGGCCTTGAGCATGCTCAGATGCTCAAGGCCCAGCAGACAAGTAGGCAGATCTTCAAGAGCCCAGATGAGGGTAAGAAGCGGCGGGGGGTGCCCAATTGTGTCGGGGGGGATGTCGGATTGTGTCGGGGGGGGGGGTGCCCAATCGTGTCGGGGATGGGAGGTTGGATCGTGGCGGGGGGGTGCCGGTTCGAGGCAAGGGGGGTGCCGGATCGCAGGGGGGGGTGCCTGATCGCAGGGGGGGGTCTTCAAGGGGAGCAATTCCGGTTCTCGGGGAGGGGGAACGCATCAAAGTGAGTTTCATTATTTCCTATGGGGAAACTCGCTTTGATAAACGAGCATTTTGGATTACGAGCATGCTCCTGGAACGGATTATGCTCGTAATCCAAGGTACCACTGTACTTTTGCCCTCCTCTAGCAGGGCTTTGTTCAGGATTCCTAATCCTGGACTGGATTCTTGGGGACAGTTAGCATAAACTCTCAGTCATACTCTCCCCCTATCTCCATGTCCTCTCCAGGTTCACATTCTTCACTAATACTGTCCATATCATAATTCAAAGATTCCTGGCTCAGACTATTCCCCCCGGCATCCTCAGACACTGCCTGCCAATTACCTCCTTGCCTGGGGGTTAGGTCTGTACTGACCGTGGCTGCTTTCTGCCAGTCTCTGGACTTTGCTTTCCAAGGTTGGTCCACCACAGTGAGATACCTCCCCGGGCTCTCAATTCCCCTCCTGCTAGGTTGTTTCCAGGATGGGGTCCTGGCTTGAGGCACCACTCCTCCCTGGTAGCTGCAAGCCTTCCTTGCTGAGTGCTGATTAGCAGTAGCTTCACCTGTGCTTCCTGGTTGCCACCCCCCCCAAGTGGTGTCAGAGGTTTTTTAATTTGCCTTTCCTGAGGGCTAGCCCCACCCCCTCCTGGGTTGGACCTTAGTTTCCCCACCTGAGGAAAGGAGCAATAGGGAGAGTAATTAGTGTCACCTGCCCTCCCCCTCTGACTCTTGGGCTTTGCTATGGCCTGATTTCCTTCTTCCCTTCCTGGTTGTGTTGGCTGGCCCCGCTCCGGGCCAGGTTTTCTCGGGCTCAAGACAGGGTGTATGCTGGGTTTTGTAGTTCTTGGCACTGGGACAGGAGCTTCCCTGTCACAATATGCATGCAGACACAGAGGTGTACTGAAACTGAAACACACATACACAGAAACATGATGGCAGATAAAGGCCCATCCAATCTGCCCATCCACAGCATCCATTATCTCTTCTTCTCCCTAAGCGATCTCATGTGCCTATCCCAAGCTTTCTTGAATTCAGACAGTTTTTGTCACCACCACCTGTTCCACACATCTACCACCTATTCTGTAAAAATGTATTTCCGTATATTACTCCAGCAGCATCTGGTATGGGAAAGCCTAGTAGAGCATCACACAGCTGTCTTAAGTAGCCTGATGGATACACTAATGGGCCATAGAGAGGAGGACCCAGGCCCATAAGACACTCTAACCACTACATTTATGATAGAAAGTGTGAGGCCACCAAAATTCACCAAAATCCTACTCTACCGCCATATAGATGCTAGCTGCAGCCATAAAGGCTATTCAGGTGGTAGACCAGGTAGGTATAGTAGGTTTTGGGGGAGTTTTGGAGGGCTCACACTAAATTATAACGGGGTTTTGGTGAGATGTACATCTGGCACCCTTTATGTGAAGTCTGCAGCAGTGGCCTCTAAGGTGGCCCACTGCTCTGTTGGTATGTTTGTATGGCCAGTAAAATTACAATGCTGGCGCTTCCCATATCCAAATGGTCTGCATTTGGACACTTGGAGCTTGGATGCATCTGTGGTCAAAAATACTGCATAAAGTTAGACGTCTTTGTAGCCAATGGGGTTCATAATAAAAAAAAAAAGTCTAAAAAGCGATCAGCTCAGCGGCCCCAGCAACCTGCCTACCCCCTACAGCAATGATCGCGGCAGGAGAGATGCCTCATCTCCCCTACCGCGATGCCATCACTCCTCTACCCGAACTGCCACGACCCGCGGCAGGAGAGATTCCCTATTTCTCCTGCCGCGGGTTGTGGCAGTTCGGGTAGAGGAGTCGGCTGGCCTGGCTGGCCTGTTGAACGGGCGGGCTTGGCACCCGTCCGTCCGGCCAACATTTAACAGGTATGGGGGTTGGGATTGGGGGTGGGGGGTCGTGGGTCGGCGGGGGGGTTGCCGGTTGGCGGGGGAAGGGCCGATCGGTGGTTTGGGGGGGCGGTCTTTGGGGGGGTTGTGTCGAGGGCAGGAGGGCCTGGGATCCCTCCTGCCTGTATTATAGTGGGGGTGGGGGGTAGGGGGTCTGCCTGGGCAGGAGGGGTTGGGCTCCCTCCTGACTGATCTTCTAGGGAGTGGGAGCGAGAGGCTAGGAGGGCTTGGGCTCCCTCCTGGCCGGATCGGACTCAGGGGGGGGGTTGGGGATCACGGGGCAGGAGGGCTTGGGTTCCCTCCTGCCCTGAACGTAATCGGGGGGGTTGGGGATCACGGGGCAGGAGGGCTTGGGTTTCCTCCTGCCCCGATGTCTTGGGGGGGGGGTTGGGGTGGATTCTGTAACTGGTGTTGTTTTTGACAGACACCGGTTATAGAATCCAGCTTTTAGGCGAAGGACTGGCTCCTCCTTCGCCTAAAAGCCCTTGTGTTGGACGTTTGGGGCTTAGGCGTTTTTTAGGTTCATTATGGGGTATAAGTTTAGACGTAGTGTGGTGGGTGGTCTGGTCATTTAAACAGCTGAAGGTAGAGGCAGGCCATTATAAAAAAAAAAACTCCTTTTGGACGTTTTTTTTTGATTATGGACATTTTCCCTGCTTCTACTTTCAACGTTTAAGGTCTTAGGCCAAAAGGGGACTTAGATGTTTTTTTTGATTATGCCCCTCCACATGTCCAAGCAGGTAATTTTTGGAAAAAAATTTGGACATCCAATACACTCAAATCTTTATCTGACTTTGGACTTCTAGCGGTAAACACACAAAGTCGGACTTAAACGCACTATTGAAAATGCCCCTCTTAGTCAAGCGATTTTCCACTGTTTTCATTCTGTATTTTTCTGACAACGAAAAAAGTGGAAAATCACTGGACTAAGTGTATAGCCCTCGATGGAGACTGCTCCAACTTTGTTGTTTGGGCTGAAAACTTTTCAGCAGCCCCTCGTAGTAATAATAATAATAATAACTTTGTTTTTTATATACTGCAACACCATATTAGTTCTGGGCGATTTACATCAACAGGACTATTACAAAATAGCGATCATTACATGTCATATAACACAGCAGTAATATTCGAATTACAAATCATTTCAATCAATTTACATTTCATAATTGCTGTCCAGTGACAAATTTATCAAATAAATATGTTTTCAAAAACCTTCTAAAAGAATAGTACGACTGGGTTTGTGGTAACAGAGTATTCCATCATATATTTATTTTTCCTGCTTGATAGGTTAATGGTTTTTCCCCAAAATCTTTTATAACAACAGGCCTTTTGGGAGCGCTGCGAAATCTCCATTGATCAGTGACCTCACACGACAACCCATTTAGTTGTATATTGTATATATATTTATTAGTAATCAAAAATAGTCAGCTTACAAAGAATAAGTCTCAGCCAATTGAGTTAACAGATAGCATATATAGAATGCCAGCCTTCTGTATACCTGGTGTCTGTTCTGCTTAATCCATTAGTAAACTGGTCTTTTATACATTCTTAGCAACCTAAGACCACATTAGTACATGCTGTGTTCTTGATTTCTATTGGAAATTCATAATTGTCATTTCATTATCAGTTAATTAATTGGTTAACAACATAGACTTTCTGAGTCATATTGAAGTGTGATGTCTTATTGCCAAATGGCTTTCCTGATTTCCCTGACATTTGTGCTTTTAATATCAAGAATCACTAATTTCCAAGCAAGGCCCATCTTATTCCTGTTACTTATTTGCATAGTTATCAATTTCATATCCTTGTGGTTGGTATTATTTCTGATAAGTCAACTTAACCTGGAATTATAGTGATGTGTTACTTTCCTTCTGATGCTGCTAATTTCCGTTATCATAAACAAACTACCGTACTTGTTTGCCATTGTCAGCAGATGTTTGCTAGTTTCTGTGTGAAAGATGAGTTTCGCATGAAAACTGCTTATGTTAGCAGAGAGAGAAATTATATGAGAGATGTGATTCTTCTAATAGTTTGTTCAGGGTGCTTTTAGGCCTAAAGTAGCATTACCATATTTCTGTTAATCTGAGGTTCACAGGGGTCTGTCTTTACCTCCAGTTTCATGGAGGTCTTAGGATCTTCACCTGTACAGGTCTTTGTCCTCCACCTCTTCCTCACTTTGGTGCCGTGAAAGCATACCAGTAGTTTTTTTTGAGTGTTCTTGTTGGACTTGAATATTGCAAAGTGGGAAATAAGGTAGATAGGTACTAAGCCAAATGACTGTTATAGGGGAAAACACCCTCCAGGGATTCAAGACAAATTTAAACAAGTTCCTGCTGAACCAGAACATACACAGGTAAGACTAGACTCAGTAGAGCACTGGTCTTTGACCTAAGGGCCACTGCGGGAGCGGACTGCTGGACACGATGGACCACTGGCAATTCTTATGTTCTTATGTTCTCTGGCTTCAAACAGTAGCTAATGGAGTAAGAGGATAAAGTTAGGACAGCAAAATGTTTATCCTAACTTGGCTGTCTTAACTTTATCTGCTGAGCTAATAGGGCACTGCTCTGCATATCAGCCAATGCCTGGTCAACTTCCAGGTGGCTACAGATACCCAGATATTCAATGCTAGAAGCTGGATATGGCCTGCCATTGGATATCAGGACTCAGCTTAACATGCGGTAGTGAGTGGCCTAAAAACCTCTGGTCATCATCAGCTCAATATTGACTCCATATTTTATATATAGTACCACTCCTATTTTTATAGACCCATCCTCCTATTCTATAGGGGAAAATCCTTAGGCTCCTGGTGCTAGTATGCCAGGGCTGCTTATAAATGAAATGGAAAGAATGAGGAAAGCAGGAATGCACAAAGCCACAGCAGAAATGTGAATTCTGATGTCATCTGCTGTACAATGTTGTGTTTAGAGTTCAAATCAAGCCCCTACGCCAGGGGTGTCCAATGTCGGTCCTCGAGGGCCGCAGTCCAGTCGGGTTTTCAGGATTTCCCCAATGAATATGCATGAGATCTATGTGCATGCACTGCTTTCAATGCATATTCATTAGGGAAATCCTGAAAACCCGACTGGACTGCGGCCCTCGAGGACCGACATTGGACACCCCTGCCCTACGCCTACAAAAGGGTTACCATATGGCCCCAGAAAAAAGAGCAAAACAAAAAACAAGTGGGGAAGGGACTGTATACATCAACCTATATTCTTTAAGGCGTTTTTGTTTTTAGTTATGACGCTGCCAGTTTTTTCCTGCAAGCGTTAATATTGAAGTCATTTAGCACAGCATTACAAGCCTAGAGCCATTTCTTGGAATATATATTATATCAGCGCCATCAACTAGATCACAAGCCTACCCCTGAAGAAGGCTTTCTAGTGGAAGCCAAAACACAAACTGTGTTGGATCCAAGAATATAAGCAAAAGAGGACTCTCAATAAGGCTTGGTGTTTTACATATAAAATATGTTTTTATGATTATTTTCAATAAGTTGTAATTGGTCTATAGATTGATGTGTACAGTCCCTTCCCCACTTGTTTTTAGTTCTGCTCTGCTTTGCGTGGGGTTGAGTTTTCCTGTCTCTTGTGGAGTCCAGAAAAAAGAGAACAGATTGAGACATCCAGGTTTTACTTCCATTGCTTTCAACGGAAGTAAAACCCAGATGTCTCTATCTGTCCTCCTTAGCTCCATTTCTTTCAGTGGAAGTAAAACCCGGATGTCTCTATCTCTCCTCATTTTTCTGGAGCCATATGGTAACCCTACCCTACTTGTCTGTGTTGCCTGCTGAAGTATTGGCTTCCGTGTGACATATGTTGCTGCTGTTAGAAAGGGGTAAAGTGATAAATAAATTTATGTAAACCGTTCTGAGCTCCCCTGGGAATAAATAAATACTACTATTTATCATTTCTATAGCGCCACCAGGTATACACACGGCTGAACACCAAACATGGAAAAGACAGTCCCTGCTCAAAAAAGCTTAAAATCTAGTTATGATAGACAGACTGGACAAAAAGGTGCATCTATACACAGTATTCAGGTGGGGAATTACAGAGGGACTGATATGACAGATATGGGTGCTTAGCAGATGGGTTGGAGTTAGGAATTGAAAGCAGCAGCAAAGAAGTGGGATTGGAGCATGGATTTGAATACTGCCAGAGACGGAGCTTGACTTAACGAGTCAGGCAGTTGGTTCCAGGCATACGGTGCAGCAAGGTAGAAGGGATGGAGTCTGGAGTTGGCCATAGAGGAGAGCACAGAACTAACCGACTAAAAATCATACAAAATACGGCTGTTCGTTTGATTTTTTAATCTGAGAAAACACGATCATATCAGTGTATATTATCAAAAGCTTCACTGGCTACCGTTTGAGGCTAGGATGTTATTTAAATTTGGATGCATTTGTTTTAAAGTTTTATTTGGCTTAGCACCGGCTTACCTTGTTTCTCATTTTAGTTTTTTAATTTCTAAGAAAAATATTCGTAGATCTGGTTGGTTTTATTTTCCTTCAGCAAATGCATGTCATTACAAAAAGTTTTGGATAGGACCTTAGCATTCCAAGCAGGATTAATGCATTCATGTTTGAATCTTCTTGTTTCTCCATTTCTTACTTACTATCAGTTTCGAAAAGATCTTAAAACCCACTTATTTAAACAATATAATATACATTACTGATTTTCATATTATCATGTAGTTATAATGTACTTTTATGGCCTCTTTTACAAAGTTGCCGCTGCGCTAACGGCCCTGAAGCCCATAGAGATTTAAAGGGCTTCGGGGCTGTTACCACGCGGCAGCCGCTAATGCGGCTTTGTAAAAGAGGCCGTTAATCTTTTTATCTATACTTATTTTACTTTATATTGTGTTTTTTTTATTCATTAGTTTTAATGCTTGTATTAGTTACTTAGAATTTTATTATGTATGATGTTATTATTATATTGTATGCTGAGTACCTATTGTGTAAACCGCTATGTTATATAAAAATAAATTATTATTATTATTGGCTGGAGTTATGAGGAATATTGTAATTGGATTCTGAATTTTTCTTGAAATGTTTCATTTTTGACAATTTAAATTAGAGGTCTGTTTCACCTTTCTCCTTATAACCAGATAATTAATATAAATAGCCAAAGAAAATACATTTCAAGGGAAACAGATCAGACAAGGACATGCATTAAGGATGTTACCACTTCAATAGCTTACTGACACCAGTAATCGGTGCCGCTAGTCCATTAAACCTTGTGTTACTTTTCAGTTTCATACCATCCTGGGGCAATTGGGATGTTACTAAGGGTGTGAAGAATGTCAGGCTAAATTATTGTAGCAGAAGACAGACAATCTGCTTCTAACTCTAGGGAATAATCATTTTGGCAAGGTGGGGAGGGGGCAACTGCTCCTGGACACTCATCAGTTAGTTCTAATCAGGACTGATGTTTGCGCCTGTATCACCAATCAGAGACTATACTGAAGCCAATTAAAATATTTCTAATTGCATCGAGCTTAGAGCATGACTCTGTGTATATATCACTTTGCTCCTTTCTAATGCCGTTACATGTGCAAAATGGAAACCATGACTTTCAGCAGGCAAGACAGCTTACTGTGGGCTTGATTTGAACTCTGAACATGACAAGTCACTTTAAACATCCACCAGTGAGGCCCTAGCTACATAAAGCTTGGAGATCCCTTGTTAATAAGTTATACCATATCGTATACCCTAGAAATTTATTTATCTAATTCGTTTTCTATCCCAAAGAGCTCAGAACGTGTTACAGGTTAAACATGCATAATATACAGTTAACAGGTTATGATTTGCAGTAGATTTGCCATAATTATAGTACAAGTTTACAATTGTCTATAAGGACACCTAGTAATACATATATGGAATTTTTTTTAAACAATTTTAATGTACATTGATATACATGTGCTAAAATTATTTCTGAACTTTTGTGAGGCCCTAAGCTGGAGTTTATAGGTAAATCTGGCACTAACATCCACACACCTAAAGCCACAGCATCACAGAAAAATTGAGCTTAAGAGATATCAAGTGCCACTTAGAATCACAGACAGAGCTGAAAAGGTTTTCAGGAGACCACCCAGTTCATCTTCTGTCTCTGGTACTTTATTTCCTATGAAATATATAGGGACAGTGGTAAAAAGCTTATATAAAAATAAATCATAAAACCCTCAGTAAGCATGACACTGCCACTCTATTCACACAGAGACTGCAATGTTTTGTGAAGAATGTGTGCTGCCTGGTCTGATTCGGTGGATGATTTAAGCTAAGTGGATGATTTTGTGCGCTGGTTGTTCTTTTGAGTTTCTGGACATTAAAAATATGAGCTGCATTGAATATCAAAACGAAAAATTGTTTTGGGGAGGTTTTTATACCAATTCTGTAGCCCTCTCTTTTATGAACGCATAGCACGGGTTTTAGCCCCAGCAGCAGCGGTAACTGTTCCGAAGCTCATAGGAATTCTATGAGTGTCGGACCAGTTACTGCCGTTGCTGGCGCTAAAACCCAGGCTATGCGTTCGTTAAAGAGGGAGTAAGTTAGGAAGCGTATTTATTTTGTTACTTAGTTTTCTATTCCGTTCTCCCCAATGAGCTCAGAACGGATTACACATGAGTGCTAAATGGCACTATGTAAGAATTTCCTTTGTTTCTGAGGCTTTTCCTTCCCCATAATTTAGAACATGTGAATGGAAGAGTGTTGGTGTTGTGTTTACAGTGGGTTGTGTGAGTATTTTTTGATAAACATGAGAACATAAGAATTGCCGCTGCTGGGTCAGACCAGGGGTTCATCCTGCCCGGCAGTCCACTCACGTGGCACCCCCAGGTCAAAGACCAGTGCTCTAAATGAGTCCAGCGTATGTCCCAGTTTAGCAGGAACTTGTCCAGCTTAGTCTTGAAACCCTTGAAGGTTTTTTTCATGTACCACAGACTCCGGAAGAGCGTTCCAGCTCTCCACCACTCTCTGGGTGAAGAAGAACTTCTTTACATTTGCATGGAATCTATCCCCTTTCAACTTTAGAGATTGCCTTCTCATTCTCCCTACCTTGGAGAGTGTGAACAGTCTGTCTTTATCTGCTAAGTCTATTCCCTTCATTATCTTGAATGTTTTGATCATGTCCCCTCTCAGTCTCCTCTTTACAAGGGAGAAGAGGCCCAGTTTCTCCAATCTCTCACTGTATGGCAACTCCTCCAGCCCCTTAACCATTTTAGTTGCTCTTCTCTGGACCCTTTCGACCTGTACTGTGTCCTTCTTCATGTACGGCGACCAGTGCTGGACGCAGTACTCCAGGTGAGGACGCACCATGGCCCGGTACATTATTTCCTAAACCATTCCAAGTAATATGTTTGACTTACTCCAATCCCACTAAGATGGTTATTTCTTCAATAGTACTCTAACTTGGAATCACATATAGCTCATAAATACCTCTTATTCCAAGTGATAAATATCCATTGTGATATATAATTCAACCACTCTTAATAGCTATAAATTTCATAACTTTACTGAAACTTCAGACCTCAAAAACACCACTCATCGCTCAAATGTTTATCATAACAATAAGCTTGATGTGTTGTCTCCTCACTGGCCCTCTTTTTTTATCCGTATTGGATATCAATATTTAAAGTGCAATAGTTTCAAAGTGCTTAAAAAGTGCTTTAAAGTGCTACTAGTCAAATGCTTTTACATATATTACTAAAGGTTTATGACTGCACTTTAAATACTGAAATCCAATTAGGATTAAAACAAAGTGGGTCAGTGAGGAAACAACACGTCAAGCTTATCGCTATGATAAACATTTGAGCGATAAGTGGTGTTTCTGAGGTCCAAAGCTTCAGTAAAGTTATGAAATTTATAGCTATTAAGAGTGGTTGAATCATATATCACAGCGGATATTTATCACTTGGAATAAAAGATATTTATGACTTACTCCAGTGACAGAGATTTTGCCACCTCCCTAGGTAATTTGTGCCATTGCTTGCCTATTCTCCCACGTACAAAGTTCTTCCTGAAATCTCACCTTAATCTCCCCTGCTGTACTTTAAACCCACTAGTTCACGCTCTTTCACCATTCTCATTATCAACTTCCTTTATGTCACTTTTTTCAAACACTAAGCACATTGGAGAAAATTTTATATAGGCCGCCCAAAATGAGGCGCTCGGTTTTGGACAGGAATCTTTGAGATGCACACAAAGTATTTGGCTGAATTGGTGATAACAATCAATTATTGGCTTAAGCACTTAGGGGGAATTTTTATAAATTGTGTCTGATATGCGCCTATAATATGTCAATCACATTTAGGTACCTATTACAGTATCACGCCTAACTTAAATCTTAGAGAAGTTGCTTTCCATTTTATTGTGAGCTTGAATGTAGTTCCCGATTTGGATGTCTCATCCATGAGGCTATGTAACTTATACGTAAAGTAAGGTTGGGAGCCTTTGCCAGCCCCAGCTCCTAAAGATGCTATAAAGCGAAACACAGTCCTATGTCGGGCGTGACTCTTGATGATCTTTTTAAAACAGCTTTTGTGGAGTTGACTGTTTATGATTCTATCAGATGTGGTATGACGGGTGATACAGAACTTCTGCCTAAACGTTAGATGCATAAACCTTGCAAATTGACTTTTGATGCCGAAGGCACAATGGACTTGGGAGATAGTATTCTTTTAAACATGGGGGAAGGGAAGGGCTTTCAATGTAATAGTGGTTAGGGGTTATGTTTATGAATATTTATTGATTCATTGATGTATTGTATGCAAAAATTGTGGTGATATATAACTGTTTAATATTTGAATTTATAGTAGTTGATAGCTTCTTTAGGCTTGATGTATAGAATTAACTGAAGCTATAGGTTTGCCCCGCTATTGGTGTGAATTAACTTAAAACTTAGGCACCTGTAATGCAGGCCAAGGTTTTAAAGGCCTACATTACAGGCTCTCGGAGAAAGTGTGAACTCGCAGGCCTTGAGCATGCGCAGATGCTCAAGGCCCAGCAAAGAAGAGGACACAGATCTTCGGGCACCGGCACCGGCATGAACTGTGCCGGTGCCGGTAGCCAGATGGGGGGTAAGCAGCATGTTCGGGTGGGTCTGGGGGATTTCAGATCGTGGCGGGGGGGATGCGATGTGAGCGGGGGGAATGCCGGATCGCGGGGGGGGAGGGTGCCGGATTGCGGGGGGGGGGGGGGGGGGGAAGGATGGCGGATCACGCAGGGGGGGCCTTTGGGGGGAGCAATGCCAGTTCTCAGGGGGGGTAGAGCAGCGCCGCTGGCCTTGGGGGGTGGGGTGGGTGGGAACATATCAAGCGAGTTTCCCTTAGTTCCTATGGGGAAACTCGCTTTGATATACGAGTATTTTGGTTTACGAGCATGCTTCTGGAACGAATTATGCTCATAAACCAAGGTACCACTGTATTCTATAAAGGCTGTTCCACTAGGAATGGCCTTTATAAAATTCATAGCTTTTTTCTAGGTACCTTAAATATTACAACTTGGACCTTAGTGGTGCCCCTGTATGTTCTATGAAGTTTTGTCACACACAGATTGAAAGCACCTGCATTGTCATTGGTCCCTTTTATATTTTCATAAAGTTCAAGTTTCAAGTTTTATTAAAATTTGATGTGCATGCAATGTCAAATATTTCAAAGCGTATTACAAATTTAAAATAGGGAAAATCCATATGGCAGTTTAATACACAATACAGTGCTTAAAGTGCTCTTATTTATAATTTAAATATTTTTATACAGTACTCATCTTTTTTTGCAAACGCGGCTAGGGGTACATACTCCGACATCGGACTATGTTTCGCCACAGGCTGTTTCAAGGATTTCCCCCTTTAGTTGCCCACGGGATATCATGGAATATCTGAATCACCTCTTCCAAATCAAGGTGGGGAGAGATGATTCAGATATTCAAACAACACTAAATCATAAAAAGCTCAGCAATGAAAGATAAGTGTTGCATTCTTATAATATTCATGAAATTATTAAAATTATTTTTGGAGTGAAGAATTATTTATAAAAAAGATCAATGAGGATAAAGGCTGATTCCTAGAAAAACCTTATGGTTCAGACAACTGATATCAGTGGAACAGCTATCTGAAAATCCCCCCCCCCCCAAAAAAAAAAGTGAAAATATAAAGAAAAATTTAAAAAAAACATAGCTTAAGAACACACCTGATATATAGCAAGGTGCTTCTATCAGTACAACATCACCAAGGGGTCCTTTTATCAAGCCGCGCTAGCGGGATTAGCACGTCGGATATTTCATCACGCGCTAACCCCCACGGCCAGCTAAAAATCTAACGCCTGCTCAATGCAGGCGCTAGTGGCTAGCGCAGCAGGCGGTTTAACATTAACATGTGGTATTACGTGCATTAAACCCCTATCGCAGCTTGATAAAAGGACCCCTAAAATCATCCCCATCCTTTCTGAGACTACTGCTGAACCACCTCTTCGCTCTACAATCGGTACAAATCTCCGCTGGATGATTTGTCTTCTGCCAGCCTCGCTACACTTACCTCACCCCTCTCTTCAAATCACTTCACTGGTTCCCTATCCGTCCTTGCAAACTCCTATTACTAACTTACAAGTGTGTTCATTCTGCAGACTCTCAGTATCTCCCCTCTCTTGTGTCTCCTCATACACCTCCCTGAGAACTCTGTTCCTCAGACAGATTGCTTTTATCAGTACACTTCTCCTCCACTTCTGATTCTAGACCGTTCCTTTTATCTCACCGCCCTGTATGCCTGGAATAAACTACCTGAGTCATTGCGTAATCCCCGTTCCTGACCTTGTTCAAAAGTAGGCTGAAAACCCACCCAACTTTCAACTCATAACCTTATTCCCCTCTACCCCTTTGCTCATCACCTTAGCCTGCAGTTTAACCATTCCCTCTAAATGTAACCCCTACCCTGGTATGCTGTTTGTCTGTCATAATTGTTTAGATTGTAAGCTCATTCGAGCAGTGACTGTCTCCTTTGTGACTCTGAACAGCATTGCGTATGTCTGATAGCGCTCTAGAAATAATTAATAGTAATAGCATAGGGCTTTGGAATGGAAGTGGCCACAGGGCCCCCCCAAAAATTGGCAGTCGGCAGTCAGAAGAGTTATGGCTTTCCCAACTCCGCCACCTAACTCCTCCTTGGCCACTGTTATTTTAAATCTTTGCAGCTGTCAGAGGCAATGATTGAGCCTGCTGCCGTCGGAGTACCTCGGAAGACTTCATTCTGCGGCATCCTGACTTCACGGGAACAGGAAGTTGCTGCAGAATGAAGACTTCCGGGACAGGCTGATGGCAGCAGGCTCACTCATTGCCGCTGATGGCTGCCCGAAGATTTAAAATGGCAGCGACTGGAAAGGAGGTAGTTGGGGGAACCAGAGGCTGGAGAGAGAGGTCTAGGGTAGAGCTTTTAGGACCTCCAAACAAAATAGCGTTTTCTTATCAAGCGGCCTTATGCTGGAATTCTTTCCCTCCAGCTATTAAATTGGAAACCCATCATATGAGATTAAAAAAAAAAAGAGTTGGAAGACTTCTTTATTTCAGAATCAGGAAAGTAACATAAAAGATATTTAAGGGGTTGATATTCAAAGCAATTTAAATGGACAGGAGAGGCTCCTGGCTGTTTAAATCGCTTGTGGCAGGGCTATCCATAGATATTCAATAGCAATTATCTGGATAGTTTCACTGATGATCCCCTCTAACGGCCTGTGTAAAAACTGGATAGTTTGTGGGCGGTCTAAGGGTGGAGTTAGCTGCAAATTTCAGTAGTCAGTGCCGAAAGCCACACATGCCCTGGCATTGAATATCTAGGGTTAAGTCAGCATGCAGCTGGAAATGGCTTGTAAGCCACTCACCACTGTGGTCTGAACCCTGACCTACTACTATTAATTATTTCTATAGTGCTACCATATGCATGCAGCGCTGCACAGAGTCACAAAGAAGAAGAAAACAGTCCCTGCTCGACAGAGCTTATAATCTAAATAGGCAAGACAGACAAACAGGAAGTTGTCTGGATACAGTTAAGGGGAACGGTTAATCAGCGGCCTGTTTTTAAGGGCAGAGGAGTAGGGTTAAGGATTGAAAGCTATATCAAACAGGTGGGTTTTCATGTCTGCTTTTAAAAAAGGGAAGGGGCCTGACGGACAAACTCCGGTAATTTATTCCAGTCATAAGGGGCAGCTAGATGAAAGGAACGAAGTCTGGAGTTGACAGTGGAGGAGAAGGGTAACGCTAAGAGAGACTTATCTGAGAAACGGAGACCTGTAAGTTTTTATTTATTATTGAAACTTTATGAAATGTTGTAGATATCGTAACTCCTACAAATGCTCTAGACTCTTTTATTGTAATCCATACTGGATAACATTTTGACAGTGGCGGGATATAATTTTTTTAGTGTATTGTATTGTTCTTCCCTTTGTTTTGCTTCTCTCACCACTGAAAGCCATTTTCTTTTACTTTCATCGTTGTGTAGCAGAAAGTCTCAAATATTTACAAATTGTCGCCATCCTTACTGAAGCGGTACTATGATGGAGGCTCCTATGACGGCTTTGTTGGGTTGATGGGCAGGAGGAACACAGGTAAGGCTTCTCTGCTGTTATTCCTCTTGTGCTTCTTTACTGAAAAGCAAAGAATCAAATCTGAGATGGAGTGAATTGACATCACACCCAAAAGAGGAGTCTGAGTCCTTGGGCACTGTCCCTGTTAGTTACAGATGGAAAAAGGAAACAGCAGGACTGGCTCAGCCTGTCAGGACTGACCTGGGACAGGTGGGCAGCCCTACTGGCCAGTGACAAGAGTTGAATGTAGAACAATTCCACGATTATGTGGCCTAATGGATAAGGCATCTGACTTTGGATCAGAAGATTAAGGGTTCAAATCCCTTCATGGCCAGTAATTTGGGTTTTGGCCAGGTACTGGATTGGCCACCATGAGAACGGGCTACTAGGCTTGATGGACCATTGGTCTGACCCAGTAAGGCTGTTCTTATGAAGGTGGCCTTTTCATTGGTTGAGAACCAACATTTGGTTTTTTTTCACTCCAAGATGCAGACCACTACCAGTACTGATTCTATCTAATGATGATACATAAATGCTCACAAAAACCACTACAACTTCCTCCCATGCATTTAAAAAAAATATTTATTCATTTTAAAGCCTAAAATAAGTGCAACATATTATACAGATATTTTACACTTTAACAGCACTTAAATTCTGTCAAATTATATTTTATGACAAATACATATATCATCCCCCCCTTTCTACATATCCAACAAATGCACTCAAATTAAAAGTATCTCCCCACCCAATCTGGACATGTATGATCAATGGGAAAAATCAACAATCACTCCTTATAAAATTTTGTCAATGGCTCCCAAACATTCCCCCCATGCATTTGATTTGGAGAAAAGCCATAGATGAGCTCCCGGCAGTGGAAGCAGTCCATAGCACTACTACTACTATTTATTATTATTTCTATAGCACTACTAGATGTATACATTTATTTATTTAATTTGTTTTATATCCTATCCTCCCCAGAGAGCTCAGAACCATATTTTTTGCTTCATAAGACGCACTTTTTTTCCACCCAAAATTGGGTGGAAATTTTGTTCCATCTTATGAAGCAAAAGTAACATTTTAAAACACCCCCACCCACCCCATTGTATCTTTTCAAAATGTCCCTCTCGTTGGGGGTACGCGAGCTTACTGCCGCCGCTGCTCCCTACTGGCCACCACTGCGCTGCAACTCCAGGAAGGGAAGGGCCAGCGTGCCATGCTGGACACTGCCTTCCTCCCTCCCTGCCGCGCTGAAGCCTGCCTACTCTCCGCCGATTCCTCCTCCTCTGGCTTGGGTCTGCCGCCGCCGCCGCGCCGCATCTCAAAGAAGGGAAGGGCCAGCGTGCAACGATTGCATGTTGCCGGCCCACAAGCCTTCTCCCGGCAAAAAATACGATAACATACATAATAATTAAAACAAACGAAATACAGACAAGTAGGTCTATACAATAACCCCCGCCCCCCCTTTTAACAAAACCATAGCGCGCTTTTAGTACCAGCCGTAGCAGTAATGGCTCTAATACTCATAGAATTCCTATGAGCATCGGAGCTTTTATCTCTGCAGTCGGCGCTAAAAACTGTGCTACAGTTTTGTAAAAGGGGAGGTTAATGTGCAATTAATGTAATTACGCAGATGGGATATAGACAATTTGTGTTTTACGGAATGTATGGCAGGAGGAGAAGGAAAGGGATTGAATGCTCTACTCTGGTGATGATGAGTGGAGGATGTTGGAGTCTAGTGCTATACTGTACACAAGCGCATGAGACAGTCCCTACTCATCAGAACTTAGAATGATGCTGATGTTGCTTTATCCCCCCCCAAAAAAAAAAATGTTTGGGGCTACAAAATTAAGAAAGGGAAGGAGGACTTGTATGCTGCTTTGGCATTTTAAAGCTGACATTCAAAGTGGTGGGCACTGGAGAATTAAGTGACTTGTCCAGGGTCACAAGGAGCAGCACTGGGATTTGATCTCACAACCAGTGAGCCACAACCCTTCCTCTTATATGTACCAATCACATATACCAAAATCAGGAAAGTAACATAGAAAACAGAACTATAAGGGGTCCTTTTACTATGGCACAAACCTATTTAGCGTGCACTGATTAATATAGTGTGCACTAAATGCTAAGGCGCCCATGGGGAGAGTGTGGCACAGTGGTTAAAGCTCCAGCCTCAGCACCCTGTGGTTGTGGGTTCAAACCCACGCTACTCCTTGTGACCCTGGGCAAGTCACTTAATCCCCCCATTGCCCCAGGTACTTTAGATAGATTGTGAACCCGCCGGGACAGAGAGGGAAAACTGCTTGAGTACCTGAATAAATGCATGTAAACTGTTCTGAGCTCCCCTGGGAGAATGGTATAGAAAATTGAATAAATAAATAAAAAAAATAAATAAAAAAATTATATTCTATGGGCACCTTAGCATTTAGCATGTGCTAATCTTTAGCACACGCTAAATCGGTTTGCACACCTTAGTAAAAGGACCCCAAAATTTATTATAAAAGATAATTTACAGAAAATATAAGTTTTCAATTTTTTGTGAAATTGCATATATGAAACCTACTCAAACTTCCTGAGGCGAGAAATTCCATATTTTTGCTGATTGATAAAAGAAAGGCTTCTGCATCTTAGGCCTTTCACAGAAGGAAAATCCAAAAGCAAATAATTCCCACTGTGAGCAGAAGAACAAAAGCTTAACAAGTACATTGAAGAAGACAAATTTGCAAAGGAACATCTCCCTAAATCTTTAAAAATCAAAACAATATATCTTAAACAATGAGCAAGCCTACACAGGTTATCAACAGAAGTTGCATAAGTAAAGGAGAAACCAAAAAAAACCACTGTGGAGTAACGATGTTCCTGAAATGGACTTTATTGAAGATTTGAAAGTTCCAAAAGTCAACATAAGAATCTACTTAAAAGCAAAGTAATCCACATAAAAACCTTTAGGACCTAGAGCTACATTCACAAAGCAAACTGATCATGTACCGATCGGTTTGCGAGCCCTTTGCGACTCGATTTCCCTCCGATCCAATTCACTAACCTGTGTAGTGATCCCATCCCGATCCATGCATGCAAATGAGGGGAATCGGCATGCAAAGCAGTAAGGAAGTGACTCAGTAAAATAAAAAAAGCAACACCAACTGGGCTGGCCGATCCAAAGTAAGCGACTGCTGAGGACCAGTCGCTGAGGTCCTTTCTGACTGCCCTGCTTCTCTGCCCCGATCTGCTCTCTGCCCTGATGTCCTGCCTGCCTGCTCTCTGCCCTGTCTCAGCCCTGACCTCCTGCCCTTCCCCGTACTGTGAGCCCGTGGTTTTAACCCATGGGTTAAAACCACAGGTTCACTGGGCTGTTTAAAAGTAAAAGTAAAAAAAAAAAGTTGCGGCTCTTAGACGCATGCACAGACCCTCTACAGAGGGTCTGCGCATGTGTCGGGATTGCTCTCTAGCGATCAGTGTGGTGGGTGGGGGGAGTGTCAACGATTGTTTTTATTTGCATGTAGGCCTTTTGTGAATTTGTCGGCCTGTATGCAATCGGGCACGGATCGGACATGGAATCGAGGGTTAGTGAATCTAGCCCCTAGTCCACTGAGAGCGTAGGACTCCCATAAGTAAAGAAGACAGATTATTTTATTTCATTTTTTCTGACAGATAAACAAGACAAAATAAGAAATTATAGGGTTTTATTATTATGGGAATAATTATAACATGGGCATTAAATGGGTGAATAAAGGAGTTAAGAGTTAAAAGCAGCTTCGAAAACTTGAGATTTTAGCCTAGATTTGAATAGGGCCAGCGACAGAACAGGATGTGCTGACTCTAGAAATCTGTTCCAGTGTACAGCATAGCAAGAGGGAAGGAACTTAGGGCTCCTTTTACTAAACGGTGCTAGAGATTTTTTTTGGTGGTGAGGTTTTTAGCGCAGGCCAGTGAGGTAAATGCTCTGACACTCATAAAATTCCTATGAGCGTCAGAGCATTTACCTCACCGGCCTGCGCTAAAAACCTCTAGCGCCGTTTAGCAAAACCCAGTGTTAGTCTAAAATCGGTGATGGAGAAACGAGGGTACAGATGAGAGTGACTTAACTTGTACTTGGTGAATGGAGTTCGCCTGGGAAGGGCGTAGGGAGAGATAAGAAAGGTGGGATTCAGAGGGACTGCAAAATGAATGCACTTGTAATCAGTGCTCCCTCTAAGCGGGCGGGTGTAGTGAGCAAAATTTTTTTCGCTGTGCGCTAAAAATATCGGGCGCCAGCGCCAACTCGCCCGATTCTCCTCTCGCCGCCCTGCCATCTCCGTACGCCGTGCGCTGTGACGTGAAACTTGTGCGCTGCGAGGCAATATTTTGTGCGCCAGCGCACGCCAGCGCAGCTTAGAGGGAACACTGCTAATTCAGCAAGAGGAGTTTGAACTGTATACGGAAATAGACACTGAGGCAGTGAAGTGACTTATGAAGAGGGGTTACGTGAGTGTAGTGTCACTGATGGAAGGCAAGTCGTGCAGCAGAATTTTGAATAGTTTGAAGGGGCGAGAGATGCTTTAGTGGGAGAACTGTGAGAAGAGTGATCTAAGTGGGAGGTAATGAAAGTGTATATATGAGTTTTGTTAGTGTGTTCAGAAAGGAAGGGGCACATTTTGGTGATTTTTTAGAGAAATAAATGATAGGTTTTAACATTAGATATTCATAGAGAAAAAGAGAGAGGACTAAAAAATAATCCCATTGTTATGAGCTGGGGACACAGTATGATAGTGTAATCTTCAGAAATAGAGAAGTGGGGAATAAGGGAAGTAGGTATAGGGAGAAAGATAAGAAGCTCAGATTTGGCCATGTTCAGTTTTCAGATTGTAACGTAGTAAATGACAGCAGATAAAGACCTGAATGGTCCATCCTGTCTGCTCAATAGTTACATGTATTATAAATTCATGATTAAATAAAATTGTCTTATCTTTTATATTTCTGGGACATAGAATAAAGTCTGCCTGGTACTGTCCATAGGTTCCAACTACTGGAGTTGCCATTGAAGCTTACTCCAAACCATCTCGTTTGCAGGATACAGACTGTAAAAGTCTGCCCAGCACTATCCTCATGTTCCAAATTCCTGGCATTTCTGTCAAAGCCCTCCCCAGCCCATCATAAAACTAATTACCAAATACAGGACACAAACCGTACAAATCTGCCCAGCATCAGTCTTCGTTCTTCAATGTATATCCTTCATTTTCGGAATTAGAGATCCTCTGTGTTCTTCCCATGCTTTTTTGAATTCTGTCTCCATTTTCCTCTTCATCACTCCCTCGGGAGGGCATTCCAGGCATCAGTCACCCTTTCCGTGAAAACTAATTTCTTAACTATACTCCTAAGTCTACCACTCAGCAACCTCAATTTATGCCTTCTAGTTTTACCATTTTCCCTTCTCTGGAAAAGATTTGGTTCTATATCAATACCTTTCAAGTTTTTAAATATCTGTATCATATCTTCCCTGTCCCTCCTCTCCTCTAGAGTGTTCATATTCAGGGCTTCTCATACGTCTTTTGGTACAAATCGCCTACAGTTTCCGTTGCCTTCCTCTGGACTATTTCAAATCTTCTTATATCCATTGCCAGATACAGTCTCCAAAATTGAACACAATACTCTAATTGGGGCCACACCAATGACCTGTACAGGGGCATGAACACTTCCTTTCTTTTGCTGGTTACGCCTCTCTCTACATATATAGCCTATAGCCACCACCTTGTCACACTGTTTCTTCTCCTTCAGATTGTCAGACACTATCACTCAAGGTCCCCCTCTCCATCCGTGCATATCAGCCTCTCACCTACACACACATGGCTTCCTTGGATTTCTACTCTCCAAATGCATCACTCTGTACTTCTTTGCATCTAATTTTAGTTGTCAGCCATTAAACCATTCATCTAACTTGTGCAAATCCTTTTTCATGTCTTCCACTCCTTCTGAGGTGTCCACTCTGTTACAAATCATGGTATCATCCGCAAAGAGGCACACCTTACCTTCTAACCTTTCAGCAATGTTGCTCACAAACATACTACACAAAATTGGTCCTAGCACTGATCCTGATCAGTAATGCGGCAGAGTGAATTCACTGGCGGACAAGGCCAAAGCAGCCTGTTTAGAGTGCTGCCGGCCCGACGCTGCTTAGGGAGGTATGTAGGGCTCGCTCACGGTTGGCGGGGTTCGGATGGGAGGGAGGGAAGGATGGGGGTTCAGATACGCGGCAGGGGGATACTCGCTCAAGGGTTCTGCTGCACGAGGGATGGGAGGGAGGGAAGGATAAAAGCTGGGCAAGGGTCCTGCTGCACGATGGATGGGAGGGAGGGGAGGAAAGATGCTGCACATATAGGAGAGAGAAAGGAAAGAGGAAAAATTGGGGTGAAGGAGAGGAAGGGAGAGATGATCATATACATACCCTGAAAATAAGACCTAGGGCTTCTTTTACTAAGCTGCGCTAGCGGTTTTAGCGTGCTACAATGCCCCGGGCACTAGATACTAATACCTCCATAGAGCGCGGGGGTTAGCACATGCTAATCTGCAGCGCGCACTAAAAACGCTACAGCAGCTTAGTAAAAGGAGCCCCTAGTGTGTTTTTTTGGGCCTAAAATTAATATGACACTGTCTTATTTTCGGGGAAACACAGTATATATCACCCAGTCTTAGACTTTGGTTCTGGACCCTTCACGTATTTTATGTTAAGCAACTTAAAGGAAGTACTTTAAAGATATAAAGATAATGAAATGTTTATTTTTAGTAGATTATAATTTTTATGGTGGAAACTTACCATGGGAAGGCTCTGCTCTCACCCGAATGTTCCAGATTTGCAAACCAAAGAATCTGGTAACTTTAATGATGGTGGAAGCCAGGGACAGCTCTGTTACCTCTGAAACCCCAGAGCACATACACACACGTATGGTGTGTTGAAGACAGGGAACCTGTAGAAGAGTCAGAAAGCACAGTTTTCCAAACCAACTTGAGCATGTTTACGCAGCAGCTATATTGGATTTCTTTGTTTGCTTTCTAGACCCCAGGGAATTCTCTTCTGCTCCTCAAAAACGTAAGTGCAAAGTGCAGGACTTCAATGAGTCTCGTTACCAATGAAACACTTTCTAATTGGGGTCTTCTTTTGTGAGTACTGTATTGGATTGCCATCTCAACGTCAGTGCTTTAAGTTTATCCACCACCACAAGCTTTTCCTCACACTGTTACTGCACCTCTCTCTCTGCTTGGCTAATAGTGTTTGCTCCCTCCACTCACAAAGGGCTCCTTTTACTAAGGTGCACTAGCGCTTTTAGTGCATGCAGGATTTTAGCGCGCTAAACCCGTGCTATGCCTCTAGAACTAACTCCAGCTCAATGCTGGCGTTAAAGTCTAGCGCGCGGGGCAATTTAGCGCACGCTAAGGCTCTAATGCACCTTTGTAAAAGGAGCCCAAAGTGACAGCGTGGTAAGTAAGTGTATGGCTTTTACTGCTCATGCCAGCAGTATAGTGGGGCTTATAACTGGACTGTGCTGCATGGAGCTGCAAATCTCAGATCTGTTTCTGTTCCACATTGCAAGCCCTATCCTTTTGTTTTAGGGCATTCAGAAGATGTTCCATAACTGAGCTGACAACAGAAGAACAAGTGGGGAGTGGGCTAGACAATTTTTATGGTGGAATATAAAGATTGTCTACCCCAAGGTTGATGTGGTCTATCCCACTCCCCACTTGTTCTTCTGTTGTTTGATTTT
The DNA here is from genome assembly GCF_902459505.1 of Geotrypetes seraphini. NCBI lineage: Eukaryota > Metazoa > Chordata > Amphibia > Gymnophiona > Dermophiidae > Geotrypetes > Geotrypetes seraphini. Next base: position 216,221,406 of record NC_047086.1, read on the forward strand.
ACGTGGGGTTTCTGTTTGGTTTTTTTTGTTCTGTATTTGCCCCATAACTGAACTGAGCCATCAAGGAAACCAGGCTTCTATCCCACTGCTGCCACTGTCTTTGGCATTGTTATATAGCCAATTGAGCCCAAAGTGATTTACAATAGATTAAAAAAAAAAAAGCAGCTGAATCAATCACTAGTTAAAGGACTTTTGAAATAAAACATTTATGAAAATAATATGAAGCCCTTTTCTTTAAAGAGATAGGAAGAGATTGCCATAATTGCACTGCTTTAGACTCTAATGGATGCGTTAGCGTTATTAGCGCATGTTAAAATGGCTTGCGCACTTTGTCAAAGGACCCCCTAGTGCACTGTTTCTCACCTCTCTCTTGGAGGCATACCTAGGAACATAGAAAGATAACAGCATAAAAAGGTCACATGGCCCATCCGTCTGCTCATAGGCCAGTGGGTTTTCAGCATTACACAATGGATATGTATGAGATATATTTGCATAAAAATCTGTTTAATGCATATTCCTTGATGTAAAACTGAAAACTTGACTGAAGAGGGGTGATAAGCTCTGCCCTAGTGAAACGCTCTGCTTCCCTGAGTTCCTGCATAAGATTATGAAGTCTATAGAACAGGGGTGTGGGAGATTTTATTTGGAGTTTGCTCACACTTTTTTCAGTAGTACGGTACAGTCTCGATTATCTGACCTTCATTAATCTGACCACCCAGCATATCCGACAGGCTCCCCCCTCCCCCCCAGTGATATCATCACATCTCCATTAAGAAGCGCTCGGCTTCTCTTTCTATTTTTCAGCATAGCTCAGAGGAAGTTTTGCACCTGAGACAATTTGTTTTGGACATAGGACACTGCTTTTATTGCAAAACAGCATCATTGTGACAAGCACATGTATGTATAATAATTGTTTTAGCATTCCAATTATGCTGCAGAATGTGCTATAGTGTTATTAATACCTGATAGTGTCCGAAGATCTAAAGGCGAAAAAACAGTGTGATAAGGCAGTGGCTGCTGCCAGAAGGATGCTGGGCTGTATAAAGAGAGGTGTAGCCAGTAGAAAGAAGCTGTTGATACCCTTGTACAGGTCGTTGGTGAGGCCCAACTTGGAGTATTGTGTTCAGTTTTGGAGATCGTATCTGGCGAACGATGTAAGAAGACTTGAAGCAGTCCAGAGGAGGGTGACGAAAATGATTGGAAGTTTGCGCCAAAAGACGTTTGAGGAGAGACTGGAAGTTCTGAATATGTATACCCTAGAGGAAAGGAGGGACAGGGGAGATATGATTCAGACGTTCAAATACCTGAAGGGTATTAACGTAAAACAAAATCTTTTCCAGAGAAAAGACAATGGTAAAACCAGAGGACATAATTTGAGGTTGAGGGGTGGTAAATTCAAGAGCAATGTTAGGAAATTCTATTTTACGGAGAAGATGGTGGATGCCTGGAATGCGCTCCCGAGAGAGGTGGTGGAGAGGAAAATGGTGACATAGTTTAAAGAAACATGGGATGAACACAGAGGATCTAGAATAAGAAAATAATAGTAAATAATGAACTAAGGCCAATACTGGGCAGACTTGCACGGTATGTGTCTGTATATGGCCTTTGGTTGAGGATGGGCTGGGGAAGGCTTCAATGGCTGGGAGGGTGTAGATGAGCTGGAGTGAGATTTGATGGAGACTTCGACAGTTGGAACCCAAGCACAGTACTGGGTAGAGCTTTGGATTCTTGCCCAGAAATAGCTAAGAAGAAAAAAAATTTAATTAAAAAAATTTAAATTGAATCAGGTTGGGCAGACTGGATGGATCATGCGGGTCTTTATCTGCCGTCATCTACTTTGTTTATGTTACTACACTTCCCCCTCCCCATTCACGGTTTCGGCAATCGCGATTTCACATATTTGTGATTTTTTGGGGAGGGGGGAAAAAAGAAAAAAAAAACACAGTTTAGCCTTCCCCCCGGCGTCCCGGCTTTACCTTGTGGTCTAGCGTGCTTTCGGGGCAGGAACGATCTTCCTACACTGCTGCCCCGTGTAGATCGCCAATAGGAAATGACTGTGGGGAGCTCCCGTCGTAGTCTCGAGAGACTATGGGAACTCACGGCAGCTATTTCCTATTGGCAATCTGCCTGGGGCAGGAGCGTAGGAAGATCGCTCCTGCCCCAAAAGCCCACTAGTCCACCAGGTAAGGCCGGGATGCTGGGGGGGAAGGCAGGAGGGAGACGGGGGTGGGTCAGAGCTGAACCAGAAGATATTCGCGGTATTTCACCATTCGCGGTCCGGCTCTGCCCCTATCCCCCGCGAATCCGGAGAAGTGTATGTCACTTTGAAAATCAGGAACGCTATGCTTTTGTTTAGAGGGTTACCATTGTTTTCTATATTATCTAACAATGGGTTGGTCCTGTTTACATTGAATAATTGAGACTGTACTGTAGTTCAAGGTGAGTTACACTAGTTATTTCATTGTTGCTGGAGGGCTTATGATCTAATGTTGCACCTGAGGCAATAGAGGGTTAAGTAACTTGCCCAAGATCACAGGAAGCAGCAGTAGGATTTGAAGTAGGGAGCCCTGGATGTCAAGCCCATGCTGTAACCACTAAGCTATTCCTCCACTGGATGCAAAATAGGTACTTCTGTTATTAGAACTATTGCTCATCCTCCTTGACTGTCTTCAGCTGAGAGTGACATGCTGCAAAGCTGGAATTTCCAGGCATCAGTACCAAACAGCAGAGTTAACAGAGTAATTAGCACAAATCCTTCCTTCCTTCCCCATTCTCCATCCTGCCCGGCTGATGTGCACCTGGGATTGGTAATGTCATCTAGACCAGTGGTTCTTAAACCTGTTCTGAGGAACCCCCAGTCAGTTGGGCTTTCAAGATATCCCTAATGAATATGCATGAGGCAGATTTGCATACAATAGAGGTGACAGACATGCAAATCTGCCTTATGCATATTCATTACCAAAATATCAATAATTTAGGACTTATCAAACCAATTCAATAGTTTTGCTAATCAATATTAGATTAGATAACACATCCTATATTACAATAAATAAGCTATAAATAATTATATCATATTTAATCATTCTATTCTTTTTAATAATTTATCAATTTTTCACATATAAATACAACATATACTAACTCACAGACCCCCACCTCCCTACATTTCAATCTAATATCTAAAAAAGCTTAATAACTGTTCTTATTTCAGCAACGAAATACTGGAAATGTCCATATCGTGTCACAACTTGTTCAAATTTCTCTGTATTCAGTTCAGTACTTGCTATGTGAAAACCTCCACAAACTGTCCAAATTGCAGATGAAGATGTAATTCCCCACAATCTGAGCTGGTTGTGTCCAATCAAATCACTTGCTCAATAGTATCACTTGCTCAACACGAGACCGTGTTTTGCCCTGTAGGGCGTCTTCAGGAGCTAATAGAGCTAAGGTTCCGTCTGAGTATTCATAATATTTATGCTGTACAAGGCAACTCGGTGGGAGAAAATATCTAAACCAAGTTCACACTGACCATCTCACAGAACAGTTGTTCTACAGCATAGATATTATGAATACTCAGATGGCACCTCAGCTCTATTAGCTCCTGAAGATGCCCTGCGCGGCGAAACACGGTCTTATGTTGAGCAAGTGATACTATTAAGCAAGTGATTTGATTGGACACAACCAGCTCAGATTGTGGGGAATTACATCTTCATCTGCAATTTGGACAGTTTGTGGAGGTTTTCACATAACAAGTATTGAACTGAATACAGAGAAATTTGAACAAGTTGTGACACGATATGGACATTTCCAGTATTTCGTTGCTGAAAGAACAGTTATTAAGCTTTTTTTAGAAATTAGATTGAAATGTAGGGAGGTGGGGTCTGTGAGTTAGCGTATGTTGTATTTATATATGAAAAATTGATAAATTATTAAAAAGAATAGAATGATTAAATATGATATAATTATTTATAGCTTATTTATTGTAAGGATAGTTTTCTATTTAAATATAGGATATGTATATTCATTAGGAATAGCTTGAAAACCTGAGTGACTGGGGACAGGTTTAAGAACCACTGATCTAGACCACAGACTACCTGACATGTTTTCTCATTCCATTATGAAGATGGACAGAAAAATCCATTGCTTATTTCTAGGATAAGCAGAATAAAATCTGCTCATTCGGAGTTGGCCATCTGGGTCTCTGTGTACTACTACTGTTTTTGATTAATTGTAAAATACTCTAAAAGTTCTCCCATTGGGCGGTATATTGAGTTATATTAAACTTGTAATCTGTTTTACTCCTATAGGATCTTGCTAGGCACTTGTGACCTGGATTGGCCACTGTTGGAAACAGGATACTGGGCTCAATGGACCTTCGGTCTGTCCCAGTATGACAATGCTTATGTTCTTATGTAATGGTGTCTATATGCATGGGATGAATTGTGTTCCCCATCCCCTCAGCCCCAAGAAGCTGCTGTGATCTTTATTACTATGAAACCCACAGTTAGAGTATCTAGAACATGCAGCTATGAGTAGAGAATGACACAGTGACAAAATGAATCACCGTTCCCGTCCCTGCGGATAACTGCGGGAAACAATTCCGCGTCATTATTTAATGTGTATCTCAACCTCAGTTCTTTTACATCGGCATTCTTCAATGCAAGGCTTGAGGGTCGGTGGTTGTGCCCATTCATAATCTAATCTAATCTAATCTAATCCTTAGGTTTGTATACCGCATCATCTCCACGTTCGTAGAGCTCGATGCGGTTTACAGTAGGAGAAATAGGAAGGAACTACAACAGAGAGTTAGAGGTAGAAGTGTGAAGAAAATTTAGAGGACTTGGGATGCCAAGATATAAGAGTTTCCTTGATTCCTAAATTGGAGGGAGACTTACATTTTTTGAGAAAAGCCAGGTTTTCAGATGTTTGCGGAAAACTTGAAGAGAGCTCAAGTTCCGAAGAGGGGAGGTAAGGTTGTTCCAGAGCACAGTGATTTTGAAGTGGAGGGAGGTCCCTAGCTTTCCTGTGTGGGAAATGCCTTTTAGCGAGGGGAAGGATAGTTTTAATTTGTGGGAGGATCTGGTGGTATTAGGGTTTGAGGAATTCCAAGAAAGAGGGATAAAGGGAGGGAGGATACCATATAGGAATAATCTGATTCTTCCCTCTGTTCTTAAAGAATGACATGGAGATGGTTTCCCACAGTTGTTCCCGGGGATGGGAACGGTGACGAATTTTGTCACCGTGTCATTCGCTAGCTATGAGTTACCAGTACATGCTTATTTACTGAGCCTAAGTATCCCTAATGCATCCATGACATTTTTCTGCAGGAGACATGCATGATTTCTTCGTGGGGCTGATGGGAAGAAGGAACACAGACTCTGGTAGGTGTAGTGATCACTCCTACTCTCTGATCATTTCCTTTTCTCTAGACCATCTAAAGGGCAGCAGCAGGCTGTCTGATATAGTCTCCAGTAATGTATCAGAGAAATATTGCAGAGGGACAGTTCTATAACTGGGGGCTAAAGTGAGCTGAGCGTTAATTCTATAGCAGCATCTGGGCACCAATAATCCATTACAGAATATTAGCATACATCGGCTTCTATATGCTCGTACATGCCATGGCAATAGCAAACAGAGATGCCTCGCCTAGGCCCTACCCATGCCTCCACCCATGTGTAACACCCCTTTGCATGTACATGTTAAAGTGAAATGTGTGCCAATAAAGCTTGTGTTGGTATTCAATAAATGCACAAGTCAACGCCCAAAATTAGTTAATGATAATACAACATTCTCTCTTGTTCTGTATTAGTATTGTTTTATTCTTTTATGTTATGTTACAAAACTTTCAATAAAACGTACTGAACTTAAAAAAAAAAAAGTGAAATGTGTGCCAAAATGATAGAATCCTGAGCCCTCAGCTAGCACACATGCAAATGTACATTCCCCCACGTTAAGTGCTAGTGATCTATCTTTTTAGCAGATGGGACTTACCTTTAGGTGCTAAAGTTATAGAATAGGGGAGTGGATGACTGTGGATAAAGCATAAAGATATTTGGCCCATTCATTCTGCTCAGTTATTCCTGTCCGCACTACTAAGGCTATTTTTCAGCTGCTAGCCATAAATGCATGGACACTGGTAAGATGCCCTTGGCATCTATGGCAGCTCAGCTACTTAGGGCCTGATTCTATAAAAGACACCTAAAGTTAGGTGCCTAGATTGATGCACTTAGTCAATCTAGGCACCTAACTTATTTAATTAGTTTTAATCGACTCCATTAATTGAAAATTACAATTAAATTGTGATTAATTAGATGGTAGGTGCCTACCACTTTGAGGTAGGTATCTACTCCAAAGCATCTACCAGAAAGTTGCCAAGGTTTGGGGTGAATTATAGGCAGATCTTCAGCATGTTTTGTCTTAGGTGCACTCATTCAGGCCAAGAAAATCTTGGCATAGAGTATACCTAGTGGCGTAGCAAGAGGGGTGGGAGAGGCGGCCCACCCCAGGCAGCATCCTCACAGGAGGCACCTGGTGCAGGGTCCTCTGCACTCCCTCTACGTATCTCTTTAAATGTTCGCCAGCATGAACAGCATCTTCCACTTACTGCTCATGCCGGCCTCGACTCTCCTCTGATGTCACTTCCTGGCTACAGGACCAAGACATGACATTAGAGGGGAGACGAGGCGGGCGTGAGCAGCAGGTAGAAGGTGCTGCTTGCGCTGACAAATATTTCAAGAGGTATATGGGGGGCGCTCAAGATGTAGGGAAGAGTGGGGGGTGCATAGCACAGCGATGCCAGGTGCCACCACCCTGAGCGCCAACCTCCCTCACTTTGCCACTGAGTGGGCCTAAGGTTTCAATGCCTATCAGTGCCTAAGACTACTTTAGGTGTCTTTAGGTGTGATTCTATAAATGGTGCTTAGCTTATGATTGACATTTGTGCTCCTCGGTGCATACATGTTGGGTGCTGTTTATAGAATCAGGACCTTAGTGAATTTTTCTGTCAGTCCCTATAATGAGGTCATTTTAGAGGTCAGTGCCATGCCATCAAGGCCTGTGGAAATTAATGTGTCTTCCTCTAGGAAAGGGTCTGTCTTCGGGGTCAGAGGTACATTACGAGTTTGTGTGCAGTGCCTTACTAAAACCTAATAGGAAGGGGGAAACAGATGGAATGTATGATGGCTCCCTGATGAGAGCCAAAATTAGAAAGAGGGAGGACATGGGTTATGTGGGGTAACTTCCTAATGGGAGGCAGAAGGTAAGAAGCTGGTCGGGTCAAGCTGTCCAGGCACAAGCTTTTATATTTGTAGCTCCAGGCTCAGGGAATATGTAACTGAATGAGTTCTGTTCTCTGTGATTTGATCAGTTCTTGGAAGAGACTGAAGGTGACCTTGTTTGATTGGCATTTACCCTTCATTCTATAACTTGACACCTATATTTAAGTGGTTTGTGTATTTATAGAATACTGGCACTTATGTACATAAGCATTATTTTATTTTATTATTATTTATTTACTGCTTATATATAGCCTAAGGCAGAGGTGTCAAAGTCCCTCCTCGAGGGCCACAATCCAGTCAGGTTTTCAGGATTTCCCAATGAATATGCATGAGATCTATTTGCATGCACTGCTTTCATTGTATGCTAATAGATCTCATGCATATTCATCGGGGAAATCCTGAAAACCCGACTGGATTGCGGTCCTCGAGGAGGGACTTTGACACCCCTGCCCTAAGGGGATCCTAAGCAGTTTACATTGAATGGTGGTCAGGTACTCTATGTGTTTCTCGATCTGTCCCAGTGGTCTCACAATCTAACTATGGTACCTGGAGCAATGGATGGTTAAATGATGTGCCCAGGGTCACATGGAGCAGGCTCAGATTGAATCTACAACCTCAGGGTGCTGAAGCATCAGCTCTAACCACTAAACCACTCCTCCATACACTAGGCCACTCTTCTACTCATTCTCTACAGATCGCCCAAAGTTAGGTGTTGGATGATATGTGCTATGATATTTTTCTGTAAATGATGCTCTGCATGGATCAGCCTTGATAACATACTAGCTTAACATGTACTTCAAGCCCAACTTTGGGCGTGAGCATTTATGCCTGCCAAAGGCTGGTGAATATGCTGGTGTCCAGCTCATGAAGGTTAGGCATGCACATGTAGGCATTCTATAACCCTGTGCCTAAACTGTTAGAACGCCTCTGACCTGCCATCTGACCTGCCCTTCCCTGTGCAGCAGCAGCAGCATTCACAACTAGCTGCTCTTGCTTGCTTCGGGCCTTCCTCACTGCCGGGTCCCACCTATTTCTGTGTCCACGGAGGAAGGCCCGAAGCAAGAGCAACGAGTTTAGGTCTCGCTCTCTTCTGTGCCTCCCTCTGGCGAGTGTTTAGCTTTTGGCCGTCCCCCTTGCTGCAGTCGTTTTTCCGTTCAAAGTTGCGGGTGGCGGCAGCTCTTCGTGCAATCTGCGCCTACGTCAGAAACCTTCTTTCGGATGTTGTGACGTCAGAGGGAACGCTTCTGATGAACCGCCGCCCGCGGCTTTGATCGTAAAAACAACTGCAGCAAGGGAGCCAGCCAGAAACTAAACACTCGATCATTGAGTACAGACCGCGGGCCGCAAAATAGTACCTGGCAGGCTGCAAGTTTCAAACCACTGGCTTAGAGGAACAGTGATGACCTACATAGAATTCCCCAGTTAGTGAATAAATGCAAAGGTATATTCATAGGGGAGAAGCCGAGGTGGTATGTGCACAACTTACAGAATCCTGTAAGTTACATGACAAAATGCAGCATTTAGATGAACAAATTTATGTCTGCTATTGATATTACATGCTGTTTATCTTGTCTCTGGCCTATATTGTGTATGTACTCCTGTAACCTGTTCTGGGCTCTTTTGGGAGGACGAGTTAAAAAAATGAATGAATAAATAAATATGGTGTTTCAAGTTTCAAGTTCAAGTTTATTAATATGTTTGATGAATCGCTTATTAAAATTACTAAGCGATGAACAAAATTAAAATAGAGTATAATACAAAGAAACTAACATTTTAACAATATACTTTCATAAAATACAAACATGAGTCGAGAGGGAAAAAGCAAAAGTTACAATTGTCAATTTTTGGTAGAAAAATGGAAAAAACAAGAGGGTGAGGGGTGGTTAAACTATAGCACAATTTGAAACCTCACTTAAGAAATTTAAATATTAAAAGCATCTTTAAACAGATAAGATTTTAAAGATTTTTTGAACATTGTGACATCTTTTTCATTTCTAATATATTGTGGCAGAGCGTTCCACCATTGTCAATGGGTGTGCCTAAATGTAGGTGCCTAGATGCCAACGTATGCTAGTATTTTAGACTGTAATCTTGGCGCCCAGATGCCATTATAGAATTAACACTCAGAATGCTGCATCTAGATACCTAACTTGTGACACCCTGTTATAGAATTGCCCCCTTATTGTATAAAATGTTTATACTGTCTTTTACTGTGCTTCAGTCTCATCGTTTTAAGTTTTGTTCTATATGGTTTTCATGTATCCGTCTAGAACTGTAGTGAATGGGTAGACTATTTTTTATTACAATAAAGACAGAAAGAAGGAAGGAAAGTAGAGAGGCTGGAGCAATGGCTTCCCAATGAAAGCCAGAATGGAAACAGGAACAAGCCAGGTGGTTTATAATGGTGCTTGGATGAGTTACCAAATGGAAAAAACAGGGACAAGCAATTTCACCTTTCATCTTTATTTTATATACCACACATTGGGCCAAATCTAAGCAGACTACAATAGCAACATCGTGTGCATGGACACAAGTCCTGCTCAGCCCTTAGGTGGGTTTTTTAAAATTTCTTTTTGTCAGACAGCCCTACAGACATCAGCCAAGAGTCCTTCCCCAGCCTTGAAGACCCCAAATACTCAACAAAATGCAGAGTCAGGTAAGACACCACCATTTAAGCCTTCTCATTGATGGAGAGCGCTGTACAGAAAGCAGTCACTTTGTGAGAGCTGAAGGAATTTTGTGAGGTCAGGGAACATATTTTGAACATGAGGGTAATACTCAGTACAGGCGATCACTGTTTTAATTTAAATGTTGCAAACAATACAAAGGTAAATACAACCCCACTTGAGAACTAAAGGAAACAAAAAAAGCGGGGAAGGTACACTAGTCAAACCGCTACAAGGACAGTCAGTTTATTGAAGTATCAACAAATTTAAAATTAGAAATGCACATATATAACATATAACTGATTGTCCTTGCAGCAGTTTTAGTGTCCCCCACTTTTTTTGTTTCCCTTACTTTAAGTGCTCCTTTTACGAAGGTGCGTTAGGGCCTTAACGCGCAGAATACCGTGTGCTAAAATGCCGCGCGCGCTAGCCGCTACCGCCTCCTCTTGAGCAGGCGGTAGTTTTTTGGCTAGCGCGCGCTAATCCAGTGCATGCGCTAAAAACGCTAGGGATCCTTCGTAAAAGGAACCCCAAATGCTGGCCATGTATATTCAGCACTGCTATACGAGTAACACAGTGACCACCACCGCTGTTATTCATTAGGTCTAAACTAAGGGCTCCTTTTACAAAGGTGCGCTGGCGTTTCTAGCGCACGCACTGGATTAGCGTGCGCTATAGCACGTGCTAGCCAAAAAGTTACCGCCTGCTTAAAAGGAGCCCTAAATATGTGAAGGGCAACAGTGCATCCAGTTTATAGAATGGTAGTGGTTATGGGTATGACTGATGCTGATAATTGCAGTTCCGTGCATGTGCTATTCTATAAGCAGCGCACTTAGATCACTTAGCAAGCAGCTGTCAGGGAGTGTAAATGTAGAGGGGCATAGGCATGTTGCCAAGGGATGAGCACAATTTACAGAGTATTGCTGGTTGTGCATGTTGCATGCTGTACTTAGGCATGCCCATTTCCACCAGCCCAGGAGCACTGGGAACCACTGGGAACAATAGGACAGTGCTCAAAACTGTAGGGGGCCCACTCCCCCCTAGTTTCCATTTAGTTTAATTATTTTTGACAGGTGGCTAGAGGACCATGATGCTTAGTGCCTAGGGGCCCAGATTACTGTCAGTCCACCCCTGCCTCAGCCATTGATCTCTCATAAGTGGGCACCCCTACCTTTTTGCACACTGATATGGTTTTACACTAGAATTGTATAATGGTTTAGGCCAGTGATTTTCTTTAATTTTTAAGTCACAGCCCACTTTGGATCCAAATGAGCTGAAGGAGAGCCGCCAAATATCTTCCTATATGGGGCCATGACACTGTGACCAATGTGTGTCAATGACACCCATCCCTTCCAATCCACCTTCAGACTTTTTACTGATGATATCCTCAATAATGTTTGCAATTCCAAGTGAATTCTCTTTTGTCTATTGAGAAACACCTTGTTCTTTAAATGTGCAACTTCTCCTACCATTCTCTTCCCCCTTTCTGTCCTGAGCTTAAGTAAAGAGGCAGAGAACAGCAAGGACCTTCCCTCCTCCCACCAGAAAGATGGGGGGCCACCTCAGAGGTCTCCACAGGCCACCATTGCTCCCCAGGCTTTTAAACAGCACCTGGAGTACTGTGTCCAGTATTGGTCACCGTACCTTAAGAAGGATATGGCAATACTTGAGAGGGTCCAGAGGAGAGCGACACAAATGATTAAGGGCATGGAAAACCTTTCATACACTGAAAGGTTGGAGAAACTGGGGCTCTTCTCCCTGGAAAAGCGGAGACTTAGAGGAGACATGATAGAGACTTACAAGATCATGAAGGGCATAGAGAGAGTAGAGAGGGACAGATTCTTCAAACTTTCAAAACATAAAAGAACAAGAGGGCATTTGGAAAAGTTGAAAGGGGACAGATTCAAAACGAATGCTAGGAAGTTTTTCTTTACCTAGTGTGTGGTGAACACCTGGAATGTGCTTCCAGAGGGCGTAATAGCGCAGAGTACGGTTCTGGGGTTCAAGAAAGGATTGGACAATTTTCTGCTGGAAAAAGGGATAGAGAGATATAGATAGAGGATTACTGCACAGGTCCTGGAGCTATTTGGCCGCCACGTGAGCGGACTGCTGGGCACGATGGACCTCAGGTCTGACCCAGTGGAGGCATTGCTTATATTCTTATGTTTTTTGCCAATTACCTGTTTAAACAATATCTCACAGGTGTCCAGTAATTAAATGCACAAATCGTAATTACTTGTTTCAATTAATGTTTATTTAAAAAGCCATCTCATGACAAAATATTCTTATTATGGGCTCTTACATATGAATATATTTGCACAATGGGAAATTCTCTCATCAAGAGACTAACAGCATCTTCCTGAAGAAAGAATCTCCAATATGCCATAGTAATTCTATATTTATACTAGCTATGACATCATAAATTTTACTTCTATATCATTGGCTAACATATTTCATTCCCATATAAGGTATATGCATAAATACATATGTAGTAATAATGGGTGGGGTTTTCCCCACACAAAGGAATTTCTAAGTTTACATTCTAATATTGATTTTAAATCAATAATAAAAAGAAAGAGAAGAAACAATTCTAATACAAGAATATACTTACAAGAAAATATTCCTGTACACAGCCTGAAAATGGTCTCTCTTTTGTGTTCCTCAAAAATCCAAACTGCTTCTCTATCAGTTTGCAGCTAATCTGACATCCTACAGCCCTTTGTGTCACACGTGAGAAGGGGAGGGGCTGAACAACTTTTTTTAAAAGTCTGACTTTTTTGTATGTCACCTAACACAATTTGAAGTAGATATGTTTTAGTCTAAAGAAAAAAGAAAATTCTTAAATATTTAAGTACTAACTTACCGTATATTTCAATCGTTTACTAATATCTGGTACATACATATTAAATATATACACTTATGTATCCAATTATTATCTAGGTAACTTTATTCTTCAAAAGGGGCCCCTCTTTGGAATGTAGAAAAGTCCATTTTTATAGCAACTCAAGTCTGCCAGCCAGTCCTCTGAGTATATCCACTGGCTACAAACTTGGCAAAGGCCTCTTTTAAGAACCCTAAAAAATGCAGGAAATCTGGTCTGGGTTTTTTTTTTTTTTTTACAAGTTTGTCAGCTTTAATGCCCCAAAATGGATTCCTAAGTTTCACCTGTTTCCCCTCAATGACTACAGCAAAAACACGTTCCTTCTTTACCAATATTTTATTCCCATATTTGTTTATCTGGTTCGGTATCTTTTTATATCTTAATATCACTTACAAACCTTTCTTACCTGTTCTTGGATTGAGTCCTTATACTATCATATTCTCCCTAACTAGTAAAATCCTTTGAATAGTAAGAAAGTTAATAATTGTTTATTATTTCATGTTTGCATATCACCTTGTCCATCTTAGTAGGCCTGCCACACCCTGGTTTATTTAAGCCAGAGGGCCACTTTCTTACCTTGTATTGAAGAACACTGGTTTAGGCGTACCCTTAAGTCATTATAGAACTGGCACTAAGGGCACTTCTTTATGGCACCTAAAAGGAGGCACCAATTTATAGAACTGCTCCCATAGCTTATCTATATAGTGGCTGAATGTTGCCACTCTATGGATAATTTTGCACCTCTGCCCTCCCTCCCACTTCACTATATGGATAGCATTAGGCTAGTGAGAAGGCTTTTTGGTTCTGCACTATCCAGAGAGCGTTTCAATAGCTAGGGATAGTGGAGTTCTACAGTTGCCTGCCACCAGTATAACTCTGTTTGAGACAGTACCAAGAAACTGGCCCATACCTTTTGTAATGGTACACACTGAAAGGCGCTGTAAATAATGAAAATCAAGTTCTTCTCCAATGTCATCCAAATGTTTTCACAAGTTTTCTGGAGATGGCCCAGGTAGGGCTGGTGTAAGAGCCACCCTAGGCAAATCTTTATCCTTTTGCCTCCTCAATTACCAGTAATTTTCAGGCCCCTAGCTCATTGATTCCCTTTCCAAAATTTTGATCATTAAACTCTGCAGTCATCATCATCCTACGATTCTATAAAAACACAGTTAGGTATCATACTTCTAAGTTTTATTAAAATTTGATGAAACGCTAATCATACATTCTAAGCGTTTTACAGTTAAAAAATTAAAAAGTTAAAATGGGGAACAATTAACAAACTTATTAATGACACGACAATACCTACATGGGAACAACGGGATGGTAGGAAGAAATACAATTTTAAAAGAAAAGAGAACAATTAAGGGTAAAAACAATAGGGAAAAGAGAGGGATCATATCAGTATTAAATAAAAATAAGCAGTATTTGGCAAGGAAGGACCCTGGAATCTTTTAACAATCATAAGCGTCTTTAAATAGGGTTACCATATTTAAAGCAAAAAAATCCCAGACACATGATGGCCCTGCCTAGTTCGGTCCCCAGCCCCAACCAGTTCCACCCCAAACCCTGCCCCAAACTCCACCCTGTTTTACCCCAGCCCCACACAGCCTCATCTCTTCTTCCATGCCAGGTCTGGAGGGCCTCCGAACATACGCGTATGCATGCGACATTATCTGCGCATGCTCGGAGGCCTTTCAGACGCGGTGAGGCTTTCCAACACCTGGACAAACTGCGGGTTTTAGGAAGTCCATTCAGGCACCCGGACATGTCCTCTACAAAGAGGACATGTCCAGGTTTTTCTGGACATCTGGTAACCCTAATATTTGCTTTGCAGCTTAAAATAGGCACTAGTGGTTTCTTTGATTACTGTGGCTGTCAAAGTTTATTGTTTTACTTTGATTGCAGCTGGTTTTGCTGCTTCCCTAGAAGCTGCTGCCCTGGGTGACTGCCTAATGGTTAGGCTAGCCTTGTATTTTGGAAGGGTACTGGAGAAGTGTGTAGTTTGCCTGCTTATTTTGAGGGAGGCAAAGGGTAAAGAAGTTGGGGGGGGGACATAAGCATTTGGAGTCCACATTTGGAGTGCACCACCCCAGTGCTCAGCTTTAACTATGCCTCTCATTGGAGATCTTCAGATTTGGATGGAGACTGAAACATATGATCACCAGTGGCTGAAAATGCTGCAGGAAGTTCATTATTAATCTCATCATTAAGGAGAAAGAACACATTGGATTAAAAAAGCTTCTAATTGATTTCAATCAACTTTACAGGAATGTTCACTCATCTTTTCCCCCCTGCTCCTTCTCTCTTTTTTTTCAGATTTCAGCGCTGAGTTTAAGACTGGCCTACAGGAGCTCTTGAAAGAGATCCCCCAGCTGGTTTTTCAGAGACCATGGGGCAATACATCTTGTTTTATACATCAAGCAAGCCTCCTCAGCTAACATTTCACATTACAGTGTCTGCTTCCATGCACCCTGCTTCCCCTCTTATCTTGTAATCCTGTTACTGCATTGGAGGATGAGAGATGGCACCTCCTCCCTGACACCCTTTCATCCCCCCCCCCCCCCAATGCTTCTTTGGTCTGATAAGTCTGCATATGTTCCCATCTGTGCTGTAAGTTACCAACAAAAATAACACTGAATAAAAAGATAATTTTTTATGTATGAGACAGTGTCTGTACTTTATTTCTTTGTACTGTACAATACAGGTAGGGGCTGCTTTCTATGCACTGGATGCTGTTCCTGGTAATTAAGGACCCTTCTCACAGAATTTTCCTTCTGAATACATTTTTAAACAATAATTCCTTTTATTGAGATTTACCTGAAAATAACTCCCCCTTCCCATAGCTATATATGAGCAAAGAACCCGTACTCTTCAAAAAGATCCTGAATGTTGGGTAGCCAGCATACTTTAAATGAATGGGTTTAGAGGACATACTTATAATATATATCATTATCACTTTAGTCTAACTTGCTTGGAATTATTGAACTGGTTTCCAGAACATACTTTGCACATCCCAAGACCGTGACTTCTTAGCCATAGCTAATTCAAATTTCACTATCTGGCAAACCGAATTCTATCTAACATTAGTCAATCAAATTGTCTTGTTTCCAGTTTCCTGTAATTACTGTCAATACAACAGTAATAAGCTCTCAATCTTTAATATCTAATTTTACTGGAAGATCTTTAAAAATAAATTCTATCAATAATAAGCATGTTAATTCCAACAGTAATGCAATTATCCTGTTCCAAAACACTTGCCACTGTCTTTCAGAAAGCTGGAAGGCAAGTTAATTGTTGCTGTCCATTTTGTAGAGTCCAACTTAAGAACATACGAATATTTATTTACAGTGGTACCTCGGTTTACGAGTGCACCGGTTTGCGAGTGTTTTGCAAGACGAGCAAAACATTCGCAAATTTGGTGCCTCGTAAACCGAGCTTGCCTCGCTGTACGAGCGCCCCCCCCCCCAAGAACCGGAACCCTCCCCCGCTGCCATTGGGCACCCCCCCCCCCGCCGCCATCGGGCACCCTCCCTGAGATCCCCCAACCCACCCGAACCCTCTTCTTACTTCCCTCCGCATCGGCATCGTCGGCATCAGCATGTCCTGTGCCCGAAAATCTGCTTCCTGTGCCGGGCCTTGAGCATGTGCGCATGCTCAAGGCCTGAGAGTTCACGTTCAAGATCTAGGTGTCATCGTAGACAATATGCTGAAACCTTCCACTCAATGTGTGGCAGCGGCCAAATAAGCAAACGATGCTAGGAATTATTAGAAAAGGGATGGTAAACAAGACTAAGAATGTTATAAAGCCTCTATCACTCCATGGTGTAACCTCATCTTGAGTATTGCATTTAATTGTACCCTGATAAATACTGCACAATCTTGTATGTCCAAGCATCTAAACCTATTGTACATCTTATTTGCCTAATTACTTCTACTGTGTATGTTTACTTGTAGACCGTTCTGAGCTACTGGGAGAACGGGATATAAATCTAAATAAATAAATAAATAAAATAAATAAATAAAATAAATAATTCTGATCATCTTATCTCAAAAAAAATATATCAGAACTAGAAAAGGTTTAAAGTAGAGCAACAAAGATGATAAAGGAGATGGAACTCCTCTTGTATGAGGGGACGTGATTTAAGTCTACAAAACCCTGAATGGTATAGAACGGGTACAAGTGGATTGATTTTTTTTCTCCATCAAAAAAGACTAGCGGACACTCAATGTAGTTACAGAGAGATGCTTTTAAAACCAATAGGAGGAAATATTTTTTCCTCAAACAGAATAGTTAAGCTCTGGATCGCATTACCAGTGGATGTGGTAAGAGCGGTTAATGTAGCTGGTTTGAAAAAAAGGTTTGGACAAGTTCCTGGAGGAAAAGTCCATAATCTGCTATTGAGACAGACATGGGGCAAGTCACTGCTTGCCCTGGATCGGTAGCATGGAATGTTCTACTATTTGGGGGTTTTGCCACATACATGTGACCTGGATTGGCCAACGTGAAGACAATACTGGGCTAGATAGAGCATTGGTCTGATCAAGTAAGGGAAGTGTGTGGTGCAGTGTGTGGTTATAGCTACAGCTTCAGCACCCTTAGGTTGTGGGTTCACATCCCACAGCTGTTCCTTGTGACCCTGGGCAAGTCACATATAATCCCCCATTGCTCTAGGTACACTGGTACAGGTAGGGAAAGTGTTTTGAGTACCTGAATGTAAACCATTTAGGCTATAAGTTCTACATAAATATGGAAATACAGTGGTACCTTGGATTACGAGCATAATCCGTTCCAGGAGCATGCTCGTAATCCAAAATGCTCGTATATCAAAGCAAGTTTCCCCATAGGAAGTAAGGGAAATTTGCTTTGATATGTTCCCACCTCAAACCTTCCCCCCCCCCCCACGAGAACCGGCATTGCTCCCCCATGAAGGCCCCCCCCGCAAACGGGCACCCTCCCCCCCGCGATCCGGCACACACACACCCCCGCCGCCATCATGCACCCCCCTGCCGCCATCGGGCACCCCCCGCCGCCGCCTGAGATCCCCCAACCCACCCGAACCCTCTTCTTACTTCCCTCCGCATCGGGATCGCCGGCATCAGCATGTCCTGTGCCCGAAAATCTGCTTCCTGTGCCGGGCCTGACCACTAAGGTGGACCTTAGCATCTGGTAACTATAATTTGGGTCATTCTTCCCAATATGCATCACTTTGCATTTGAAAACCCAAAAAAACAAAAAAAAAACTCTGTGGAGTGACGATGTTCCTAAATGGACTTTATTTGAAAGTGTCAAAGTTCCAAAGGTACACTGAAATCATCCACATAAAATAATTCCATCCACATAAAAATAAATCATCCACATAAGAGCCTTAAAGGACCTAGTCTGCTAGGGATACAGGATCCAACACGGTCCGTGTTTCGACAAAAAGTCTTCTTCAGGGGTCCCTGGGGGTCCTATAAAGGTGAGTACGTGGGAAACAAATGTGTGGTGAGCTGGAAATGAGACACGGCTTGCATTTGTCTACATTAAGGGCTCCTTTTACTAAGGTGTGCTAGGGCTTTAATGCGCAGAATAGCGCGTGCTACATTGCCGCACGTGCTAGACCTTAACGCAGCATTGAGCTGGCGTTAGTTCTAGAAGCGTAGCGTGTGATAATTTCCTGCATGTGCTAAAAATGATAGCGCACCTTTGTAAAAGGAGCCCTAAATTTATTCTGTAATTTGAATACTCAGTCTTCCAATTTCCTAATGTTTGCCTGCAATTTTTCACAGTCCACATGCGTTTTAACAACATCATCTGCAAATTTAATCACCTCACTCGTCATTCCAATTTCCAGATCATTTATAAATAAGTTAAATAGCACCAGTTCTAGAATAAATCCATGTGGCACTCCACTGTGTACCTTCCTCCATAGAGAAAAATGGCAATTTAACTTTACCCTCTGTTTTCTATCCGATAACCAATTCCTAATCCACAACTGAACATTGCATCCTATCCCATGACTCTTTAATTTTCTCTGGAGCATCTCATGAGGAATTTTGGTAAAAGCTTTCTGAAAATCTAGATACACTACATCAATCAGCTCACTTTTATTCATATGTTTATTCAAAGAAGTCATGCAAATTGATGAGGCAAGACCTCCCTTGGATGAACCAAGGCTGACTTTGTTCCACTAAATTAGGGGTAAGCAATTCTGATCCTCGAGAGCCACAGGCAGGTCAGGTTTTCAGGCTATCCACAATGAATATATATGATGGATTTGCATGCACTGCCTCTTTGAGATGCAAATCTATCTCATGCATATTTATTGTGGATATCCTGAAAACCTGACCTGCCTGTGGCTCTTGAGGACCAGAATTGCCTAACCCTGCATTAAATCAAGTTTGTCTACGTGTTCTATAATTTTATTTTTTATAATAGTTTCTACTATTTTGCCCAACAATAAAGTCTGGCTTATCGGTCTGTAATTTCTTGGTTGTTCCTGGAACCTTTTCTAAAAATTGGCATAAGATTGGCCATCCTCCAATCTTCAGGTACTACAGACGATTTTAGCAACAGGTTACAGATCACTAACAGCAGATCAGCAATTTCATGTTGAGTTCTTTCAGTACCCTGGGATGTATACCATCCGGTCCATTCTTTAACTTGTCAATTTGGCTTAGTACATCTTCCAGGTTCAGCAAGATTTCTTTCAGTTTCTCCGCATCATCACCCTTGAAAATCATTTCTGGTTCAGGTAGATCTCTTACATCTGCTTCTGTAAAGATCAAAGCATAGAATTTATTCAATCTCTCTACTATGGCCTTATCCTCCCCGAGCGCCCCTTTTTCTCCTTGATCATCCAACGGTCCCATTCATAAACTGGATTCTAAAAAATCTGTACAAGAAAGGAAGCAACATGTCCTGTTTTTCAAGCCTCCCTACAACATTCTATAATAACTATTAGCTTCTTCCCACAAATAAGCAAGTATCGCTGTGTGGGAGATAATTGGGCTGGTTCAGTAGAGGGGTGGTGGCAACTGGTATCTGCTTTTTTTCCAGCCTTGCAGTTACTGGGATAAATATGGTATTTTGTTTAGGGAGGGTAAAGAGGAGCTTGTGGTAGCAAGCAATACCATGAACTACAATTCTCCTTTTTGAAAATTATTCCCCCTTTTTACAAAAGTATAGCATGGTTTTTAGCGCCGGTTGCAACAGTAATAGCTCCGACACTCATAGAATTCCTATGAGCATAGGAGCTGTTACCGCCGCTGGCATTAAAAACCACTCTATGCTTTTGTAAAAGGTGTGTGTGGGGAGGTATTTTTCTTTGCAGCTCTGGGAAAGGGATTGGTACTTGTATACTGTCTTTTTGTAGGTTTCAAAGTGGTTTACATACAGGTACTTCAAACATTTTCTGTCCCGGTGGGATCACAATCTATCTAATGTACCTGCTATTGAGAGAAACTATGTTTAGGGATTGAGTTGAAGGGGAATGGAGAGTAGCACTGTTCCTATCCTTCATATGGAAGAGGTGACAAGAGACTACTGGGAGTCTCTGGGAGTAGCAAGAGACATATTACAACACAGATGCTGTGTTTCCTGGATTTCCTCCTGCTTAATTGCTGTATCTTTGCTTCCCTCTTTACTCTGCAGCCACTTATGAGATCTCAGCTTGACTTCCTGAGCTAGATACTTATTCCTTGGCCACTGCTGGCCTACATTTTAAGCTTCTCCTCTACTAGGGAGACGCGTAGGGCCGCCTAGGTTCAGCCTAAGGCTCGCCTAAGGCCCTTAGATGAGCTTAGGCATCTTGCGGGTCTCCCTAGGCTCCCGGAGGTGCCTTCAGGCTTGCCTGGGGAGCATTTTTTTTTTTTAAAACGTGCATCCCGATTGGCTGATTAGACAGCTGTAGGACACCTAAAATCGGGATGCACTTTAGAGAATCAGGGCCTAAGTGCTTGTTTTTAATTGTGTTTTTCCTGAATGCTTTGTATTTGGGGTTTGATCTTTTGAATACCATTATGGACTGTTTGGAATGAAAGATTAGTTTTTTTTACCTCTGCTAATCTTCCTTCTTGTAGATATCCTCTGGAGCCTGAACTATCAGGTAAAGCATCTATTCCAGCCTTGGTTGCAGAACTTAAAAATAACACACACCCCCTCTGCGATGTCACCTGTGTGGCCACTCCCCTTGAAGTTCAGTAGGTAGCAAAGCCAGAAGGATCGAATACAAACAGGAAACACAAGAAAAAGAGAGGGGGGTGCGAGGACTCCCCGGTACAAATCAATGCTGCTCATTATAACCAAATACATAATCAACAACCGCCAATTAAAGGCAAAGTTAGGATAATAAGAAATTGAAACATTTCACACCTGCAAACCTGAGGAACAGGTCACTAAAGAAGAACCAGCCTAAAGAGCAGAAGGGGCACCATCCCAGGAACCCTAAAACCCCATAAGCTTAAATAAAAGGACAAGCGGGGAAATGTTAACAAGGCTGGTCAAAGAGACAAAGCCAACTTACCAGTTACTGGCAGGCAACCTGCGAATTGGACAAAACAGATGGGCGGGAGTTCAGGCTCCAGAGGATATCTACAAGAAGGAAGATTAGCAGAGGTAAGAAACCTAATCTTTCATTCTTGTACAATCCCTCTGGAGCCTGAACTATCGGGACATATCAAAGCAGTCCCAAATCTCAGGGGGGGCCCAATGAGCCCACCGCCAGAACAGAAGGGCCAAAGGCCACAACACCCATCGCTACCTGAAGGGACGTAGTTCTAAAACAGGGCAAGGTCAGCACATTGATTTCTAAGTCCCTGTGAAAGAATGGTGAATCATTCCCTCTCTCTCCCTTACCTGTCACAAATTAACCCTTAATTTAAGCAGTCCTTATTTGGAAAGGACATCAGCTGACAGGCATTGAATACGTGCAAAGACTCAGGGTTTGTCCACGTGTTAATCAGGCATTGCCTACGTGCAGAGTTGAGGGTGACATGATGTAAATGCATGTGACTTTGTATCCACCAATCATTAGACATGTAATCGAGGGAGTTACT
Organism: Geotrypetes seraphini; assembly: GCF_902459505.1. Classification (NCBI taxonomy): domain Eukaryota; kingdom Metazoa; phylum Chordata; class Amphibia; order Gymnophiona; family Dermophiidae; genus Geotrypetes; species Geotrypetes seraphini. The sequence continues at coordinate 216,243,263 of NC_047086.1, forward strand.
ATGATGTCATTAGCATAGAAGCATAATAAAAGGAGCTCGGAGTTTGCCACGGCAGTGCCTCCGCCCGACTCTTAGCCTGCATGTGTGTGTTTGCTGTGTCCCATCCCTACAGCTTCCACATCAAGCCGGTAAAACCCGGAAAAACAATACGAAGGGAAAACGCTAAAAACTGTGATTTTAGGATTTACAGGTGGGGGGACCAGGGCATGCAGGGAAACCCCCCAAAACCCCGATTTTAAGACCCCCCCCAAATCGGCAAGCTCTGTGACACTCAAGACACCACAGAGACATGTGCTGCAATGCAAGTCTATGGCAGCCTGTAAAACACAGTACAAGCAAGAAGAGCTGAATAAACTGGATATTTCAGGTCTTCTGACCGCCTCACCTTCCCTGCCACCTCAGATCATGACCCCCAGGACCCCTCAGGGAAATTAGGGAAGACAAGTGGCACGGTTCCGATCCTGGCGTATCTTCTTGGAAACGCAGCAGCCTGCGCTCTACCCCTTTGCGGACGAACCAGGGGAGAGATGGCTCCCGAACCTGGAGACCCAATTCAATCTGCAGGCTGTCCAGAGGGCTTACTGCAGTTTCAGGCTTACAGAGCACCCTCCAGAAGCAGACAAGCATTAAAATGTCTGCGATCTCCCGTCGAAGGATCACTCGCACAGAGTTGATCTGCAGCACGAGGGCAAACCGCGGTACCGAAGAAAATAAAATACTAGGAATTGAGAAATAAAATCACGAGCAGAAGAAAACTAGAAGTTCTCAGCAAGGCTGCAGAATCAAAACTGAACTTCAAAGGGAGTGGCTGCACAGGTGACATCGCAGAGGGGGTTGGTGTTATTTTTAAGTTCTGCAGCCAAGGCTGGAATGGATGCATTACCGGATAGTTCAGGCTCCAGAGGAAATGTACAAGAATATGTGCACTATATATATAAAAAATTTGTACTTGTATGAAACATTTGATTGATAAATTAGAGGGGTTTCCAGCAGCAATTGTTTGGGACATTTTTGGGCCACTCCAAGCACAAGTTAGGCTTCCTTTTTTGTCATGAGTTTGGTTGGAAAGTTTTTTGCCATCTGGCAACTCCGAAAAAAGACTGCTTCATTGACAAATTTACAGTACATAGTGTGGTACTTGAGAGGAGGGGGAAGACAGTATCTAAAACCTATGCTTCCCCCCCCATTTGCCCTTAATGTCGCCTCCAAGTCTATGTATGTGTTTTACCTATAGTATTATTTGTAAAACCAGAACAAATGAAAAAAGATGAAGACTTATGCATCAGCATTGGTGCCATTCTCATAACTCCCGGCGCACTATTTAACACTGACCACTTTGGTGATAAAAAAAAACCCACAGTTAACCAGCACTATTGACTCTAACGAAGTCCTCGGAGAACATCAGCGGTCAACCCCTGCTCCACTGGCACGTGGGTGTGGCAACTTCCACATGCAGCGATCCCATGTATCTGCCACCTCACGCGCCAGTAGATCAGGAGACTTCCGAGGTTCGAATCGGTCCACGCAGACCGCGAGAGCGGCTGCGCTGAATTTCATGGCAGGGAACAGGAGGGCGGTCCTCGGACGTCTCGGAGGGCCGCCCCCCCCCCCGGGTACGTAGCTGGCCGCTGGGAGGTTCCTACACGCGCACGTGATCGCCGCGGGAGCTACTTCCATCCATCCCCGCAGCTCCCCCTTTCCAACTTGTCTTTGAGGTCGACCGCAAGAAGCCCCGCGATTTTCCTTCCCTGGCGTCTCGCCTTTCTCCGATGTAAACCTTCCCCCCCCCCATTCTCTAGCCGTCTCCGCCTCCGCTGACGCAACTTCCTGTTTCCGGCGAGGCGGGACGCGTCCAAGAGAGGTTGTGTCAGAGGGGGGACGGGTCACCGAAGGAGGAAAGCCGCTCAGGTATCAGTTTGATTCTAGGAGGGTGAGGGAAGAGGCGCTAGATCGTGCACCGGGAGGAGAGGAGAGGGGGGGGGGAGTCGTGGTAGAGCGGGAAGAGAGAAAGAGGGGGAGATGGCAGACCCCGGGGGAGGGGAGACCGGTTCTGTGTGAAGAAGGGTGCTGGGCGTGCGAGGGGCAGCCGAATTGCGTGTGACTTGCTCTCTCTCTCTGTCCGGCTGACGCCTTCCAGGTGGAGGAGGGGTCAGAACCTCTATCCGGCTGCCTTCAGCCTCGGGCCCTGAAAACCATTCCCCCAACACTTTGATAACAGTAATGATAAATAACTGCCGTTAGGCAGGCACAAATGCTCGAGTGTACTGTTTTCCAGCGCCCCTCCCCCCTTTCACCTCGCCATCCAAATGCTTACCCTATAAAACTGATGCTCCAGAGGTTAATCTTCTGACCAGCTCTGGGCCGTGTCCTGGTATAAAGAAGTTTGGGGTTAGATAGGATCGCCCAGATGCCCACCTCTGGCTGCCTCTGTTCCTTGATTAGCATCAGCCAAGAGGATCCTGGTAGTGCTGAAGAGTTGGATCAGTATCCCCTGCAAACAAGATGTTAGCATGGAGTGATAGGTAGGGTTACCATGTGGCTCCAGAAAAAGGAAGATGGATTAAGACATCTGGGTTTTACTTCCTAGTGATAGGATCCCAAATAAATAGTATTTACATATTACATACTTAAGTTGGAAGACAATATGAAACATCAAACTTGGCCTTCCAATTATTTTGTTAGTGTTTATATTGAAGTATGTGTATTTTATTTATACTGTACTTTGTTAGATGTGTAAATGGCAATCTACATTTATTTTTCTTGCACCCACAGAACAGGCGATTTAATATACATAAATACAGTGTATTACATTACATTATATTACATTACAGATTTCTATTCCGCCATTACCTTTCGGTTCAAAGCGGATTACAAAAAGAGTTATGGAAGAAGGGTTACAACGTTAGATCAGAGAAAGTTTCCAAGAGAGGGAAAAGTAGGATCTGGGGTTAGGGAGGGGATGGTAAGAGGGGGGTTAAGCTTTATTAAGGGATTTCTTGAAGAGTATAGTTTTTATTTCCTTTCTGAACATCTTGTAGTCTGGGGTTGTTGTCAATAGGTTGGAGACTTGGTTGTCTATCTTCGCTGCCTGAGTGGCCAGTAGTCCGTTGTATAGTTTTTTTCCGTTTTACTTCTTTGATTGGGGGGTAAGTGAATGGGGGGGGGGGGTGTTTTTCTATGCCTGGTAGAGGTGGTTTGGATGAGGCGGTTGTTTAGGTAAGTTGGGCTGTCTCCATTTATAGTTTTAAATAGTATACAGTAGAATTTAAATTGTATTCTTTCCTGGATTGGAAGCCAATGAGAATTGATGAATGCCTCAGTAATGTGATAATGTTTTTTCAATGAATAGATGAGTCTCAGAGCTGTATTCTGAATTGTCTGTAGTTGTTTAATCATTATTGCAGGGCAGGGGAGGTAGAGGATGTTGCAATAGTCTAGGATACTTAGGATTAGAGATTGTACTAGGAGCTGAAATTGTGTTTTTTTTTAAGAATTTTCGGACTTGTCTAAGGTTTCTCATAACTGCGAAAGATTTCTGTATTGTTTTGTTAATTTGTGGTTGCATGGTGCAGCCTCTGTCAATAGTCATACCTAGAAGTTTTAGGGTGGTTTGCAAAGTTGATAGAGTTGATTTCTAAGTTGGTTATGGTTGGGATTTTGTTATTTTCTAGGAGGATGAATTTAGTTTTGTCTGGGTTGAGTTTCAGTTTGTGGTCTTCCATCCAAGTCGTAACTGTAGCTAGAGTTCTGTGTAGTGTGTCTGACATTAAGAGCATTGGTTGGTCGAAAGGAATGAGGATGGTGATGTCATCAGCATAGCTATAAGAGGATAGGCCTTGTTTGTTCAGGTAAACGCCAAGAGAGGCCGTATATAGGTTGAAGAGAGTAGGGGACAGTGGGGACCCTTGTGGAACGCCACAGGGGTTGGACCAAGGTTTGGATTTTTCTTTGTCTGATTTTACTTTGTATGTTCTGGATTTTAAGAAACCTTCAAACCATGAGTATACTTTATCTGAGATGCCTATTGAGTCCAAGATTTGCAGTAGGATGTTATGGTCTACCAGGTTAAATGCTGCCGTCGGGTCCAACTGTATGAGCAGCATTTTTTTTCCAATGCTGAGGTGTTGTCTTGCTGTGTCGATAAGGGAGCCTAGTAGTGTCTCTGTGCTGAAGTTAGTTATGAAGCCGGATTGCGTGGGATGGAGTAAGTTATGGTCCTCGAGATAGTTGGTGAGGAATTTGGCTACTAATCCTTCTGTTAGTTTGATATATAGAGGTATAGAGGCTATTGGTCTGTAGTTGGATGAGAGGTCTCGTGGTCCTTTTGGGTCTTTTAAGATTGGGGTGATGATGATTTCGCTGAGGTCATTTGGGAAAATGCCATCTGTGAGCATGGTTTGTATCCAGTGTAGGAGTAAGGTACGGAACTTAGTGCTCGCTGATGACAGGAGATATGGCGGGCAGTGGTTGAGTTCACATGATACGTGGCTGTACTTATTGTAGAGTTTGTTGAATTCGGTCCAATGTATCTTAGGGAATTGGGACCAAGATCTGTCTGCAGCACAAGATTCATTTTCTGTGGGGAGTATTGTGACTTCGAGTAGGTGGGTTATATGTGGTGGTGGGGGGTGGCAGTGAGGAGAAAGAGTATCCCATTTTTGTCCCGTTAGGCTAGAGAAAAGAAAACTAATTTATGGAACATTAGCCAGTAATATACTCTCAAAAACATTTGTTCCTGATTTAAAATGCATGCATATTCCCCTTTATTAATAACAACAGTTCTTTATTTGTAGACTGCTTTAGCCAAATAAGTTCAAAGCTGTTTACAATAAGATTGGCCAATACAATATTGGAAATATACAATCAACAAACAGCTGAGGTTCTACCTACTTCTGAGTAGTCAGTGTTTATTGATTTCAAAAAGTGTCTAGCGTTATTATAATGTGTGTTCTCTCTATGAAACAGATGAATTATTAAATCTTGTGTTTTTTTTTCCATAGAATCTCTTGCTGCTAATGACAACCAAGCGCATTCATCTTTTTGCAGCATAATCATGTGGTTGTGAAAACACTAAGGGGATCTTTGTCGTTGCGGAGTTATTTCCTAGAAAAGTTGAACATGGGCATGAGGATCAAGTTACACAGCACTGACCATCCTAACAATCTGCTGAAGGAGCTAAATAAGTGCCGACTCTCGGAGACCATGTGTGACGTCACCATTGTGGTAGGGAACCGTTCGTATGCTGCACACAAGGCAGTACTTGCCTGTGCTGCGGGTTACTTCCAGAGCCTCTTTCTGAACACAGGCTTGGATGCAGCTAGGACTTATGTGGTGGATTTCATCACTCCAGCAAACTTTGAAAAGATTCTCAACTTTATTTATACCTCTGAGCTTTTTACAGACTTGATCAATGTGGGAGTTATATATGAGGTGGCTGAAAAGCTAGGCATGGAAGGCCTTCTCAAAGCCTGCCATGCAACTTTCCCAGATCTGGAAAGCTCAGCTATGGCCAAGTACTCTTTATCATCCAATAAAAGTCCATCAGGTTCCCTGAACAGTGTCTCAACAGACCCTAGTCATTCTGTCAATGAGACACGAGGTGGGGGTGGTGACCACTTCAGCTCTGACAGGACTTATATCGCACATCTAGATGGAATGGGTAGCTACAAAGCAGAAGAGAGAAACCTAGCAGGTGAAGCTAATCAGAGCATGCCATTACCACTTCAGCTACCAGCAAAGACAGAGCAGGATGAGCCTGTACCATTTCCCTCTCCTAATATGGCAGCTCAAACAAGTGGAGGTAATGTCAGTTTGGGCATCCAGCCTACCACAAACTCTAGCCAAACCTTCAAGATCCAGAGTAACGGGGATTATAGTAAGAACAGTTTTCTTGTAGCTGATATACCACTGGGGTCCTCTACAGGGAGCAACTCCTGCACCAGTATTGGTGAGCAGTGCAAACATCAGAGCTTTTGCCCAATGGATGAACTACAGCTGGACGAGTTGGAGGAGGAGGAGCTTCATTTTGAAGATCCTGGGGAAGATCTGGGGCCAGCTGGTGAAGTCATTGAACTGAGTGATGGTAGTGAAGATGAGCTGGTATTTGGGGAAGCCACTAGTGGACGGGAAAACAAGGCTATGCCTTGTCAGGTATGTAAGAAGGTTCTGGAGCCTAACCTGCAGCTCATCAGGCAGCATGCTCGGGAACATGTTGATCTGCAGACAGGCAACTGCAAGGTTTGCAAAACTCACTTCCATGACCATAGCTCCCGTGTTACCCATGTCCTTTCACATGTGGGTATATTCCTATTTTCCTGTGACCTGTGTGAGACCAAGTTTTTCACCCAGTGGCAGCTTGCTCTTCATCGGAAGGATGGTGTGAGTGATCACAATGTGGTGGTGCGCCCTTCTGACCCACTGCCGGGGGAAATCAACTCATTCAACGGTGGGACCAGCACAGAACTGACCTGTGCTGCCTGTAGGAAGATTTTGCTCAGAGACTTCCATACACTCCGTGGGCACATTTTGGAGCATGTGAACCTGAAAGCTCAGGCATGTGGAATTTGCGATCGGCGGCACCCCAACCTGTGTAGCCTGATGTGGCATACGCTGTCTCACATGGACATTTCAGTCTTCTCCTGCGCAGCTTGTGCCAGCAGTTTTGTGGACCGCAGCCTATTGGAAAAACATTTGGCTGTCCACCGGAGCATAGACAGCTCCTTATTGTGTTGTCACTTGTGTGGCCAAAGCTTCAGATCTGACGTGGCTTATCGCTGCCACATCAGCCAGCACAAGTGTGATGGGCTAGAAGAGCGGCGGGGCTTTGGTGACCAGCAGCACAGCACCTTACAGAAGCGGAAAGTGCCCGGAGAGTTTCTGAGTGAAGACATTGCCCTGCAGACGCAGACTACACACACTAAATACAGCTGCAAGGTGTGCGGCAAGAGGTTTTCTCACACAAGCGAATTCAACTACCACAGGAGGATCCACACTGGGGAGAAACCTTATCAGTGCAAAGTTTGCCATAAGTTCTTCCGAGGGCGGTCCACTATCAAGTGCCACCTGAAGACTCACTCGGGTGCCCTCATGTACCGTTGCACAGTATGTGGACATTACAGCTCCACTCTGAACCTTATGAGTAAGCACATTGGCATCCATAGAGGCAGTCTTCCGGCTGATTTCACTATTGAGCAGACGTTCATGTATATCATTCATGCCAAAGAAGTGGAGAAAGCCACAGACAGCTGATTGCTCTAAAAATGTCCAAAAATGAACGGTTTGTACGATTTTGAAAGGGTTAGGCATCCTCTACAAGTTGTGCTCAAAGTAGACTTTTCCAGGAATCTAAATTAAGCATAATTTGAAAATACCAGATAAGCTAGTTATAGTGCACTGCTCTTTAGAAGCCGTGGTCTGTCTGCTTGTTTATCCCCAATTCATCATCCTTTGCCGCATGTTGCGTCTCACCCAAGAAGATGAGGCAAAATTAGTACATAGATATTTCCTGACAAATTTGTGCTTCCCAAGGGGTTTGGATTGAGAGTTCAAGAAACTGATGATCACAGAACAAGTGCAACATGGGTAGCAGCAGTGCAAGGTTACATACACAGAGCAAATAACAGTATAAATAACAGCAGTGCAAGCTTCCCACCCGCATGCACAAGGTCCCACCACAGAACAGGGACTGCACGGGCAACAGCAGTACATGCTTCTCATTAGTACAGAGAGGGATTAGTGCTGCATCTTATCTTCTCTGTTCCTTTGTTAACCAAAATTGAATTACTATATTTGCGGGCGTATAGGATGCACTTTTTTCCCCTCAAAATACGCTTAAAATATGGGGTGCGTCTTATGCGCCAGTAATCAAAATTATGAGTTGAAATTTCAGTCAGTCTAAAACTTCTGGTTTTTTATTAATGTACTGTCATATTGTTTCTGCTCTCTCTGACCCTGCAAGGTCTCCCAAATACTGTACACGCGCGTCACAAGTACGCACTGTACATGCGAGTCATGTTGTTTCTGCTCTGTCTCGGATGCTGACTGTCCTATAGTACAGTACTTTTAATTTGGTAGATTTGACAAGAACATTATCTGTGTTCTGTGATATTTTATGTTGAGATTTCTTGGTAAAATATGGCTCAAAAAACAACGCAGTTTCTGAAGAGGCTTCAAGTGATTCTTCATTTAGCTCTGGAGATGAATTTCTGTGTTTTTTGTAGACGTAAATAACTATAAAATTAGTACAGTAAATCATTAAGGAAATTCATGAAAAAATGTAGAAAATTATTTTTTTTCTTAAAAATGTGTCTAAAAAAGGGAGTGCGTCTTATACGCTGCTGTGTCCTATACGCTGGCAAATACTGTAATACAGTAGAGTCTCATCTGGTATTTGGGATTATCCACCATACCTAGGTGACATCACTGCATAATCATTTAGATGTGCACCAGTTTCTCTTGTCATATTTAGTTAAGGCAGCAGTGCTAGGTAAGATTCCTCGGCTCAGTGAGTTTGTCAACTCTTGTTAATGCTTCCTCTTTTGAAAAACATCCAATATTCTCTCAGTTCTAATACACTTTTAGTTTTCTTCTGGGGCCTCAGCAATGATACCCACACAGATAAACAGATTCGATATCGGTTGGGATTTATACATCTAATTTTCACCAGCTCCCAAAAGTGAATTAAAGAAGATTTTTCTTCAATTCTTTCTTCATCATCAACATTCAACTCACATACTGTTTTCACAATTTTTCAAAGTTAAAACTGTACTTATCTTGCTTTTCTTCAATTCGATCAGGTCATTTTCGGGTAGAAGGGTTAGTTTCTTGAATCCCCTACCTGATATTGATCAAATTAAAGAAAAGCAAGATAAGTGCAGTTTTAACTTTGAAAAATGGTGAAAATTATTAAAAGTGAAGTTGAATAATGATGAAGATCGAATTGAAGAAGATTGCAAAATATTCAAAATACAGCTGTAAAAACTATCTTTAAGGCTAAGAAGTTTGACCATGTAACCCCTCTTAAAAAAGGCTTATTGGTTGCCCATCTCACGTAGAATTACATACAAAATTCCTTTTCTTGCTTTCAGTGTTCAGGTCAATCACTCCCCTCTGTTTATTGACAAACTTTTGATCCCATACGAAACTTCACTGTCACTTAGATCATCTCAACAACATCTTCTTAGAGTTCCATTATTATTTTATGACTCAACACGTAAAAAAAAACATTTATTCTGTAGTTGCGCCCACATTATGGAATTATATCCCAATAACTCTAAGACAAGAGACTAATTCTAATAATTTCAAATCTAACCTTAAAACCTCTCTTTAGGGATGTGTTCGAGATTTAGATAAAAGGTTTCGTTTCAGTCTTTTCCTTTACCATATTGTTCTGTCCATTACCTCCTCATTTTATTTTGAGAATTGTGATCCTTCCCATTTCCCCTTTGTTCCATGTCTTGTGAATTGAATTTTTGTATCTATATGTCCTTTCCCCTGTTTTTAACTATTTTTTTCTTTAAAATTTTGTACGATGTAAACCGTTTTGGTGTTTAAAGTAGTATGGTATATCAAGCTACAAGAAACTTGAAACTTAATTCACTTATGGGAGCCGGTGATGATTAGATGTATAAATCCCAACTGACATTGAATCTGTTTATCGGTGTGGTTAGCATCACTGAGGCCCCAGAAGAAAACTAAAAAAGTGTATATTAGAACTGAGAGAATATTGGATGTTTGCATTTGATTTGGTTCTGATAATTTGAATATTGGAGTGCCAGTTTGATAGGATTTCCTCTTTTGAAACATGCATTCAGTATGCCTCTCTTTTATCCCTTATACACTTTTTCTATATTATTTGACACCTCAATTTTCTGACCACTGCACAGTCCCATTTACAATGGATAATTAAGACTCTGCTGTGGAAATAGAAGAATGGTTAAGCCTTATTTTTTATCACAAAAGAAAATTTGTTTGTGGTGGCCTCAACCAAATGATGCCTTCATCAGATTGCATGTAAAAGTATTTCCATAAGCAAGTTCACAGCCTCACATTTGACCTGAGTCAAAATCTGCTTTATTTTCAGGGAGCTCTTGGAGAGAAGGGTTGTTAGCCTTTAGTAATTGGTATATCATGAAAGGGGAATATTCTAAAAATTACCCTCTGTTTCAGATATCAGGTATTTTAATATTGAAAAACTTCTTTTTTTCAAAATGGTGCTCTTCTCTGAGGTAGTAATTTTTGTGTTGATTGACTTCATTATAGACAGCTGTCTGTTCCCTAGTGGATAACAGAAGGCCCTTAGAGACCATCAGGTTTGTAAATATTCAATGAAGTATACTCATTTTTTTAAAGATTGCGAGACCATCTTGTTTTGTAAGCTGGGTGCATCATTTTCCTTCTTTTAGTGTTGCTTTATGATTCCAAGTTAAAAGAATACACTTTTATGACCAAAGAGGGTCTCTCGGTGCATTATAGATCTTTTAAGGCATGATGGATAGTGACCCTATTAAATAGGAGAGAATCATCAACCCAAAACAAAACATCAGAAAAACAGAGTACAGTTAGCCACAAGAAGGGGTGGCAGAAGCAATTTTGCTTTTGTTAGAACAGCAATGACCCCTGATGCTGAAGCACAGACTGTGGTCTGGTCCTTCAATAAAGTGCTTTTTTTTTTTTTTTACCCCCTTCTTGAGGCCGACCACACTCCTTTTGTATGTGTACCCTATTAAATTGGGGCTGATAAGACCAAAATTACTCATCTAGTCTGCTCAGCAATGGCTATACTGCTACTCTGTGCAGATAACTCCCCCCCCCTGCCATGCTGTGCCTTATTGAGCATAGTATAATCATTTTACTGCTGTTCAGGGTTGAACCGCTCTCTTTGCAGGTTGGC